>NW_026555186.1:41935000-42340000 GCF_021234165.1 Pteronotus mesoamericanus | reverse complement strand
TTTTTAAAGACCACATGTCAAGATTGTTTATTCACTAGTTTTTGCCTATAATAGATTATTAATGTAAAGAACATTATTAAGTGCACATTAAAGGAATTCTGTTGCTGCTGGCTGATACTAGATGAACACATTTCTATAATTTATAGTGGTAAATAATGTATTTGATGTTTAAATTGCTTAAGAGACAGAAAAACATGATCATTAGGAAACTAGTTTCCTGGCTAAATAGCACAGATTTGACAATTAGTGCATATGTTTTTAAAGTAAAAACATTTGATGTCTAAAAACAACTGGTAGTTGGGGAGATCTTTTACCTGCCCTTTGCTTTCAGCACCATCCTGATACCGTGAAGCACAGGCAAGAGTTTGAACTTTAACTATGATACTACTTTGTTTACATGATTTCATTATTTCTTGTTATTCTCTAAGACGTTTCTACACAAGGGTTTGAAGTCATAGTGTGACATTTATTTTTAAGACAGTTTATCTCACCATATTGGTTTGCAGAGGTAAGACTTGTTGACTGTCTCATTCTATTACTTATTTGCTATTACTGTATTCTATTTGAAGGAAAATTTAGTTGTGATTAAAGTTGGTAAATAGTCGTATTTTTTAAAACAAAGTCCTTTACCTCTGTATTTCAGGTACCTATGGCATTTTTCCTGGAGATGCATATTATGATGCAAAATAAAACTTTAAGCCATTATGAATTTTTATATGTTTTATGTATACCAAAGGGTCACAGATGGTAGAAAGATTTGCTACCATGAGGTAGTGTAGCATTTTGTGATTATAAAATTAATCTGTCTCTAAATCTGTTTAAAAGAGTTTTTGCCATCTAATGAGCAGTATAAATTATTAATATTTTCATGTTCTTGGGGACATTCACAGCCATAATTTTACCAACACAGCTGTTTGACCCGGTGACATCATGTTTTGCATATTTTTGCATTTTAATAAGTTAGTCATTTAAAAGGTTACAAAGAAACCATAACTCATAAGTAATTAAATTATTTAGCAGAAGAAGTATGAGAAGATCTTCTGACATAGGTCACTGTGAGAAAGGAAATTCATAGCTGTACTCAGTTGCACCTGTTAGGAGATAAATGTGTATAGAAGCTTTTCCCCATAGCGTATGAAATGATTTTACTTGTTACAATGTCTGAATATATACAATGCGACTGTACATACACACGCACACACCCAAACAGCACATCTGCATTTTCATGGAGTAAGTTTCAATAAACGTGGCTTACCATTTAGTCATCCATGAAAGTCTAGCTAGAATGCTTTTAGGAAAATTTTACCATAGTACTTCTTTTTTTTCTTTTTTATGTTCCTCTGTCTCTTGAAGAATAAAATAGACATTTTTAGGGATTTGTACTTAACTCCAATTTAGAATTTTCTACTGAATGGAAATATCTAAAATAAAAGGTGTTTTGTAAGCATAGCACTGTACCTAGCAGAGTGTTTGGTAGATAGTAGCTGTTTATTAAATATTTGTGGTATGAAGTCAGTGTTTAATGAATTATTGACTCAGTGAATAGTTGGGGTCATTCATTATGGACTTGAGAACTATAAGAAAAGCACTGATCTATCCTTGAAGAAAAAAAGAGTATTTTAAATACAATATTTTAATTTGCAAAGAGAAAAGTGGCATATTTTATATACCATTGTTCTTAAGCACATTTTAAAAGTAACAAAATTTAAGTGTATGTTATATGATAACTGGGTGAAAGTAATATTTTGAAAAACCATGTTCCTACCATCTATAGTTCAATTGCTATGATATTCACACAATTTTATAATGGATTTTAATAAGAAGTTAGGAGAACATTGGAGTTTTATTTAGCACTCTTGAGCATAAAGGTATAACCAGCATGCAGAACAGTAAAGTTCGTAAGATGAATTTGTCCATCCAAGTTCACTTGGGACGATGTAATAGAGAGGAGGTGTGTCTATAGGGCCCCCTATATGTATTTAAGGATTTTTGATCTGCCATTGACTGGGCAACAATTGTAGCTTGTTGTTTCTTTTTAGTTTAATGTGTAAATGTGTGGGTGTATGTTTGTATATTTTTATAAGAATAAGAAGCAAATAATATAAAAGATTTCATAATGGTGTATTAAAGCTTGTTTTTGTCCTACATAATGAATGATAAATATCTTTTTAATGCTGTTATGTTTACAGAATGCTTTAATATGATATTGATGATTAGAAAAGAAATTTGTGAAATTTAAGCAACATAGTGTTTTAAAACCTAGTAAAAGAAGCAGAGCAGGTAAAAATGTGGGTAAAGTGCAAAGTGAATGCTCTAAAATAAATAGCACTTGGATGACCTGGGATGTCAGAACTGGAGACAAGGGTGTGTGTTTGTCAATATATCCTTCATGTTTTACAGACTCCTAAGGGAACAAGGAAAGATACAATTTCACCTTTTCTGTGCCAAAACATTTTAATTATATCTTCTTCCAACTACAGCAGTTCAGTAACCAAGGAGCTGACATTGATGCATGTGTTGATAAAGCTGCAAACATTCAAAATGAGATTAACAAAGATTTTGAGCAAAGGGTGACAGCTAATTTTGCACAGTTTTCTGCATCTAATTCAGGCCAGCGTAATAATAGAATATTTTATAACTGTTTTGTTATTCAAAAGGACTTTTATGATGCATTTATGTTTGTGTATATCCTTATATCATCCTCAAAAATTATCTATCCTGTAGCTTAAAACTTTTGCATCTATGTTATACCCCTGAAACAATATTAAAGGGGAAAAGCCCTCATAAGTTTGCGGTGTTTTGGGTTTTTGTTCTTTTTTTTGTTTTGTTTTGGTAATCATACTTTATCCTTGGAACTCTTTTCCTTTACCTTAATTTATCTTGAGCACACTAACTAAGGAAGGTATAAAAATAGCAAACATACTTTCTAATATTACTTAGTATGCACTAATCAAATGGCCAAGAAAAGTTATATTCAACTTATTTAATTAATAACACTGTAGTTTCTTTATGTTCTTGAGCTCCTTTGAGCACATTTCAGTTTATTTCTTTTCTCTATTCTCTACTTGAAGGCAGCTGACAGTCTTCTTTCACTTTTCTTTTTGTTTGTGAAATTTTCTTTTCTTTTCTTTTTCTTTCTTTTCTTTTCTTTCTTTCCTTTTTATTTTTTTTTATCCACTCACTTCTCCATCTGCTTTCACTTTTGTTTGCTTGGGCCGTCTCTCATCCCAACTTGATAATGAGGAATGCAGTGTGACCCTGACCTCTATCAGCCCATGCATGACCTTCTGACTCTACCATATAACCTTTGACCTTCTCTTTGACAGTTTGATTAATTACCCTGTGTTATGATTTATGAGTAAGTGCTATGTAAAAATAATAGACAACAGGTGGTCCTCTGAAAACTTTTTGTGGCATGTTTTCTTTTACTTACTAACTTGATGAGCTATTTGAAGTTGGAAACTTACTGGGATAGTCTGTGTTGGTCCATATTATGGTATTTTTATACCACAGAATATACATTATAATTTAGGGAGCTACAGGTTGAAACATGGTTGTGACAAACAATTTAGGAGACATTAGCAGGGTGCTGGTACCTAAATGCATATTGGGAAGAAGCACAAAATGAAGTCAAGTGACATTTCAGGCGTTTCAGTCCCAGGTCACGTCTTGAGAAAATTGCTGAAATAATGGAGGGGGCATTTTTCAAGCAGAGCTGCAGCTCCAAGAGCTATGTTTACTTTAACGCTTCACTAGTGTCTTCTGATTGGTTGTCATGACCTCATCTCACTGTTGCACCTAGGATGTTGCTACAGTGACATATACATACTCTTCTTATGAAAAAGATGAGAATAAACACAACATACATCTTTCAGAAAAGATGAATGGACAGTGGTTTGTCCATTCTAACCACTGGCAGATGTAGTTTATAGATAAAACACTTTGGGTTTCATTTCCCCTTGAGGATGAGCACCTATCTTCTTTCAACCCAAGTAGATATAATGCTGAACCTAAAAAATATGATTGATAAATCTGTGTAAAATGATCTCTTGCAGAGCCTTGCCTAACCAAAACGGATAGTTCCCTAGGTCAAAGGATTCTACTCTGGCTCCTGACCCCTTTGGTCACATGTGGCTTGCAGTATTGGAAGGTTAATATGCAGAGCTGAGTACTTTCAGCTGATTTTTTATTTAGCCAACCACAAGAGATTTGAAAAGAGGTAGAATTTGCTCCTGTTTTTCATTTTCTTTATAATTGGTAATTATTAGGTAAATTAACTTGGATGAATCTTCGGTTTTAGCAAGGTTTTTTGGGGTCAAAAGTACAGTCTGTTTTTGGTCAGGCATTTAAAAATTATATCTAGTTGTAGGATCTTCTTGATAAGTATGTTTCTAAACTGATTTAATTTCTTTAGCAAGAGTTCCTCTTTGGTTCTTTGTGTTTGGCATCACCTGTCTGTTTTAGACCTCTCTGACCTCAGCTACCATTTGTCGATTGAATGATAAATGAACTATTATTTATTAGTAAGTGCATCTATAGACTTAAAAGTAAAGAAGGCTTGCAGCCTGTGTATTCTGTGTAAATCACAGCAAATACTTGTGCTGAATAAAATGCTATGTCTAACTATAAAATTTTGAGGGTTTCTGATTAAGACCCTAGGGTTTGCACCTGATAAAATACCCATATGAAAATGAAGCTACAGTTATAGCTACGAAAGGATAGAAAAATGCAATGAGTTAAATTAAAGAGATAAAGCTTACTTTTACCAATATTTATCCTCTTTATTACTTTCTTGGTCTTCTACTAGACTGTGCGATCAAACATGAGTTAATTAACAACTTAATGTATGCTTTGTCTCTTGAAATGTTGGATATTGGAATTGATTTGGGTAGATCATTATGAAAGATGCCAGAGATTTTATTTATTTAGTTGTACAGTATTAGATAATCAGTTTGATTATTTTATCACATTAAAGTCTCCATGTATATTTTAAATGACCTAACATTTAATCTTATCAGAAATTTAGCATGCTTAAGGAATAATTACATATAAAAGTAATACTTCAGTATAACATGTTTAAGGTTCTAAGTAATAGTAATGGAGGCCTTCTTGTTAGAGTGACAATGCACACTTCTTTTATGATAACAGTAATGATGCCCGACTTTATAGGGTAGTTTTATAAAAGTTTATGGGTACTTTTGTTAAAGGTCTTTCGCTTATTTCTGTGAATACTGACTGAGTTACTAAGATTAGAAAGAATGGTATTTATTCTGATTTTTTAAAGCTATAAATTAATATTCTTCTTCCTAAAATGGTTAAATTTAACAACTGGTATGTTGTCTGCTTTGCTGTACTTTGACTATTTGATTTGACTACTTGGTTTCCATATTTAATGTTGACATGGTGAAAATCTTTATAGCTTTATTATATAAAGGAATTTGACAGTGTTTGTATGATGGCGAAGGAAGAGAAGATGAAGTTTTACTGCATATCTGTAATTAAAGCACATAAGTAGTTAACTTTATTTTGTTGCTTCGCTTTTTTTCCTACTCATTACAAAATGGTTATGAATGGTCTTGTGAATATTGCATTAATTAATTTATCAGGTAAATTTTAATTGAAAAATGTAAGATTTTTATGGGATGGTAATTGAATTTTCAACAAAGACATTTATTAAAATTAGCTCTCATTTCTGCAGAGAATGTTCCTGAATATTTCTTGATTGTTATTTCCTTAATTAAACTGGCAGTATGAAATATCTTAATGATAAAATATTTTCTAAATAATTCAGGTGTTTAAAGGGAAACATTCATTGTTGAAATCTAAATAATAAAAATTCTTTAATTGATTTATACAGTGGTGATTTTAAAATGGAATCATTTTTCATCTGTTGGTGCCTCAGTGAAAAATTGACATTGTGTCTTTATAAAATTGGACAAATGAGTCATGTAATTTTCAGTTACATAATCAATAACTTAGATAAATACTACTTCTTTGATGATTTATGTGTGTCTGTTTTTATACTTATTTAGATGGGACACATCAAATTGCAGAGTCCATTTAAAATCAAATAGGCACAATAATTTCCCAGTCCATGATTTCCAAAAATTGAAGTATAAATTTCTGCTCTTATAAACCTGATATTATGAAAATATTCTTTCTAGTGATTAAGTTACAAATTAGGGTAAGAGTTGTAGTTCTGGTGAGTATAAATTTTGTCTGAAGACTTAACCTTTATTTTGAAATCATATATTTTGCAAAGGTGATGCTAATGTTTTATCAACCTATTAAAGCCCCACTTTGTTATCTTGTGTCTAAATTTCTTAAATGATCATTAAAATGTAGCGTATCACTATTTTCAACTCTAACTCATATGTAACTGAGAGAGGGTATGTGAGTGTGTGTGTGTGTTGAAAGTTCAGTTCACTCAGTGAAGGCAGGGAGGAAACATGACAGGAGACCACTTACTCACAGTACAGAATCTAGTAAGGAGGCAATTTTCTTTTTGGCCTATGGTGACCTTTTTTGACTATGTTCCTTACACCAGAGACAGTGTACTGAATGCCTCTATTTCACCCTGTTTAGCAGAGTGCAACAGTGTTTTTTAACTTACTTTTTTTGGTGGGAGGAGAAGTTATAGCTGAAATTTGAGAAGGGCGTGAAAAGTTGTAAGAGGCACAAGGAAGAGGGGTAGGAACTTCCTTTAAATGTGATTTTAATAACTAGTCAAGTGTGTCCAACTGTAGAAAATCACCAAGTGACAATCTGTCTACCTGACAGTGATCACAATGAATTACAAGACTTTTGAATAGCTATACAGATTAGAATAAAGCAGGACCAAATAAAATATCTTTTGTTGGTAAAACTTTGACCTACCAGCTAAGACACTTAAAAAAAATAAATCTTCACTGTGCTTTGCTGTAGAACGTTTAAATTTAAAGTCTTGTATTTTATAAGGATTTTATGAAAGAAATATTTTTTCTAAAAGTTTTATTTGAACATGTATTGAAGATCATGTGGTATTTTGTTAGTCAGTTTGGTACATATTATTATATAGTTTTTATATATGTAAGACGACTATATCTTAATTAACAGCCCTATCACTAAAAGCAGAACTTCAATGATCTTCAAAATCTCTGAACCATATCATGATTTTAGACAATAAAATTATCTCATTGTGCCTTGGGGGAGGAGGAGTTGAAATAATCACAGTAAAGTTTGTATATAGTTTGTAAAATCAGTTGTTAAAAAAACCAAGTGCATGCAGCAATATAGCATATTTAAAAATAAGATAATTGAGTCTATGCTATTATTAGTGCTATTGGGTTTTTTAAAATCATCTTCTTATGATTAGTTTGCCAAAAAGAATTAAATTTCAAACAAAGTAGAAGATTCTACAGTAACAGTTTTGGAAACATATACTTTTTTTTTGTTTTAGTAAGGATGATTTATTAAAGCTTTAATTTTTGTAGCTCTACTGTTTTTATCATAATATAATACATGTTTTAAGTATGACCTTACAGGATTGTACAAGGCAAATTGGAAGACCCACAGATTAGAATTTAATAGAAAAGACAAGATACATGATACGTTCAAAACTTTGTGTTATTCATGCTTGTCAGTGGTAATTGTTTACCCTTTCTTATTTTCTCATAGTTAGAATATTCCATTAGTTAAAACAATATAAATACCAAGGTTTTCTTAATTATAACTGTAGAAATGTTTGCCTTGCTAGAATTAAATCAGACAGAAAAACTTTCAAAAGGATTTAAAAGCTCAGTAAACTGTATTTTAAACTTTGGAACTTGTTCCCTGGTAATAGTTCTTTATAAAGAGAAATTTTTATGGTAGTTAAAAAATGAAAGCAATTTCAGGGCTAAAGAGTTGCTTCCATACATTATTTTAAGACATTAATTTATTTTGTTTTATGATTGGGTAGCCTTCTGAAAGAAGGGAGGTGAAAAAAATCCTAGGTGCACAGGTAGACAGTGTATGTTTCTGATAATATACATATGTAATTCTGATGATACACATATGATAAAATATACATATGTAAATGTTAGATTACATTTATTTTTTATCATTCGAACAAATTTTAAAATTTTTATTAAAGCACAAATTGTAAAGGAAAGAAAAATTCACAGTGCTTTTGGAATTGTAATCTTAATTTCAAAGAGGTTATTTTCTCATAGTATATATTATAAATATTAATGTGGCTTGAAAAGTACTTTTATAATTTATTTCAGTTATTTTAGGAGTTCTGAAAGATCTGAAGTAATTTTTTTAATTTAAGTTTTATAATCTTTATGTTACAATTACATCTTTTTGTTCCTATAGATAATCTACACTTATTTATATACACAATACAGGCAAGCAATTTTAAATTACTTTTTCTTGGAAAAATTAAAACTAATTTTTTATGAAGGAATATTTTAAAGGACATGTAAATATATTATTTAACTTACGGAATTTTAAGAACTTTTTCTGAATTAAAATGGTTCCTGTGATTAAACTATAATGTCGTCTTTTCTTTCATAACAGGAAGGATATGGAGTAATAGTTCTGAATCCCAATGAAAACTATATTGAAGTAGAAAAGCCAAAGACACATGTACAGCCATCTTCTGACAGTTCAGATGAACCAGCAGAAAAACGGGAAAGAAAAGATAAAGTCTCTAAAGAAACAAAGAAGCGGCGTGATTTCTATGAGAAGTATCGTAACCCTCAAAGAGAAAAAGAAATGATGCAGTTGTATATCAGAGTAAGTAATAAGTAAGATCATTATTTCCCTTTGTTATTTTCTTTATATTTTATTTCATAGAGATTATTTTGTTTATTTTTTTAAAGAAGCTGTTAATTCTTCATTTTTTAACCATTTATTTTCCATGGGTACTACTTGAATGAAAATACTCTGTTTTTATTCAAAATTACAAAGACATTATTCCTGTGTCAGTTTGATACTTTGTATGCCTCAAAAGCAGTTAATAATGCCCCTTACAAAACATGTCTTCATCTTTAGTGGTAATAGTAATAATGCATTGCTTTCCTACAAGCAACCATCTATCCAGTGTCTCAGCTTAACTTCTGAAGGCAAGTGGAAGTAAGGAAGAGTAATTCATATCTTAAATATTTAAGCTAGAATAGTTTAGGGTTAGTGTAATGAGGGAACTCTGTCCTTTGCTCTTTTCTTACCCAGTGAACCTCTGCACTTTGTAATGCTAGCAGCATGAAGTCATTATAGCAGCGCTGCCCAAGGAGTTCTGATTCTGCAGGGGGCACAAACAGTTTTATTTGCACTTTGACACATTCTGCTTGATATATACTGTGTATTATATATATGAGACAGACTCATGCAGTTTTCAAAGCTCTTATTATGGATACTAGAAATATAATTTAATAGTAAAGCATGTCAAATATGCTAAAGGGTATGTAAAGTAGTAAATTGATACGTTCTTCAAAAGAGCAATTCAGAACATTTAAACATGGATAATTAACATTTTTTAAATTATACTTTAAGATAGTAGTAAAGTTTGAGATTATTCAGCATGAGCTATTTTTACATTTACTTTAAAAGTTCATTAATAAAATATTTTATACCATCTTCGAGGAGAAATGCATGGCTTCAAAGTTATTTTTTTTAATATACTTCTAGTTCAAGGCACAATCTCTATACTTTTGGGAATCGTACTCTACATATTCAAGACATTTGATTATAGATCAATCTGTTGAGTAAGTGAGGAGAAGTAAGCAGTAGTGAAAGACACATATCAAGTCAAGACCCCAAAATATGTGTTCTTGACCAAGAATACCCAAAACAATGAGTGAAGCAAAAGTTTGGCAGATTTTAATATGTAAATTTCTGAGAAGCACCTTATTAATTAATACATTATTTGATAAACAAAAACAATTAGACTTGGAACCAGTAAGTAGCTTGCTTGTCCTAATGTAGTTATGTTATTGCCTTTCTTTCCTGTGACTGCATCAGGGCCATTATGTTACCTTCTTCTCTACTGGTTGTCCTCAGTTTTCTATTCTATGATCCAGTCTGTCAACCACCATCTTAAGACAGAGTTTTCAAAAAAAAATAAACTCTCTCTGATATCTAAATTTGAAATACAAATTGTGTAAGGTTTTTTAAATATATAAATCATTAAAAGTATTCATTTGCCTATGTGAAATGCACACAAAGTAATTTCGTATATTGTTTTCCTTTATTTCATTTAAAACAGTTTCTTCTATTTACCTGTTATATGTACAGATTAAACATCTCTTTCTGACATCTGTCGTGTATTAGGTTTTATCTCTTCTCTTCTATTTTGTCTTTATCTTGCCACCATCACTTTGATTTTTTTCTTTTGTTTTCTTATATGTGTACATTTTCTTTATTCTATTTTTTCACATCTTTTTTTTTCTTACACCAGAGGGGAAAAAATTTAGGTTTCTTCGTTTGTAAGAATTGCTCTCTTTCCCTTTGTCATTGTCTTTAATTCTTTTGTCTCTTTCACACTCTTGCTGTTTTTACTTCTTTCCTCATGTCTTTTTGCCTCTTTCTTTCTTTTCCCATCAAAAGGGCTAAAAAACAAAAGTGGATTCATGTAGATAATACAACTTATACCCGGTTTTCTCAGTTATGAAATATTATTTTTCTTGATAAACTCCTTTCTCTTAAAATCTTCTAGAATTGTGCAAAATAGCAGAGCTAAGCTGATAGTCTTCAAACATGCTTCTATATAGTAAGACATGATCTATAGAAGAAAAGAGAAGAATGCTTCATTTTGTGTATGCCGCATTATTTCTTAGGTAATTTTGATCCACTTGAGAAGTGAATTCTTCTATTACTCTCCTTCCCTCTACACATCTCCAAATAACAAGGGTTCGTAATTTTCATACACAGAGCAATGAATGTGGTGGGGATAAATTAAGTTTTATTTATATACTTCTTAAACATTTACAGTTTGAAATTTATCAGTTATCCTTTGGAACAACTGTATGAGGTAGGTGGATCAAATAATTTTATCCTTATTTTATAGTTAAGGAAACTGCTGCACAGATGGTCAATTTTTGTCCACAATCACAAAACTAATAAACAGTAGAACTAAGTCTTGAAACCATACATTCTTGCACATCTTTCTTCGTTCTAACTGGTTGAAAACAAAATACATATTTGAAATATTAAAACTAAACCAATTATCATAAAATAATGATACAATATAGTAAACTATATCTAATTATTGTACAAATTTTAACCAGTTATCATTTAATTGACATTATTAAATGTCTATAACAATATATAATATATATATTTATAATATATAAATAAATAATATATTGTATTATACAGGGTCTGGCAGAAGTAACACCATTGAGTGTGGTTGGTAAGGTACATGAATGTCGTGCACAAGATGGATGGCAATTTGAACCATTTCCCCTACAATGTCATATGGTGTGCTTGAGTGTGATATTATGTTACAGAATTACATGCTTATGATTTTGTAATAAAATATTTTTATGTAATAAAAGGAATTATTTGTGCCGGACCCTGTATATTAAAATATATTTTTTCTCTTTTAATAAAATCAGTAATCTTGATACAGTTTTACAGATGAGGAGACTGTGAGCCAAATCTTAGTAATCTTTCCAAGGTAATATAGAACTTAATGTAAGTGACACGAGAGCAGGCACCTAGTGTGTTTTGCTAACTGCTGCATCCCCAAGGCCTAGAACAGAGTCTTCATAATTTACACTACTTGATTTTCATTGTTGGTCCCCTCCCCAACTCAGTGGCTGAGAATACATTACAAAAATTAATGATAAAAAGTATGTCAAGATGTATTTGATACTTTGATTGATCTATACATTTTCATCTGAATTTATAAAAGTCAGATATTCTGTTTTCCTTTCTAGCTATATCATCTTGGTGCTAAAATTATGGATGAAAATGGAAATATTTAAGGCTGACCTACTGCTATTTCTGTTTTACACACTTGCTGATAAGAATACATCCATACTGCTGTACTTGCTCTACACCTGTGTATACTTTGTGCTTTATGGGATCTGGAACTTTGCTTCCCATTCATTTCCTTAATCCAAATTCTATCTGTGTTATAATACCCAGCTGATATCCCACATTTTCCTCTCACCATAATCAGTGACCTCTCCTTACTATGATTCCTGGATGTTATTATGATTAGTTAATATACATGGAATTTATCATGTGCTATCTTGAAGCACTACTTGTGTTTTTGTTTCATAATATCTTTCATGCCTTGCCACAAGATCTCCCCACAATACTATAGATCTTGGAACCTGCTTTATAGATTTTGGGATGGCGTGTCAGTCCTTACTAATCAGCAGATATGAGCCGGTTTTTACAATAATGCAGAGCATCCTATGAAGAAGTGGGGGGCTGATACTAACTAAACCTATACACTTAGAATCCAATCCCCTAGGAGGAGACCAAAGTAAAAAGATGGGGCCTTTTGCTAAAGATACATGGATAATGTGACCTGCAGCATAGGAATGAGGGTTATTCTGATCAAACTGGACTATAAAAAGTCAAGCACTGCAACTTCAAGGCATTGAACTTCAAGGCAGAAGATCAATGAAAAGAACTTTGTAGTTCTTTATATTTTACATAGGTGGAATATAGGCAAATGTGATTTGAGGCTAAGCTATGAAATGTTGATTTGAACTGCTCGAATATCTCTTCTCTAAGAGACTTAGTTGTGGGCTGTGGTGTTAGAAAGTAAAGAAGAAGGATGATTAGGCCCAGAACACTTTTTAAAAATGGTAGAAAAGTGGCAGGGAGGGGTGGGGAGAGGATGGAAATTATATGGCCACACCAGGAAAAATTTAAATGTGGAGGAGACATTTACAGGATAGGAATCTTGGCAGAGCCTAGCATTACACATTGAAGATACTCAAATATTTATGGATTGATTACTTGTTGACATCCATCACAAAAATCTTATTCCTTAACATGCAAGATACGTGGTGTCTAGTTTTCTGACTGATTTTTTTCAGCATTCATTGAATTTTTGCAGTTGTTCAAAACAGCCGATTTTGATAAACTGAAGCTTTCTTTAAAAAAATATTTTTGATGTTCTGACTTGGGTTATGCCCAAAATATTGGTGAAGGCTGATAAATATCCTGTCTTCTGCTCTGTATCTCTTCTCTTCTGTGCTATTGCCACTGGAGTCATTTGTATCTAGCGTTTTAGCAAGCAAATTCAATTTATTTATATTACAATCTATGGTGGTTTAATTTCTGGAACCATTTTATTTTCCTAGTATATACAAGTATTTGAATTTTCTTTTTCTCTGGAATCTAGTAAGTAATCAAAATCTCCTTTCAAATTTTTACAACTATCTAGTAGGCACAGGGAGAAATAAAGAAGAATCCAGGTCTAAAACTTTAAGATTAGCAAAGCATAATTCTATTTTACTTACTAAGTGATTATAAATAGATATGACTAACTATTGGATTAGTTAGCACATTTCTAATGCATTAGGAGCAGAGCTTCAGAGATCAAAGTACCTACTGTTTTATGTGGCAACTTTCCTTAAATAGGAAATAATGTACTTTCTGGCATATATAATGGTTTATTAAGGGGATTGATTTGGTGTAGGCAATAAACATCATGTCAGACATGCCTGGCAGGAGAACTTGCTTAATATGTTGTGTAATAAGATGGAATTTTTTGTTCTTGAAAACATCTGCCAACTGAATTCAAGAGTGAAGACAGAAAATGTCATCAATTTAGTGGTAATCCTATAAATTTAGGTTTTTTGAGCAACACATATCAAGATACACAAAATTTCCAGTGTTAATCACCACTGGTTATAGTACTTTGTAAAATGATGAAACAAAAACATTTTATTTTTATATAATGTGTTAATTAATTCATAATGAATTTTAATATTTCAACAGATAAAATTTTAACAAGCATCTTGCCAACAGATCATTTTTTAAAGCATCTGTTTTTTAATGTGTCGGGTTGAGAACTGAGTCAAATGGCTAAATATGTACATATATTCTTTTTAAAAACATATTTCCACCCCTATAATTATAAATAACACTATTTTTTCCCCTTAGACCACAAGGGGCTGCTGCTGTTCAGATTGGATTTCACTTTCCTCAGAAACTGAATACCCCAATTAAACTACACCTTTTTTTCTTCCACTTTTTATCCTTAGCTCAAAATCTTTTCAAATATAACTGGAAAGAAAAAAGAACAGGCTAGCTTATCATAATATAACTTAATAAGCAATACAATAATTTATTATTTTAAATATTTCTATATTCCAAAGCCTTTACATTTTTTCCAGATGAACTTAAAACCTGTAGTCACTGAAGGCAGATCATGATAACTATTTTTATTTCCTGTTTTTAGTGTCTGAATAACTTTCAGAATCATATCTATTGTAAAGAGATAGTACGGAGGTGAGACTAAAGGTGCAGAAGAGTCTTACAGATCTGAGATTGAATAGCAGCTATTCTACTTAATACAGTATAACTTCAAGCAAGTTAATTTCTCAGCACCTCAGTGTTTTCTTTGAAAAAGGGAATGATAATAATATATGTAAACTGAGCATAGTATCTGGCACAAAGTCTTGGTCTTCAGAGCCAATAAATAACCATCCTTTCTTTATTCAAGTTCAGAATTAATTGAGAAAGAATTCAGTTCTCAAGGTACCCCACGCTTTTACCTTTGGTACGTTCTACCAAAAATAGTATTTCCGTCTTACCCTCATGAGTTTGAAATCCAATGAGCAATATCATGTAAGAATCAGACAAAGGAGGGGGAAAAAATGGAATAAAGAATCAGCCAAAGAGGCAAAAACATCACCTTTCCTAATTGATATGTTTCAACTGGAAAATAAGGCTTAGATATGTGGATACATTTATACTTCTTAATGTATTTTCCCCTAAAACACAGTTTTCTCAATTCCCCAATCCCTTTGCTTTTCACATGATATAAAGCAAGCTGAGACACACTCTTCCTGCAAGTAGATTTGAAAGATGGCCCAGAAGGACTGAGTCAGGAATGCTCAGTTTCTTCTACCAAATGTGCTGATCAGGTAAGTCACTCGCCTTCTGTGAGAGAGAGCGAAGGATGGGGACAGACACTGGGGATGCTACTCAACCTGAACCTTCTCAGTGGTTCCCACCTGAGAAGAGGGAGCCCCTAAAAAAAGATCACTATTAGTCCTACTTGCATTTTCGAACAGCTGAATAAAATAATATTAAAATATAATTATTAAAAGATCACTAAAGCCTGAGGTCACAAATTTTTTTTTATTTTAAAGCATTTATTTTAAAGGATTATAATTCTATTTTAAGTCATCTGAAATCAATCTGTCTATTTTCATATGTTGTGCTACCAAACCCTAATACTTTTATTAATATTTGATGAATGAATACTTAAATGCTTGTTTATATAAATCTAAAAAGCAAAAGAGACCTTTCGCTAGTAAGTCCACCCTCTGATATTGACTGCCATGACACTGAAAGAACTGTGATATTATGCATAGTATGAATGAAGTGTGCTGACACTCAGAAAATTGGTTCATTGTTCTATAAATCCAAATTAACAGCCATTATTAAATGTAGTAAGCGTTCTTTGCATTTGGTGAAAACAAGCCAAAAATGAAGAACTAGAAATCAGTTAAATAATTAGATACTTAGACTTAGAACAGAAATTACAATAAAAATCAAATCTCTACATTTACTGGTGTTGATTGGCCATTGGCCAGTTTTGGTGGAATAAATATGATGTAGTGGAAAGAATAATAATTTCAGAATCAAAGAGATGCATGCCATAATCTTAATTCTGTTATTTATAAACTGTAACTTTGGGCAAGTCACCACTCTTCTCTGAGTTTAAGTTTCTTCATCTGTAAAATAGTGATAATCATAGCTATTAGGCTGTTGTAAGGAATAAATGAGGTAAATTAACATCTGTGAAAGCAACCTTTCAGTATGTCCCCTTGCCTTTCTTGTCTTTCCATACACCCTTTTCCTTGGGAAATATGGGGAGACTTACGGCTGAGTAAGTTCTTTCCCAAATGTTTTATAATCGATGCTTCTGAAACCTTTAGGTCTCAGGATCCTTTTACATGCTTACATTTTTTTTTTATTTAAATTTTTTTTTTTTCCAGTTACAGTTGACTGTA
Organism: Pteronotus mesoamericanus; assembly: GCF_021234165.1. Classification (NCBI taxonomy): domain Eukaryota; kingdom Metazoa; phylum Chordata; class Mammalia; order Chiroptera; family Mormoopidae; genus Pteronotus; species Pteronotus mesoamericanus. Next base: position 42,323,825 of record NW_026555186.1, on the reverse strand, counting down.
ATCCCTTCATGTTTTTTACCCAGTGCCCCCTCAACGCCCCTCACACCTGGCAATCATCAAAATGTTCCCTGTATCTGTAAGTCGGTTTCTGTTCTGCTTATTTGTTTGTTTCTTAGATTCATTTGTTGATAGATATGTATTTATTGCCATTTTACTATTCATATGTTTTATCTTGTTTTCCTTCTCAAAAAAGACCCTTTAACATATTATGTAGTACTGGTTCAGTAGTGATGAACACCTTTAGCTTTTTCTTTTTAAGATTTATTTGTTTGTTTATTTTCTTAGAGAGGGGAAGGGAGGGGGAAAGAGAGAGAGAGAAACATCGCTGTGCGGTTGCCTCTCATGTGCCCCCTTCTGGGGACCTGGCCCACAACCCAGGCATGTGTCCTTGACTGGGAATTGACCTGGCGAACCTTTGGTTCACAAGCTGGCACTCAATCCAGTGAGCCACACCAGCTAGGTCCTTTTGCTTTTTCTTGTCTGGGAAGCTCTTTATATGTCCTTTCATTCTAAATGATAGTTTTGCTTCATATAGTAATCTTGGTTGTAATTCTTGCTTTTCATCACTCTAAATATTTTTTGCCAGCCCCTTCTGGCCTGCAGAATTTCTGCTGAGAAAACAGCCGACAGTCTTATGGGAGCTCCCTTATAGGTAATTCACTGCTTTTTTCTTGCTGCTTTTAAGGACCTCTCTTTATCTTTAGTCTTTGGCAGTGTAATTATAATGTGTCTTGGTGTCAGCCTATTTGGGTTCATCCTGTTTAGGGCTCTCTGTGCTTCCTGGACTTGTATGTCTATTTCCTACAATAGGTTAGGGAAGTTTTCTGCCTGTCTTTTTTTTTACATAGGTTTTCAATTCCTTGCTCTCTCTCTTCTGGCACCCGCAAGAGTCAAATGCTGGTGCACTTGAAGTTGTCCCAGAGGCTACTTATACTAGACTTATTTTTTGGCTTTTTACTGTTCTGATTGGGTATTTTCTGCTTCCTTTTCTTCCAAATTTCTTATTTGATCCTCTGCTTCATCTACTCCATTGTTGATTCCTGTAATATAGTCTTTATTTTAGTTTATGTATTCTTCGTTTCTGACTGCTTTTTTTTTTTTATGTTTTAAGGTTGCATTTTGATATTTCCAATCTCTTTTTTTGAAGTTCTAAGTTCATCTACCCTTTCCCTACGTTCATTGAGCATCCTGGTAACTAGTGTTTCAAACTCTGCATGAGTGGATTGCTTGTCCCAATTTGGCTTTTGTTCTCTTCCTTCATTAGGGATATATTTCTTTTTCTCCTCATTTTAGCAGACTCCCTGGGTTTGTTTCTGTGTATTAGCTAGAGTGGCTATGTCTCCCAGGCTTCATAGAGTGGCTCTAGATAGTAGGGTTCCAGTAGGGTCTGGTAGCACAGCATCCCCTCAATACCCAGGCTGGGCACGCCCGGTGTACCTTCTGCACGTGGGCTCTGTACATCCTTCTGTTGTAGTTGACCCTTGATTGCTGTTGTAGATGCTTAAACATTATTAATGTAACTGAACAGTTTTTATCAATAGGGAGTACAGCTACTGATTTTTATGAAAAAAAAAACAAAAGTTTTAAATACTTTTAAAATAAATGATTATATAGTAACAAATAACATTTTATGAGAAATAACTATATTTTCTAAAACAAGCATGTAGTTAAAAATATGGCTTTTAAAAGATATCTTTAATGTCTGTTTTAATAGGAGACAGCTGAATTCCTATATCTGTTTCTGTCTAGTGTTTAATAACTAAACACTAGACATTATTACATAATGTCTTTTTTTAAAATCACTACTTTGATTTCAGCTTGTTTTTAAGTACGTTTAGGCATGTTCTCAGCATGTTGCCCCCCCATTCCGTTTCGGTGTTTTGGCCAGCCCAGTGTTCACATATGTCCACTGTGGCTTTTTGTATACACCTCCCATGTGTGATACATATATTAAAAACATGTTTATAGAGTGATTTGAATATTTCCATTGTATATTCATCTCACTTCAATTTGAATTGTATATATGTGTTTGCAAACATTATGAAATTATATGTTTAGATTTACTTGTTTAGCATGAACCTAATGCTTAAAACACCCTATGTATCAAATTCATCTCATATTTATATAATACTAATTTTATTCTTAATGTTATTTTTATTAAATACTAGAAGAAAACTTTGATTTTTTTTTTCCTTGAGAAACAATAGATTGTAAATTGTAATTAGTGGCTCATTTAGGGAACTCATGAAAACAAAGATAAAATTAGCTTTGAATATTAATATTAATGTTCATCCAGCAGAACTTCTCTCTAATTCCTGTTTGTCCTAAAAATGGTTCTTATACCTGAATTTGTTTTCCTAAATGCTTTAATGTAGCTTATCAAATGTCTGCTTTAGTATCCAAAATTTCTTTCCCAGGAGGTAATAAGGAGAAAGATGATAGGCTTCTATTATTCATTATAGTATTATATTTAATAATTCTAAAATAATCTGACATTTCTAACAGTCACTCTTCTTCCTTTAGGAAATTTTTAAAATATTCGGGACTAAAGTTTCATATTTCTACTAGAGCAGTGATAATACCAATAATTTCCAGAGCTATGTAATGGATTAACAATTTTTAAAAAAGCACTTTTAACCAACTGATAAATTTTAACATTAAAACTAGTTGTTTACACTGCTAAATTAAGTAAATCTATCAAAACTGAAATCTGCTTTAGTCATATTATTGAGAAGAGGAACTCAGGTTTTATTCAGTGTTGTTACATCAAATTTTTGGCAGTGAGGCATAATTTTTCATTTAAAAGTAGTTTATACAATTTATTCATCCAAACAAAACAGTAGTTGTTTACTGTTTTATATAATGAGTACATTTAGGAAGAATATTACTTACAGGAGAAAAATTCTACCAGAATAAGGTGCCAAAAGCTTCTTGTGGGCAGTGCTGCCATAGAGCATGGAGCTCCTGGATCTGAGGGTTACTGTCCAGGGCCAGCTGAGGAAGGAGCAGGGACTCTGAATCCCGCAGAGACCGTCCTGGGGTTGTCACGGTTGTGGAGAATAAACATGAGTCATCACAAACACTTCTCTCTTTGCCAGGAGAGAGGACATGGCTCTTCCTTCTAGTGGAGAAGACCACGAGTCCCCATATCTAAAGGCTTTTATTGAGAACCATATACAGAGGGGTATACAACAAAGCTTGTCAATCAATGTCAAAAGGCTATCTTTACAGAAAGCAAACAGAGATCACAGTAAACAACTGGAGGAACACAAGAGATTTTCCTTAGGCCAGAGTCTATGAATAATGTAAATCTTCTTCCCAGTTTGAGCCAGTTATCATAGCTTTTGAGGGAAGAACAAAGCATGCTTCAAGGAACTTACTTCTAGGCCTGATTCTCCCCCCTTTCCTGGGGAACTGCCCTATCCAGTTTAGGGCTGTACTTGCCCTATTGTTTCCTGCTTGTATTGTTTCCTGCTTGTATTTTTTCAAGCCTGAGCCAGGCGGGTGGGGCAGACACCAAGAGATAAGGAGACATCTTTCAGATAGAATAGGGACCCTAGCCATGTCTAAGCCAAGCTGAGGGGTGCGGGCCTTTTTGCTCTTTCTCTGTGTCCCCCAGGTCCTTGTCTGCTGCCCATACTGGCCATGTCTGGCTTAAGTTGTGCCTCCTCATGAGAGATCTTTCCTGTCTTTGACTAACCAATCATCACAGGGCCAAGCAGGGTGATGTGAGGGAGGCAGGGGTTGTGCCTCTGCCAGGGGCACAGGTTTTGTCTCCTCAGTGGTGTTTTTTTCCCAAGGCCTCCTTGATTATCTCCAGCCTCGAGGCCCTCTCGCCTGTCGGCGAGGCTACAGTACCTGAAACCAGGCGGGATGGTTCCCAACAAAAGCTAATTAGGTGAAATTTTTAGAGACATACCAAGTTCAACTAGTTTATTTCTAGATGTAGGTGAGGAAACTGAGATTAAGAGAAACTACATAATGTGCTCAGGATCGCACTATGATTAGTGACAAAGCTGGTACTGGGAGCTAAGTTTTTCTGCTTACCATTCTGGTTACTGAAATTTTTCATATTAGAACCGGGATTTTTTCCTTCACTCATATTCACAGTGGCTTCTTTGGCCTTTGTCTCAGTAGTGGGTGGGGCTGAGGAGGATTGAAGGAGAAGAAAGAGTATATGTTTGTGTGTGCCTGTGTATGTGTATGAATGTGTGTATAGACAGGGAAAGGGGTAAGTGGCCATTAAGTAATTTAGATTTAAACCTAAAAGTTAGTTGAAACAATATTCCTAACATAATCTATTTTAAGATCTAAGAGGAAGAATATACATTTGAAAATCTTGGTGCATTTTATGTGAATTATGATGTTAACTATACTTCATTCACTCCTAATGTTCTTTGTTTCAATTTCACACAGGGGAGTGAAAAATTTCCCTCAGAATTCTTGTGCAGCCTGCATATGCGAGTCCAATAACGCCATCAGAGAAAGGCTATTATTTGTGTGTATATAGCTCAGTCAGTTGAAGATTATTCAGATTATCATCTTTTTCATTGATATTAAAACCTTTTGTCACATTTTAACATCTCTGAATTGGGGATGCATCTTAAAAATTAATTGCATCTCATGGATTATTGGGTGACATTTTTTCCTTAATGGTACATAAAACAGTGGTACCTTTTAGAACTGATGGTGTGGTAATGAATGAAATATGGTATCAAATAGGACTGCTTCATTACACAAATCTAAAGGGACATAATTCCTGTCAGGAACCCCCTTGAGTTGTGCAGTATAGGAACCGTGTGGCCTTATGGGTTAACCCAAGTAAAGATGATATGGAGGTCCATTTTTATTTCTTACATATTTTCCCATATTTGTTCCCACACATCGTACAACGTTCACCTTCCTACTGTTTGGCAAGCAGTGACCCCTCAATAAGTGTTTATTTATTTATTACACATCATTGTAGTCAGTTGTTATTTGCCAAAGCAGATTGAGAGCAGGTTGGAATTCCTTCCAGTACAGATGTGATATTATTGAGAAGAGGGAGATCTGTAGATGGTAAACCTAGATGTTAAGTCTAGGAAGTAGTGACTGAATGATTATATTAAATAGAGATGTTAGCCCCCAAGTGTCCTAATGGTTTGCATCATGCCTTCTACTTTAAAAAAAACTGTGGCACTATCAAGATACCCAAAATAACTATTAGTATGATAAAAGGACAGTATCTGTTATAGGTTGCATTCTGTTAGTACACCTTCACTGATTTTGTACCAGGTCCCAAGTGTTAGATATTAAAGATAAAAGATGGAAAGAGAATAAAACATAGTTCTACACAAAGTTGAGTTCTATTTAAAGCACATGAGATTAGCCAGGATAACAAATAAAGATACCAAATGTATCTTGAAATTGTAAAAAAAAAAAAAAAAAAAAAAAAAGTATCCTGTTGAGTGGCACAGCCTTGAATGACTGTCTTCACATTTCAGTTCAGTTGAGCACTATTTCCAAAATGTTATGCTCATCCTAGCCCTTTGTGAGATACAGAGATAGAAAAGCCAGCATCCTTGTTCTCCAGGAGCTTGCTCATAATTTCTTGGGGAGGCTGAAATGGTCATAAGCAACTCTAATATCAGGCAGATTGTGCTAAGTATTTGGAAGCAGTTCATGTGTGCATTATAGGAGTATGGAAAGGAAAACTTATTTTTCAGTGAAAACTTGAAGCGTCCTTTCACAACTATTAATATAGCACTAATAGTAAAAATCAGGTACTTAAATGTTTAATTATAGACAACATTGAATTTTAAAGGTCAAGAACTACTTTATACATTTTATTTATTAGATCCAACTTATTATTGCCCTGAGAACCTCAGTATTTTTATTAAGTTTAATGGGATAACATTGATTAATAACATTATATAAATCTCAGGAGTCAACCTTATAATACAACATGTGAACATACTATTTTATGCTCCCTACTCAAAGTCTAGTCTCCTTCAATCACCTTGTATTTGACTCCCTTTACCTACTTCATTCTCCCACAACCCCATTCTCCTCTAGTAACCACCATTCTGTTGTCTTTATCTATGTTATTTTCTTGTATATATTTTTTGTTTATTAATTTGTAGCTTTTTGTTTTATGCCCCACATACGAATGAAACCATACCACACAGTTTTCATTCTTTCCCATCTGACTTACTTTGCTTAGTCATATATTCTCAGGATCTGTCCATATTGTTACAAATGTCAATATTTCATCTTTTTATGGCTGAGCAGTATTCCAGAGTGTGTGTGTGTGTGCGCGCGCGCGCGCATATGTGTCTTTACCAATCATCCATCTCTTATTTCTGGAAGGACATTTTTCTTGTTTCCAGGTTTTGGCTATTGTGAATAAAGCTGCAATGAACATAGGGTAGATATACAAGTAAGTGTATTCAAATTTGTTGGACAGATACCCAGCAGAGGTTGAGACATCTTCATACTGTCTTCTGTAGTTGCTGCAGCAATTTACATTCCCACAAACACTTGTTATTTATTGTTTTATTGATAATAGCCATTCAAATAGGCATGAGGTAGTATCTCGTTGTGGTTTTGATTGACATTTCCTTTGTAACTAGTGATGTTGCGCATCTTCTCATGTATCTGTTAGTGTTCTGTATATCTTTCTTGGAGAATTGTCTATTCAGGTCCTCTGCCCATTTTTTAAATCAGTTTGTTTAGTTTGTTGTTGTTATTGCATTGTAAGAGTTCTTTATATGTATTTTGGATATTAACCCTTTATCAAGGGTATCAGTTGCAAATGTCTTCTTCCATTTCTTTGGTTGCCTTTTCATTTTGTTGATGATTTCTTTTGCTTTGGAAAAGCTTTTTACCTCTTGCTTTGCAGTCAAGTTCACAAAAAGCCCTCTGAGATCAAGGTCCATTTTTGTACCTGCATTTTTTTCTATGTATTTTATTGTCTTCGGTCTTATATTCAAGTTCTTACTTCATTTTGAGTTCATTTTTGTCTGTGATCTTAGCACTCTAGATTTGTTTTTTTGCATTTGGTTTTCTCAGCGCTTAAATAAAAGTCTGTTCAACAAGGTTGTCTGTGATAGAATTATCATTTGCTTTGCACTAGAGTGTCTGGTTTGCTTTGTACTTACGGAAGTAAGTTCAAATTGCAGTGCATTGCCCATACTAAGTCAAGCTGCTTAAGATTTTCAGGGAAATTTATTGTTGGCATTATTGTAATGTGAAAATACTGTTACTCTTGATATTTCAGTCATCAGACTGAACCATTGCCACTGAAACCTGATATGACTTAAGTACTTATTAACATGAAATGTACAGATCGTTGCTCCAACACTTGAAGCTTATGAATGGATTTCCATTTGTAAATATGTTCTGGCATAAATACCATTGAATATAACTCACTATATTATAAATGTTTAAATTAGAGAAGTGATAAATTACAACATTTAATTTCAACATTAAGAATATCAGCATGGTTTTAATTGCTTAGCCTGTCTTTATTTAAATGTTCTAATATACACTAGTTCCAAGTTCTCTATTATGTATATATAGAATATATGTGATCAAAAGTACATCCTCCTGAATGAGAGCAATTTTATAACTATATTATAAATCTAGTAGTTTGAGTAGTTTCTTTTGTTCTGTGTTACCTTGTGTACATTAGTAGATTAAATAGACTTAAATGTGGCTTGATTTGATTGGGAATATGGGAATAGAGTCAGAAGAGGCTGACATCAACTATGTGACTAAAAACAGCATCAGCAGTAAATAGTGGCCTTGGAGCAGATTGGTGTAACTTATATTTCATTGCCAAAAACAATCAACATCAAACTCAACCAACTGTGCTTGATAAATTTATGGTTCCATTGTTAGCTTGCTAGCCAAGTAATGCTTTAAAGAAGTTAAAAAAAATAAAAGTACCTCAGCCAATAAGTTCTTAAACATTTCATCAAGTATTTATTAAACAACACTATACTAGGCACTTGGGATATGAGAATCAGCAAAACATGCCCCTCACCTTAAGAATGCAGTCACAGAGAGATGCACTAGATTCCAGACAGTATTTAGGTGGGGATCACAGATCATGGGGTGAGAGTGGAAGACCTAGGGAAAGTTTCCTGGATGAAGTGATACCTGAAATATATTTTAAGTTATCAGAACTAAAAGAGGACAGTAGAAGTTCAGAAAAGGAAGTATAGCGGAAAAGAAGGAAACAGAAGAAATTGTGTAAGCAAAGGCACAGAAATAAAATTACTGATTTATACAAAATAATACCTAAAGAATATGTTGATTTTCAAAAGTGGTACAGTGATATTTGTTTAGTTGCTTATTATATATCTTGAATTACAGCTGGAGTTCAGTTGTTTATTGTGTTCATTTTAATATAAATATTATAAAATCCTTCTCTAATCCTTCACATATAGTGAAGAAAATGAATAGTTAACATAGTATCAGGTACATCTCATTCCTCGTCCCAATATCAGACATACCTGGCCCTGTACTCAATCTTCACCTATATTTTTTATCTAGTCTTTTTACAGTTTTATTAACATTTAACTATTTTAAATGTTTATTATTCAATATACAACAAATATGTGAGGTTTAAAAATAATAAGATGAGCACTAACATACCTATGCAACTTAGACTTTTATTAATATTTCAGAAAACCTATGTGCACCTCCTCATTCACATCCTTGTCTTTACCCCCAGAAATATGAATCATGTGTTAATGTCCCTTTGTTTTTCATTGTGTGGTTTACTAACTGTACATTTTTGTAAATAATATATTGTTTGGTTTTGTCTCTCTTTTGTTTCTACCATATTTATTTGCTTTCTGGATTTTGCTTTATTGGTACAACATCTATTTATATATTTGGCAATAATTCATTTTTTACTTCTGTGTAGTATATATACTTATCCACTTTACTACTGATGCACATTGGTGGTGTGTTTTCAAGTTGCTATTAACAGGCTAAGCTTCTAAAGAACATCCTTATGTGCTTCCTGGTGCTCATCTGTAGGAATACCTCTATATTCTATACTAAGGAGTAGAATTACTAGGTTAAAACTTCACTGGTTAATAACAAATTATTCCTGAAAGTAGTTGCTGTATATGACTTATTCTGCTCAGCCATATGCCCATTCCTCTTGCTTCACATCATTCACAGATCTCTGTGTTAGCTGACTTTAAAATTTTTGTCCATCTGGAGATTATTATATGATCTCTCACTGTGGTTTTAATATCAGTTTTTTTATTACAAATGAGATTATATATCTTTTCATTTTTAATTCGCTGTCTATGTTTTCTCATCTGTGAATAGCTTTTTTGTGTCAGTTTTGTTATTTTCTTTGCTTTTTTTATTGATTTGTAGATGTTATTCACATGTTACAAACTATTCCTCCACTCTGGTTTATCTTTTCAGTCTTTTGAAATCTTTTGAGAACATTCTTAACTTTAATGTATTGAAATTTATCAATTTTATTTGGTATGGTTTACTCTTTTAATGCCATGTTTAAAAAATTCTTACCTACTCTGAGATCACAAATATAGTCTCCTATATTTCCTTTCATATGCTTTAGAATTTTTCCTTTTACATTTAAGTTCATATCCTATCTAGAATTGATTTTTGTGCTTGGGAGGAAGTATGAGTACAGTTTCATTTTCTCCGTATTAATAATTATCCTGACCCTGTTTATACAAAAGACCATCCTCTATTCAATATTTGTGTCTTATTCACTAGAAATGTTTTTATGATTATGTAGCTATATCTCCTTTAAATTTTTTTCAGTTATTCAGTTATACTAACACCACCTTTTAAAATGGGCTAAAGATAGTTTATTCAATAAATGTTGTTGGGAAAATTGGACAGGTACATGAAGAAAAATTATACTAGACCACCTTCTTACACCACACACAAGAATAAATTCAAAACTGGTCAAAGACTTAAATATTAGACCTAAAAGCATGAAAACCTTAGAAGAAAACATAGGCAGCAAAGTACCAGACATTGCTCATAGCAGTTTTTTATTGGATATATCTCCGCAGGCAAGGGAAACAAAAGAAAAAATAAACAAATGGGACTACATCAAACTAAAAAGTTTTTGCACAGTGAAGGAATTCATCAACAAAATAAAAAGACAACCCATAGAATGGAAGAAGATATTCGCCAATGCATCTGATAAGGTGGTTAATATCCAGAATTCATAAAGAATGTACAAAACTCCAAAAAAACAACCCAATTAAAAAATGACCAGCCCTGGCCAGTGTGGCTCAGTGGATTGAGCTCTGGCCTGCAAACCAGTGTTGCCAGTTCCATTCCCTGTTAGGGCACATGCCTGGGTTTTGGGACAGGTCCCCAGTAGGGGGTGCGTGAGAGGCAACCATACATTGATGTTTCTCTCCCTCTCTTTCTCCCTCCCTTCCCCCCTCAAAAAAATAAATAAATAAAAACTATACTTTATTTTTAAATAAATGATCAAAGGACCTGAATAAACACTTTTCCAAAGAGGGCATTGATACAGCCAATAGACATATGAAAAGATGCTCAGTGTCACTAATCATCAGAGAAATTCAAATTAAAACCACAATGAGATATCATCTCACACTTGTCTGAATGGCCATCATCAGTAAATCAACAAACAACAAGTGCTGGCACGGATGTGGAGAAAGGGGAACCCTTTTGTATTGTTGGTGGGAATGTAGATTGGTGCAGCCACTGTGGAAAACAAAGGAGATACCTCAAAAAAGTAAAAATGGATCTGCCTTTTGACCTAGCGATCCCATTTCTGAGAACATATCTGAAGGAATCCCAAACGCTAATTCAAAAGAACATAAGCACCACAATGTTCCTTGTAGCATTATTTACAATCGCCAGGATATGGAAGCAGCCGAGTGTTTATCAGTAGATAGCGGATAAAACAACTGTGGGACATTTACACAGTGACATACTACTTGGCCTTAAAAAGAAGACAATTTTACCCCTTGCAACAGTATGGATGGACCTGGAAGAGAAAGACAAATACCATATCATTTCACTCATATGTGGAATCTAATAAGCAAACTGAACTAACAAGGAAAATGGGGGCAGGCTCATAGATGAAGACCAGATGAGAACTAGTTGGGAGGGAAATGTGAGATGGTGGAGGAATTAAGCAAAAAGGAAAAGGGACTCTTGGACATGGACTACAGTGTGGTGATTGCTGGGAGGAGAGGTATATAAGGGGACAATGGTAATGGAAAAAAATACAATAAAAATTAAATCAAAAATGAATTTATTCTTGTCCAGCCTGGGTAGCTCAGTTGGTTAGAGTGCCATCCTCATACACCAAGGTTGTGGGTTTGATCCCAGCACATACAAGTATCAAACAACACATAAATAAGTGGAACAACAAATCACTCTCTCTCCCCCTCCTACCTGTATTCCTTTCTCTCCCTTTCCCTTCCTCTCTCTCTCTAAAATCAATAAATAAAAAAAATTTTTAAATTTATTTTTCTATTGATTTAAAGGGCTACCTTTAACATAGATTAAACTCTTACATTTTTGCTTTTGTTTTCATGTATTGTTCTGTACTTTCAAAGGTCTGTCCACACTTGCCAATGTTATTCGAACCTTTGAGATTTCATTGTTCATGCCTCAGTAGTAATAGCCCTTGTTTTATTTTTCTTGCTTCTCCTTCCCTACATACCAATTGCTGTTTTCCTCCCTATCTTTATTAACATAACGTTAGGTTATGGAGATGATAATTTTTTTACATTATTGCATATCTTTTTCTAGAATAATTATTTTACATTTGGAAGCAGGCAAATGATTATATTTATAACAATTATTTGGCCTCATATCTATGTAACATATCAGCTCTCATTGCCAATCTGATTATGTTATCATTCCCAACATACATGTGCTTAGTTTTACTTCCTAGACAATTGAAATAGATGATGGATTTTAGAAGTAGTTTGGGTGTCAATTTAAAAATAGTGTTAGGATGACCAGTGGGCCGGATATGGTAATTGATCAGATGAGGGTTAAAGAAAAAGAAGGAATATAGGAGATTTCCCAGGACCTATCTACTCCATTGGGTTATAATGAGGATCAAGAAGCAAGGTAGTTGAATAGAGGTTTATTTTTAAAATGTAATGTAAGATGTTTTAGTGTTCATACCTTTGTGAGAACTGCAACTTTCACCAGTAAAATCACTACAGTGACCAGTGAGAAATAATTAACCTCTTGGGCTCAGTTTTTTCCTCTGTAAAATAGGTATGCAAATAAGTAAGAAGCCATAATTTCTAAACTTTTATGATTCCAGGAAATAATGAAATAATTATTTAAATAATCTCTACTATTCTGAAAATAAGCTGTTTTACAAAGATTTTCCACTGGTTTCAATAAAGGCAAAGGAATATTAGGTTCTGTTTTATCAGTTAGTCGTATTCTATCTACAACACTCTGAAATGTAAAAATAGTTAACTGAGATCATCGGACAAAACGAGTGAATTCTACTTTGTGTTTAGTATTAAACTTTCAGTGCTACAGAATACACTCTTGGAGGGAAAAAATATCCTCAAATACCTAGAAACCCTAATATTTAACCACAAGCAATTAATATAAAATGTATTGATTTAATTTTAAAAATGTGTTGTAAACATTGGAATTAAAATTATTTAAATGAGAACTTTATTACCACTGTGCACTTGTCTTCACAACACTTATCTTGAGGGAATATTTTACCCAGTTAATTAGTAAGGTTAGTGTATAGTTCTGGGAAAAAAAGTTCATATTGACTCCAAATGACAAACATACATAGTACTAATCTTGCCCATTCTGCTATATAGTGCAGTTGCAAATAAATTAATCATCATGAGATATGCCAAAAGTAGGCAAAATTTTCATATTTAGGTCATGGTTGTCACAAGGTTGATGTTAAGTTTCAGAAAAATAATAATAGAGGAAAAGGACATAAATTACTTTAATATAGATTAAGAATATAAAAACTTAACTGCTCACAGTCGATTTCATGGAGCAAAAGACTCAGTGACATGATCTAAGCAGGAGGAGCAAGCTTCCGTCTCCCTTAAGTGTCCGTGGGCCCTCTGCGGCGGATAGCACCTGGACACAGGAAAGGTCCCATCAGATGTTAGAGCAGGTCGGTTACTCCCCTTCTCACAAATGCCCACATACCTACCTGCATCCTTGCTGGATTATCCTCATGGCCTCTCCCAGCATCGCTGGAAGTTCTGGATAAAAGTGCTCCTGTTCTTCAGATACAAATCAGATTTTAAAATAATTGTGGCTTTTTCCTCAGTTATAATGTGAACTGGAAGAACTGAAGGTCAGCTTTAGGCCTAAGGCCTATTTTTACAATTAGAAAGAGCTGGTTTTTCTTAGTGCATGTGTAATACATACACATGTGTTAGTAACTGATTTTATAAAGTTATGGAAATTTAAACAGCACATGTGTGGGGAGTGTGTGTGTGTGTGTACATATAAAAAAAGTTCTATAAGGCTACCTTAAAATTATGGGATTTAGAGTCAGAGAAACTCCACAAGATGGATTATGTTGGGCAATTGACTTAAATTCTCTAGGTATCAGTTGCTTTATCTGTAAAAAGAAGATAATGATAGCTGCTGCCCAGAGTATCATGAAGATTAAATGAATTAGAACATATGAAGCATTTAGTACAATATCTAATTCAGAGTAAGCACTTGAAAAATGTTCATTGCTGTTATCACTTTTTCCATGGGTTTAGGATTTCTTGAAAATGTCATGCCTTTTCATTTTCTTTGTCCTTTTGCACTAGCCTTGTTTTCACCTAGTATTTTTTTATTATCTATGAAGTGCTCTTAAATTTTAAAATACTAAGGAATGTAACAGATTTATAGCAATAGGAAAAATCAAATATTGTGATAAAAATTTGCATGTCAGTCACTGTTCAAAATACTATCTCATTGTCACTGGATTTGTGTATTATAATCCTCAATTAAGAGAGTTTTTTAAAGTTCTGTTCTAATACAGATTTATAGAAGATATTTGATAAATATTAATTTTATGATTTATTAATTTTAGCCTGGTGTATAAATAGATGGGTTGTATAAGATCATCCAAGCCTACTAGGGAGTTACATTAGACCTTTTAGCATCTCTGAGCCACTCTAGAAGAAGAAGAGTTGTCTTGAGCTACACGTTAAATACACAAATATTAACAAAAGCTGATGAGCAAAGAAAAAGGTTTTAGGTAAATTTATGAGTTTGCATCGGGCTGCATGCAGACCCCAGGCCCCAGTTTGGACGCTCCTGCAGCAGAGAGCAACCACCGCTCCCCAGGTAACTTACAAACCACAGCCAGGGCTGTGTAGCAGCAGCAGCCATTTTAAAGAGTGGGCTGTGAGTAAACGGACTGCTTATAAGACAGGGACTTTCAGTAAATATTCCTGCAGCTGAACAGGAATTGAACTCAGCGATCAGTCTCCTATTGTCTTGACACTAATTCCAAATGTGGAGCTCAAACTTTGGACTCAGACATGCCTGGACTTCTGTTCTATTTAAGCCACGTAAATTAAGTGATAATAGGCAAGTCATATAATTTATCTGTGCCCCAGTTTGCTCAGTGATAAAATGAAAACAACAATACTTACTTCATAAGGTTGTGGTAAGGATTAAATGAGGAACTCTAGGCTAAGCCTAAACAAACTATCTAACACGTAGTAGATGCTCAGCAAATGATAGTTCTTTCTCTTCCTTCGCAACCAATTGTGAAATATTTATTCAGTTTGGCTCATTGTTCACCTATAATACTACTGCTTAAATAAACTATGATTTTAACATAAAAAAAGAAAATGTTATTTGATCAGAAATTATTAATAACTAATTTTATAAAGTTATAGTGTTTTAAACAGAGCCTGTTTATCAAGCTGAAGACATATATATCATATATTTATAAAGTATATATTCTTACTGAAATGAACCTTTTAAAATTACTTATTATCCTGTAGTATTTTATTTCTCTATGTTTCCTTTGGACAATATGATGATGATCCCATAATCTCATGTTTATGAACGCCATAGGAAATTAATTTTTCTTACATTCTGTATTTTTGTGTTAAGAATAATTTTGTTTTAAATATAATTTCCAACTTACACATTGCTTTGTTTTATAGCCTTTGCTTCTCAAAGTATCTGTGGAAATTTTTTTTTAAAGTATTTGTTGGTGTCTTGTCCCAAGACGCCCAAGGTTTGGCCTTTGTTTTCTGAGTTAAGACGTGCTCCCAATCTTCCAGTTAGGTCAACCACAAAAATTAAGATATGATAGAAGGTCAGTGGAAGAAATTCATATCAAAACAACTACTCACCATGTCATTATGACAGCCTGCTGTTACAAATGGCTTCTGCTTTAACTTATGACAATTGCTAAAAGTAATTTAATCTGACAGAGGCAGGGTGTTGAAAGGCTCCTGGAGATGTCATAAAAGCGACCTTTCTGCCCATGTGCTGCCAAAAGCCATTTTTAACAAGGAGCTAAGGAAACAGTGCAACTTCTTTTGTACTTTGTTAATTAGTTATTGATTTGAAACAACATACTTCCAAATACTGTTAAAGGAGTTAGACGCCAGCAAGGTCCCCAACTGACAGTCTAGTCCTGATAATATTTATAGTATATGGGAATTCTTTGAAGGCTTTTGTTCTGTAATTCTAAAATTGAGATTGCCATATTTACTAAAATGACTACAGATTTACTTCATCTTTCATCTTTTCAGTTTCAACTTTTATGTGTTAATAATCTGATACTTAGTCATACTTTATTATATGACATAGTTCCAGTTTTCAAAATTGTCACTTGTGGATTTAGTCTCAAATAATTACGTGTTCTTACAGAGAAAGTGTATGTGGTTTGGTTAGTCATGCCAAAGAGAACAGGGAAATAATACTTTAGTCTCAAGAGTAAACAAGCTAAGTATTCTAGAACGTCTTTATTGGGCATACTAATTGATCTCTTTTTTTCAATTTGGATATTTAACTGTGGTTTCAATGATTTCATGATGTTGCTAATAGAAGAAAAAAATAAATGTCCACAGTTCTTTTAGAAAAGTCTTCAGATTGTTTTTAATTACATTTCTTGATAAAACATTTAAGTGCAAATTAAAAGTGAAGGCCTTTGTACAAATCAACTTGCCAGGCATTGTGGAGGATAGAAGATTGGAGTGAGAGTTAGGGTAGCTCAAGAGTTAAAAATAGGAATTTACAACTCCACCTTCCTATGCTCTAATCCTGAATTGCACTGATTAGGTATTTGAACTGGAACAAAGTAATGAACCTCTCTGTGCATTTTCCATGTAGTGGGAACCATAATTGTACCTACCTCATAGTGTGATTCTGAGGCTTGTATGAATTAAAACATGTAAAGTGCTTTATCAGAAGCGGATTAGTAGTAACCACCTGATAAATGTTAGTACTATTATTATTGTAATAATTAATAATAAAAAATATAGTCCCTTACTTTATTTTTATAGTAAGAATTTTATATTTTAATGTATACAGTGTTATCTCTTTTTTAAAACAGTTTATTTATTTATTTTTAGATAGAGGGAAAGGGAGGGAGAGAGGGAGAGAAATATAATCAGTTGTCTCTCACATGCCCCCCAGCTGGGGACCTGGCCTGCAACCCAGGCATGTGCCCAGCCTGGGGATCAAACTAGCAACCCTTTGCTTCACAGACCAGCACTCAGTCCACTGAGCTACACCAGCCAGGGCTACAGTGTTTACAATAGATTAAAATAAATGATTATTTTCTTATTTTTTCATATATTGCTTATAAGTAAATTAAGATTTGTTTGCTATGCATAGGAAATATTAACAATAACATGGTAAAGTTCTTCTCTGTGTTTGAGTTTGTGATACTATAAATAAAATATTTGCCCTTGTTTTAAAGTCATTACTGTTAATAAAATACACCAATTTATTTTACCAAAATGTGTTAAATTTTCAGTTTAATTGTTTAGGTAGTGAGAAGTTCAGGTTTGCAGTATGCAAAATGTTTTTCTTAGGATAGAAACATTCCAAAATAGATTTTTTAATTAAATCTTTTGTACTAATTGGGACAAGTTGAAAGTTTGTTTTTTTTTTTAAGTTAAACTATTTCAATAAATTTACTTCTGCACAAATAGGCAAAACTTCATGAAAAGCATATTGTGCTAAGCCCTGTTTATGTTTTAGTAAAAATTGCTTAACATCTCCATTAATAAGGAAATGCATATCAAAGTACTTATAACTATTGACAGTAATAAAAATTTGAAGCAGCTATAATACTTCTTGTTGGCTGGATGTAAACAAAAGGTTGCTCTCACATAGCATGATAGGAATATGAGAGAGCAGTCTAAACATAAAATTTTAAAATACATAAACCTTTCAGTCCAAGAGCTCTATTCCTGGGAATCTATCTTATTAGAGTAAAATCATTTCTAACTCAAATCTATTAGAGCAACAGTTTAAAAATGTCAGTTGAAAGTCAAAATTTAATATCTAGATTAAAAATCATAAGATGGAATATACCTTTAATTAATGAATTCTAGAAGTCCTACCTTGTCTTCAATTTTGAAGGCTAAAATATTACTTAAATTCAAAATTTTCACAAATTTGGAATATGCAAGTTTGTTGGAATGAATTAGATCTTGTTACAATACATAGGGATATTATTATGTTTGAACTAATAGTTTTATTAGTATATTTTAAGGTGTTTTCAGAAATTGGTTTATGGCAAAATAAATAATTATTTCAAGTATATAAATAACTTAGTTACATCTTTGTAATATATCCTGACAGAAGTTAAACATCTATTACGTGCTGTTTGCTGGGATTATTTTACATCAGTTCAGCCTCCCGATAGGATAGCAACTCAGATTCTCTTTCTTCCCAAAGTTTTTGCTCAACTGTATCAGAAAACAGTATTAGAGTTCTCTCAGGTTAACCTCCCATTTGCAGATGAGGAACATTAGCATCCAAGAGGGTAGTAAAGCACTCACAGTCATTAAACTCATTAAGTGGCAATGTCTGGATAATAACAGAAGTCTTCTAGTCTATGTGTGTGTGTGAGAGAGAGAGTGAGAGAGCGAGACAGGGAGAGGGAGAATAAAAATATGTTGTCTCTGGCAATTGTAAATAATCTTTCCATCTGGTTAACATGTGTCTTACAAAGCAGGGATATCAAATCAAAAGCATTTACATTTGATTTACTGATGTCTAACAGTAATTGTCCTGCCTACACAAAAGCCTAAGCTCCCCAAGGCCCCCAGGAAATACATGCTTCCCTGAAGATTACCTCCCTTCCTCCCTCCTCTAAATTTCTGTAAAATGTGCTATGTAATGCCTTACTTTCATAGATAGAGCACACTGGAAATAATTTAACCTTTCCTTGATGACCCAAGTGTAAACATTAGAGTTTTTGCAATAAGTATATCTTTAGATTGAGGTGCAGATACTATGAGACATACTTAGCCTTTTCAATACCAATATATGTACCTCCTTGTGTGTTCCTCTCTACCGGTATACACTTCCCATTTTCATCACTGCTGAAAGTGCTTAACATTTGTGGTACTATTTCCCCTGCACTGAACAGTCATTGGAAGCTATTACCCTCCAAGAAGGAAGCACAGTCATGGGCATGGTGGTTCTCTTCCCTCGAAATCAGTAACAAGAGAAAGAGATTTGGGGGCTCTTTGGCTGCAAGAGTTGTCAGTTATCAACACTCATAGGAGATGGGGGAATGAATGCTTCAGTCTTGTCAGGATAGTAAAACTACAGTACAGTAAAACTACAAACCTGGCCCACAGTATAAGCCATCTATAAAAGCAACACTCTTGTCCCTTTTTCTTAAAGATGCTTAGCCATTTGGCTTTTTGCTACAAAGAGCAGCAAACCTTAGTTATACTTACATGGAAGGAAGGATATTAAGTGTGTTTTAACAAGTCAGTATAAAGTAATTAAGATTACAGATATGGAATCAGACTACCTAGGTTTGAATTCTTCTCTGCCATATACTAGCAGTTTTTTGATTAAGTTTTCTAATCATTCTTTGCCTGTTCATCTTCTTATGGGGATAATAATAGTCCCTACTTCATAGGGTTGTTGTCAGAATTTAATGAGTCAATATGTGTAAATTATGTAGATCTGTGTCTACCTCAGTATGTACCATAGAAGCATTATTGTGATTGTATTGTAAATTGTACTGAGAGAAGAAAGCCTAAATTTTATTAAAGTCTTTATTTTGTTGGAAATGCTCAGGAGCATAGTTTTCAAATCTAAGAATCCTACCAGCTCTATCTGCTTTCCATTCCAAATTACACTCATTTGTGGAAATTATGGTCCAATAACAAAGCATTTGGTGCCATTTCATAAATAATAGGTCATAATTATTTGCTTATCCTTTTCTTTTTACTGACTTTTGGACAGTTGATTGTTGTTTAAACTTTATTTCCAAACAGATAAAAAGACAAGGTTTTATGTAGCTAGCATGACAGCCATTTGTTAACAAAACATATGATTAAAAGAATAGATAGTATAGCATAAAATTCAGATCCTAAACCAGACATAATAGCTTGTGGTCTGGCAAGTTATATGATCTTGAGCAAATGAGTTAACTTCTGTAAATTGGGCATTTAGCATATCTGTGTCATAAAGTCATTGTAAAGATTAAATAAGAGAAAACATGTAGCCAGTTCAAGTGGTTAGTATCCTAGACAAGATACGGTGATAACTTAGGGTGAGAGAGTAAGAGCAGAAATTGAGACAAGTTTTTGGATTCCAGAAATATTTGGGGGGATAAGTTGGATAAATATAAGAGATAGAGGAAGATGTCAAGGATGACTTCCAGATTTTTGGCTTGAACAACTGAATGGGTAGAGGTACTATTTAATAAAATGAGAAGGACTGAAGGAAGAACAGGTAATGGGGAGTTGGAAACCAGTGCAGAGTTTACTTAGGATATGTTAAGCTTGAAATATCTGAAATTCAAATGTGTTTGATATGGTTCTGAATACTGATCTTCTGTCAGTTATATTTATTATGAGTGGTTCTGTTCATAACCATTTAGAATTTATTAATACAGCCATACTGACAAGCAACGTAGCCTTGAATCTGTCATCAACATTGATGGCTCTCAGAAATTCAGGCCAAGATGTAGACGTAGGTAGATATGCTTAACTTCCTCACACAGCCAAAAGAAGGACAACAAATAGAAAATAACAGCCAGAACTGCCAGTTAATTGAACTGTATGGAAGTCCGACAGTCAACTAGTTAAAGAAGAAACATTCCTCCAGACTGGTAGGAGGAGCAGAGACAGGCAGCAGGAGCTGAGAGGACACACAGCAAGGTGGCAGACCAGGCAGCCACACTTGTTTTTGGATAAGCCGGGAGGAACAACTGGGGAGCGAGACAGAATGTGCAATTCAGGGTTCCAACGCAGGAAACTAAAGCCTCAAAACCTCTGGCTGTAAAAATCTGTGGGGGTTGCAGTGGCAGGAGAAACTCCCAGCCTCACAAGAGAGTTTGTTGAAGAGACGCACAAGGTCCAAGAACATACACAAGCCCACCCACCTGGGAATTAGCACCAGAAGGGCTCATTTTGCTTGGAGGTAGCTGGGGAAGTAACCGAAAGTGGGGTGACAGCCAAGCAAGCATCATTGTTCCCTCTCTGACCCCTCCCCCACATATAGCACCACAGTGAATCAATGTGTGTTGCCCCCGCCCTGCGAATACCTAAGGCTCTGCCCCTTACAATGTAACAGGTGCACTAAGACAAAGAAACGTGGCCCAAATGAAAGAACAGATCAAAATTCCAGAAAAAGAACAAAACAACAAGGAGATAGCTGACCTATCAGGTGTAGAGTTCAAAACATTGATAATCGGGATGCTCACAGAAATGATTGAGTATGGATGCAAAATAGAGGAAGAAGTGAATGCTATACAAAATGAAATAAAAATATACGGGGAACAAATAGTGAAGGGAAGGAAACTGGGACTCAAATCAACAATTTGGAACAGAAGAAAGAAATAAACATTCAACCAGAACAGAATGAAGAAACAGGAATTCAAAAAAATGAAGAGTGGCTTAGGAACCTCCAGAACAACTTTAAACATTCCAACATATGAATCATAGGGGTGCCAGAAGGTGAAGAAGAAGAGCAAGAAATTGAAATCTTATTTGAAAAAACAATGAAGGAGAACTTCCTGAATCTGGCAAAGGAAACAGGCTTCCAGTAAGACCAGGAAGCTCAGAGTCTCCCAATGAATTTGGAGCCAAGGAAGCACACACCAAGGCACATCGTAATTACATTACCCAAGATTAAAGATAAAGAGAGAATCTTAAAAGCAGTAAGAGAAAAGACAGTTACCTACAAAGGAGTTCCCATACCTTACAGGCAAGAAGGAGCTGGAAAGAAGTATTCAGAGTCATGAAAGACAAAGGTCTACATCTGAGATTACTCTATCCAGTAAAGCCATCATTTAGAATGGAAGGGCAGATTAAGTGCTTCCTAGATAAGGTTAAGTTAATGGAGTTCATCATCACCAACTCTTATTAATCTGAAATGTTAAAGGGACTTCCCTAAGAAAAAGAAGATCAAAACTATGAACAGTGAAATGACAACAAACTCACAACTGTCAAAAACTGAACCTAAAAACAAAAACAAAAACAAACTAAGCAAACAACTAGAACAGGAACAGAATCACAGAAATGGAGATCACATGGAGGGTTATCAGTGGGGAGGGGAAGGTGGAGAATGGGAGAAAAAGTACAGGGAATAAGAAGCATAATTGGTAGGCACAAAATAGACAGAGGGAGGTTAAGAATAGTATAGGAAATGGAGAAGCCAAAGAATTTATATGTACAACCCATGGACATGAACTAGGGTGGGAGGCGGGAAATGGTGGAGGGAAGGGTAGTGCAGGGCAGAGGGTAATAAAGGGGGAAAAAATGAGACAACTGTAATAGCATAATCAATAAAATATACCCAAAAAATAAAAAAAAGAGATTGATGGCTGTCAATAATATTTTGACACCTAAAAGGTAGGGAAAAAATTTAAACTTTTAAGATATTTCCAGTTTATATATTCTTTTATCTATTTTCATTATGTTTAAGTTGATCTTATGATATTGCTATTTTTAAGGTCAGAAATGTCTAATATTTGTAGTTCCATATGGTTCAATTTAATATTTGGAGACCAAATAACGATTTTCTATTTTTGAAGATGTTTTCATCATTTGTATGCTTTACCATCAGTTTTTATGCACTCATATATACTCCTTGTTCTTTAATCATAGTTAAATGCCAATGCATAAATTTTTAATAGATAACACATTTAAAATATGCCAAAATTAGCCCTAGGTGGTGTGGCTCAGTGGATTGAGCACCGGCCTGTGAACCAAAGGGTCGCCGGTTCAATTCCCAGTCAGAGCACATGCCTGGGTTGCAGGCCAGGTCCCCAGCAGAGGGCATGTGAAATGCAACCAAACATTGATGTTTCTCTCCCTCTCTTGCCCTCTCTCTAAAAATAAATAAATGAAATCTTTTAAAAAATAAATAAAATAAAATATGCCAAAATTAAAATGTTAACCCAAATAATTTACTGGATTAAAATAAAATTATATCCCATGTGATATTATGAAATATATTTTAACCATTATTGTCCTTATATTTGATTTCTTTTGTACTAACATACATACTAATATATATAGTGTTCATTTATAAAAGAGCTTTAAATAACAATAATCTAAAAGTTTAAAGTTAAATCATAAATTTCCTTTTGTGTGTCTTTATGAATTAGTGCCATATGGTATTTGCATACATATCTTGATGAAGGAATGTAAATTTTCTTTCATCTTATACCTGTGGTTTGGTTAGGTGCAAGATGGTAACTTGCATTTTTGCATCCTTATAAATCCATCTAACTTGGATATCTGCCTGTCATTTGGATTTTCTTGAGCTACATTTTATCTAATGAAAAGCCTTAGCTTTTTAAAAGGAACAACTTTAATTTACAAATTTTATCATGAAAAAGTAAAGATTTTATATTCGTGTTTTTAACTCCAGTTGATATCCAGTGGTAGTACTAAGGGCCCCTGGGTGGGTGGGTGGGCGTCTGTGTGTGTGTGTGATTTGGCAACTGTAATTAGTGACATAGGTATGTGTTAAAAACAAAAATGGTGGATTTTATTATTCATAAAGACATTTTTGTAGCACATTACCAATGTAATCACAGACCTATATGAAGTATGTTAAATAAAATAATCTTGTAGTTTTTAAATTTTGGCATTTTAAAATTCTTTAAATTTATTACATTTTTATTTTACTTTTCCTAAAATCAGTTATAAGTTTAAAAGTATTGTAGGAGCACACTTATTTTATAACTTTGTAGCAACAGGTAAGCCAAAGAAAAATCTGTCGGATTTGGCAGTGGTTCAGAAAATATGTGAACCTGTCACTGTAAGCAGTCTCAAAGGGCGAAATGCTTTACAGGAGCTAATTAACCTTAGAAAATAATTACACAAATATGCAAATGTTGTTTAGATAATTCCATGTGTTATCAGCTCAGGTAGTCCATCATAAATGCAGACCTTGCAATGCCTAGGTAGTAGAATCTGGCATAGTTGATAAGGCTTTGGTTCCTGCCTCACTTCTGTTCGGCATTTAACAATTAATGATGGCAGGGGTACATCAGAAAATTCAACCTGTGCTCTGAATACAGCTGAATTCCACAGTGTAAATATCCTATGCATTCTGCCACCAGCTAACTCTAATTAATGGTTTTACTTATTTTCTTTATATGCACTTTGTGCATTTGCATATTCTGAAATTATCCAGCTTGAAGTTGCGCAATACAAAATGCACCCTAATGTGAAATTCATGGAGAAACCTATAGAATAGATTTAGTATGTTTGCATTTCTGTAATTGAGGTGTATTAGAAAGTCTTTCCTATTGAAATCTGTTTAATCACGAAATACGCTGCTGGTAATATACACCTGCTAGATTATGCTTTATAAATATATAATGATTGTGGACACAATGTGGGCTGTGGGTTGGAATGACACAAATTTACCTTGAAACAGTGTCACCTCATTTATAAAACTGTGATTTTAGTGATGTAAAATGTCAGAAATATATATTAAAAACCACTCCAGGTATATTAATTCCTGTGCTACCATTACTGTGCTTAACTGTTGTAGGAAGCAATAAATATTTGGCAGAATGTGTTACATCTTAAAACGATGGGAATCTGGCTCTCTTACACACTGTGAAAAAACCATCATTTTTTCAAAGCCTTAGTCACATAATAGAAGCCAAGTTTTATAGTTAAGGTTTATGTCCTTTTTCACTTTAAAAAAATAATATTTTGAATAAAACTATTTAATTGTATGTCACCAGTCCCTCAAAAAATGGAATTCACATAGAATCATTAACTTTTTTTTTTTTTTTGATGATTCAGCATCACTATTGTTGCTGTCAGTGACTAAGCTTCAAGAGCAGTACTGCTCTTATGTTGTTCAGTAATGAGAATCTCAGACTGTTGTGCTCTATGTGCTCTTCTAATTTTTTTTGGTTTTTCTGTTTCTTCAGTTATTTCCAAACTTTAAGCTATCAACTCTCACTCTTAATTAAACCTATTTGAAACAACCCTTTTTTTTGCTTCTTGTAAATGTGCAGCGCATTCAGACCAGACATGAGAATTTGTTATATGAAGGTGTAAAGACGCTGTTCAGATGGCGATTCTTCCTAAGAAGCCAATAGTAATCATTCAATACTAGGGTTTGATTTTTTGTTTACTTATTAAAAGCATGTATTTTGTAGAAATTTGGGGAAGTTCAGAAAAGTGTAAAGTAGCTAAAAATAGAAAATATTCATAATCCCATAGTCCATGGTTTAGCTATTTTTAATGCTTTTGATTTCTACTACTTTTTTCAAGCCTTCATACATAGTGAATTATACCAAATATTAAATTAGATGAACTGTATGTCTTACTTTGTAAACTCATTGAATACCTACATAATATTTCCTTAGACAAATAAACTATAATTACTTTTACATTACTGGACACTTAAGCTTTATCCAGATTTTTGTTTTTATGAGTCAGTGATGAACATTATTGAGCATCAGTCATTTGCCACATTCCAGATTATTAAAGGCTAGATTCCTAAGTGGAGTTTAAATACTTATATTGGTTTTCAAAATGTGCTTCATATTTTGTCAACACTCCCATCACCAATAGTCCTGGCATTGTCATTTATTAAATGCTTATAGTATGCCTTATATGGAGGTCTGTTCAGAAAGTATCCAGCCATGTACTATGGAAAATACATTTATTGAAAAAGATACAAGGTATAAGAAACACTGTACATAGGACAATGATGCCTAAGTTCCCTAGGCACCTTGGGACCTCACACAGTTTTCCCAATCTCCGTCAGCCACCCTGTCATATTTTCCTGAATCGCATTGTTAGTCTGAAATCTCTTCCCTTTCGGAGGTGATTTTATTTTGGGAAAATCAGAAGTTGCAGGGCGCCAAATCTGGGCTGTAGGGAGGACGAGTCATCTGGGTGATTTGATGTTTTGCAAAAAAGCTCTGCATGAGACGTGATACATGAGTGGGCACATTGTTGTGATGAAGCTGCCAATCACCAGTTGCCCATAATAGCAGGCTTCTGAATCATCAGAATACTTTCCACAGTGGAATGTTCAAGCTTATTGCAAAATTTGATGTAGATTTGTTTCTCTACTTGCTCAGTCATTTCAAATGCGACAGCCACACAGTATACATACTCACTTCAGTGGCATCTCCCCCCACCACCGCCCCAACCGTTGACTAGTATGGCGAAGTCATCATTTTTCACTCATGCGCATTCCAGTCCACTCTCTTTGGCTGCCAGGTTACATCACTGTTGCACAAACTATTCCCATTATATGGTTGGATTTCCCATTAACAATGGTTGGATTTTTCCTGAACAGATCTTGTATTTATAGTTTGAATCCAAACCTTTAAATTTGGTTTCAAAATCTTGCATTCTACAAGGAAGGAGAAGTGACATGGCCAATTAAAGAAATATTAAGATAGAGAAGAACCAATGAAATAGCCAGGATTCAATTTAACCTACCATGACTAATTACCATGACTACATGACTAATAGTATAGCTGACAAGTAAACTTGAGTTGACAATCTTTTGCAATAGTTTTAAACATAGGCAGGATAATAATACATGTAAATACATGTATGTACTTTCCATATATTTCTTTTTTATTATATTTTCTTGATTATGTTATTGCAGTTGTCCTGAATTTCCCCTTTTGCCCCCTTCTACCAAGCACCCTCTATTCCCTCAGGCAATCCCCCCACCATTATACATGGGTTATGCATATAAGTTCTTTGGCTACTCCATTTCTTATACTGTACTTTACATCCCCATAACTATTCTGTAACTGTCTATTTGTACTTCTTAGTCCCCTCACCTCTTCACCGATTTTTCTCTCTCCCTCCTCCCATCTGCCAACTATCTGGTAACTAACTTCTTTTCTCTTGCTGCTTCTAAGGGTTTCTCTTTATCTTTGACCTTTGACCTTTTAATTATGATATGTCTTGGAGTGGGCTTCTCTGCATCCATCTTGTTTGGAACTCTCTGTGCTTCCTGGGCTTGCATGTCTATTTCCTTCACCAAATTAGGGAACTTTTCTTTCACTATTTTTTTCAGATAGATTTCCGATTTCTTGCTCTTGCTCTTCTCCTTCTGGTTTCTTTATGATGAGGATGTTGGACCTCAGGAAATTGTCCCAGAGGCTGTTAACATTCTTTTTTGGATTCTTCTTGTTCTGACTGGTTGTTTTTTGCTTTCTTATGTTCCAAGTTATTGACTTGATTCTAGGCTTCATCCACTCTACTGTTGTTTCCCTACAAATTGCTCTTTATTTCAATTAGTGTATCCTTCATTTCTAACTAGGTCTTTTTTATGCTTGTTGAGGTCCTCAAATAAGTTCCTTGAGCATCCTGGTAGCCAGTGTTTTGAACTCTGCATATGATAGGTTGCTTATCTCCATTCCATTTAGCTCTTTTTCTGGAGTGTTGATCTGTTCTTTCATTTGGGCCATGTTTCTTTCTCTCCTCATCTGGCAGCCTCCCTGTGTTTGTTTCTATGTATTAGGTAGAGCTGCTTTGAAGACACGGTAGAGCTCCGTGTCTTGGTAGTGTGGCCTAGTGTTGTAGGTGCCCTGTAGGGTCCAGTGGCACAGCCTCCTCTATCACCCAAGCTGGGTACTCAAGTTCTGCCTTTCACATGAGCTGATTACACCCTCATGTTGTAGTTGAGCCTTGGTTGCTGTTGGCAGATCAATGGGAAGGATTTACCCAGGCCAGTCTGCTGCAAGGTCTGGCTGTGATCACTGACCACCAACCTCCACCCTCCATGAGGATCAGCTGTGCAAGGGCAGGGTGGTGGTGCTCTGATATGGTTTGTACCTGTCCACTGGGTGTGCTGGTGCTGGGGTTTCCTAGGTAGTGCAGGCCAAGGTCAGCCCCCACCTGTGTTTTGCCCGGGGCACCCTGCCTGAGCTGTAAAGCAATCTGTGATGGCTGCTACTTGTGCTGGGCTTGGAGATTCCAGGGAGAAGCCAAGCTATGAATCTAAGCTGACTGCCACTAGGGCTCACTGAAGCCAGCTATTGCTTGTTTGATAGGATTTAGGAACCAAGACCAGCCATTCTTATGGAAAAGCAGCTTGGGTAGGCCTGTAAATTGGGTGGGGCAGAGTCTCTGGGGATCTCCAAGGCTGGTCAAACGGTGTTAGCTAGGTTGATGGAGTCTCAGATAGGTCCCCAGCTTACTGACTCTGTGAGGGGGAAAGTTTAGTAAAGGGTGAATAGCCTCTGCTTGCCACGATGCCAGACAATTAAGTTTCTCCATGTATACCACTGGTGCCTTTAAGCTGCTACTCCACTACTGGAGCTCAGATGGAGTAAGTCTGAGTAGGTGAGTCTGTGTGTGGATTCTTTAAGAGGAATTGCTTGAGGCTTCAGAAGTTTTATTTCACTGATTCAATCCCAGCTGATTTTTGCAACCAGGAGCTATGGGGACTTATCTCCCTGGCACTGGAACCCTGGGCTGGGGGGCCTGGTGTGGGTCTGGGACTCCTTGCTCTCTGTATAGCCCTCCTGAATTTTCATCTGCGTGTGTGGGACCAGTTTGTTCCGCGTCTGGGCCCCTCCTACCAGTCTGGATGGATGTGGTTTCTTTAATTCCGTAGATGTCAGATTTCCATTCAACTCAATTTCTGACTTTTCTGAATGATGGTTGTTCTATATTTCAGTTATAATTTTGATGTGGTTTTGCAAATGGGCGAGCCATGTCTGCCTATGGGACCACCATCTTAACCAGAAGTCCCTGTATATTTCTCATTAGGTGGTGTGTATCAAAATCATTTCCCCATCTGCAGGAGAGTGTGACCTTCAGTTAATTTTCTAGCTCTATGTCCCTGGAAGCCTGAAGAGACAGTGTCTTCAGGGGGTTTCCCAGGTATCAGATTTTGAAGTTGCATGCAGGAAATTTGTTGGGGAGTTCTCTTGGGATCCAGATCTGTAAGGGATAAAAAAAGGAATTTGAAAGAAGGAGCAGAACTGCCGTAAAGTCACAACAAAGGTGTCATCTAAATCTGTGGTGGTCTCTGCGTCTGTGATTGCTCTTCCGAGATGTCCTACCTTGTGTGTAGAGATAAGGCCTTTTTGTTAAATGTAGTTGCCTCAGAAATGAAATTGTTGATTCAGGTCAATGATTTTCATCTGATGTCCTGCAAAAAATTTTAAAACATGCACTACCTGACTATTTAGTCAGGGGCACTAACCTCTTTTCCCTGAGATTGTCAAATGAAAAAATGACAGTAGCCAACACAATAGCCCCATAGTGTAAATGACTCAAAATTATACCTATTTTTTGGTGTGCCGCAGAATTTTAGTAATTAGTTTATGTGTGCCATGAGATGAAAAAGGTTGAAAATCACTGATTTAGGTAAGATAGCTTTCTTTGGGTGAGAACAATTCATAGTGTTGTACCTCAGTTAAATCTGTTAGCTGCCAGTCTCAGGAGATGAGTGCCATATAATTAAAAGGGGTTCTGGGAAGCATAACATTGCCTATAGTAGAAAATTACTTCTGATTGGTAAACTGCATCTGGATTAGAAGGAAATAATAGACTATAAATACCATAGCTTTTATTTTTTAAATTTAATCTTTGTTGTATTTTTTCCATTACCATTTAGTCCCCTTATACCCCATTCCCCCCAGAAATCACCACATTATTATCCATGTTCATGAGTCTTTTTCCCTTTTTGCTCAATCCTTCCACCCCCTCACCTCCCCGCCCCCACACTAGCTGTCATCCTGCTCTCCATCTATGAGTCTGTCCCTATTGTCCTTGTTAGTTCAGTTTGTTCATTAGATTCCACATGTGAGTGAAATCATATGGTATTTGTCTTTCTCTTGTTTCACTTAGCACAATATTCTCCAGGTCTATCCATACTGTCACAAAGGGTAAATCTTCTTTTTTACAGCTGAGCAGTATTCCATTGTGTAAATGTGCCATAGTTGTTTTATCCACTCATCTATTGATGAACACTTGGGCTGCCTCCATATCTTGGCAATTGTATATAACATTTCAATTAACATAGGGATGCTTATTTTCTTTTAAATTAGTGTTTTGGATGCCTTCAAATATAGTCCCAGAAGTGGGATCTCTGGGAAGAAATAACATCATTAAAATGTACGTACTACCCAAAGCAATCTAGAGATTCAATGCAATTCCTATCAAGATTCCAATGACATATTTCACAGAACCAGAACCAATATTTCAGAAAATTTACACAGAACCACAAACAGCCCCCACATAGCAACAGTGATCCTGAGGAAGAAGAACAAAGTTGGAAAAATCATGCTCCCTAATATCAAACTGTACTATAAGGCCATAGTAATCAAAACAGCATGATACTGGCATAAAAACAGACACAGATCAATGGATCAGAATAGAGAGCCCAGAAATAAGCCCACACCTTCATAGTCAATTAATATTCAACGGAAGAAGCAGGCACATACAACAGGCTAAAGACAGCCTATTCAGTAAATGATGCTGGGAAAATTGGACAGATATGCAAAAAAAGATACTAGACCACCTTCTTATACCACACAGAAGAATAAATTCAAAATGGGTCAAAGACTTAGACCCCAAACCATAAAAATCCTAGAAGAAAACATAGGCAGCAAAGTGTCAGACATTGCTCGTTCAATATTGTAATGATATATCTCCCTAGGTGAAGGAAACAAAAGAAAAAATAAACAAATTAGACTACATCAAACTAAAAAGTTTTTGCACAGCCAAGGAAGTTATCAACAAAATAAAAAGACAACCGTCAGAATGGGAGAAGATATTCTCCAATACATCTATAAGGGGTTAATACCCAAAATTTTGAAGAATGTACAAAACTCAACACCAATAAAACAAACAACCTAGTTAAAAAATAAGCAAAAGATATGAATAGACAGTTTTCGAAAGAGGACATATAGATGGCTAATAGACATATGAAAAGATGCTCAACGTCAGTAATCATCAGAGAAACACAAATTAAAGCCACAATGAGCTATCATCTCACACCTGTCAGAATGGCTGTCATCAGTAAATCAACAAGTGCTGGTAAGGATGTGGAGAAAAGGGAACCCTTTTTCACAGATTGGTGCAGCCACTGTGGAAAGCAGTATGGAGATACCTCAAAAATTCCATAGCTTTGATCTTCCCTGAGGGCAGTAACTCTTGTAATCGCGCAAGTTCCTTACAGGCAGAACCCTGAAAGCCATGCCTATGAAGTTGTCGCAAGAGATATGGCTTCTGTGGGGTATAAGACTTTTAAGTCAGGATAACTTGTGCATTTGCCCAAGGTGAGTTCTGATTCCCTCATTCCTGAGCTAACACCCCATGGCCAAAGAGAATAATTCCTGGAATAACTCTGTAGGCTGCTACAGGGACTGCTGTAAGGCTCCTACCTAAAAGGAATGCCTGCTGCTGCTGCCCTGATCGCAAGCCATCATTTCTGCCCTGTATATTATAGGGTTAATGGCTGTCAAGTCTGGTCCAAAATATTCTTGTGTAACTATTTAGTTGTGCTTATAGATGATCCCATAAATGAATATTGTAGACATTTTTTCAATTGGGTCTCACTTTTTTTGAATATTTGTTTTTAAAACCTAAAACTAAAGAATAATTTAAATAATTTAATGATCTCAGAGTCAGGCTGAAAATATTTAAGTGCTTGGGGCACATGGAGACTTGAGGTTTCCTTTTCCTACTGCTGACAGGCCACTGTTAAACAGATATTGTCTCCCTAGTGTATGGAGGAAAAGACTTAGCTATAATACTCATCTCTGAAAACAGCAGTCTCTAGATGTGAACAGTGGATTGAGTCATTACAGCTTATTCTTCAGTTGTAATGACTCAATCCATCCCTTCCTTTCCATTCACTCTACTGTCATCCTGAGTAATATTTATAGTCTTTATCATTTTATTTATGTGGATTACTGAACACGATACCCTGGAGAAGTGCTCTTGCCTTTAGGTTTTGTCTTGTCTGAACTGCATTACCCATGAGATCCTAGACTGAGTTCCATGATAGACTTTTGTCTAGGGTTTGCAGGCTGTTCATGTGCAATCCAGGTTTTTCTGGAGCCTAAATAAGATTCCAGGAAATAATGAGAGGGAAGGCTGGAAAGATAGGCTTAAAGGAAAAGACTAGAAGAAATGAAACTAGCTAAGAATCTGTTGTAAGAGGGCCCAAACTGAGGTGGAAATGGAAAGGATGGGACAGGTAAGCTCTCAAGGAAGAATTGGTAACTGTGAAAAGAAATCAGGGAGAGCAACACTGAGGTCAGATCACATGGATTTACAGTGGCGCCATCGGAGTTGGTGTTGAGTGTGT
This sequence comes from Pteronotus mesoamericanus, assembly GCF_021234165.1. Classification (NCBI taxonomy): domain Eukaryota; kingdom Metazoa; phylum Chordata; class Mammalia; order Chiroptera; family Mormoopidae; genus Pteronotus; species Pteronotus mesoamericanus. Next base: position 42,291,839 of record NW_026555186.1, on the reverse strand, counting down.
GTCAGGAATAAAATAATACTTCTCACATACTACTGCCTCTTCTGTCTTTATGTAACACCCTTGTGAAATTGCAAACACATTATAGACCAGGATCATTGCTTACTTCTTACTATCCTTTCACCTATACTTCCAGCACAGAGCCTAATGGGGACAGAGTGATCTACCTCCTATATGTTTTTATTCTGAGTTTAGGACCATCCCAGGTATTTAAGATTGTCAGTTCTGCCAACTATCAGCATGTAGAAACTCTTTTATCTGTCTTTCTGTTTTGTTTTTACATTTCTTTCTTGCTTGCTTTCTTTTGGTGTTGGAAATGGGGGTTTTGCATTTTTTTATTTTTATTTATCAATTATAGTTTACTTTCAGTATTATTTTGAGTTGGTTTCAGGTATACAGTATAGTAGTTACACAATCATATACTTTACAAACTGTTCCCCTCTCCCAATGTTTCCAGCACCCTACCTGGCACCATGCATAGTTATTGCAGTGTTATTGACTATATTCCAATATATGTCTTTCATTGTGAGATAAAACTAGGGAAACCAGGTGTCTGGATTTTGTCTGGATTGTCCCAATTTAGACTTGTTCCCTCAGTACAATTACTAATAAAACTTTTCTTCACTCTCAAAGGTTTGTACAATAAATTCTATGGTCACTCTAGATATATGTACAGAACAGTGCTAAATATGTACAAGGGGTACCCCCAAAAAACAGAATTTATTTATAAAAAATTGTTACTCTTACATGTTTAAACTTTAGTCACCTTCGAAGTGCTCTTCATTTGATACAATAGACCTATCAACACACTTTTTCCACCGCTCAAAACAGTTTTTTAACTTGTCTGTTTTGATACCTTTTAGTGCTTCTGCCATTTTTTTAACCTCTTCCACATCCACAAAACATTTCCCTTTGAGGATTTTTTTTCATCAAGGGTAACAAAAAAATGTTGCTTCAGGCAAGATCAGGTGAATAGGGAGGGTGGGGAATGGGAGTCATGCTGTTTTTGGTCAAAAACTGCTGAACTCTCAATGCACTGTGTGTAGGTGCACTCATAGGTCACCCATCATGAAATGGGCAAATGTGTTGAAAGAGTCTCCAAAAAAAAATTCACTGAAGCCAAACACAGCTTCTCACAACAACGCCAGCTGTCACACGATACAGATGGGTTCCTAGAACACTCACCTAGTTGGGGAAGCCCTCCAGAAGATAATTCTGGGTTTTTGGGGGGTCACCTCTCATATTAGTCAGTTTAACTATAACCATAAAAAACACACTGTGTAACTACCATGCTAGTCAAGAAATGAAACATTGCCAGTCACCAGAACTCTAATTTCCCAATTACAACTCTCTCTTCCTTAGAGTTAACCACCATCCTGATTTTTATGACACCTATTTTTCTACTTTGAAAACTAATAAAAACTAAATTATTAAAGCCAACAATGCTCTAAAATGATTTCCTTCTACTTATTGTTCTTGTATTTATTTTATATACTTTTGGTGTCAGTAAACTCATATTTGTTACTAAGAGTTATCTTTGAAAGTATATTTGTATTTCATTATAGGACTACAAGATTGTAAGTAATCCTCCTGAAGATAAATGTTGTCTTTTCATTATTTATTTATTACCCTAAGATTTAATTAACAAGACTCAGCTCTTGGCCTCAAGAATTTGATAATCTAACAAGCAATTACAATAAAAATCATTCACTGCAGTAATGGGAACATGCACAAAATGTAGGTGAATGTAGGTTGTAGGACATTACCTAGCCTTGAGGATAATTGGAAAGACATTCGATAGAAGGTGATGTCTCATTTGAGTTCAGAAGACAAGTAGGAATTATGTAGGTGAAGGTGGTGAGTGAACTGAGGGCATAGCACAGACGTCACTTTTGAAACAAAGGAAATAGTCCAGGGACAAGAAAAATATGGCACAATTATGTTACTGCAAGTTGTTCCTTGCAGTTGGAACACAGAAAGTGTTCTTTATCATCTCTCATAGTGGCAAAAAGATGTCTTTTGGATCATCATGTTTTAGGGGCAGTGATGAGAGATATAGTTCAAGGCAGAAGCCAGGCCATGAAAGGCTTTAATGTCATTCATACTGAGTGCGAACTTGATCCTGAGAGCAATGTAGAAACTTTGAAGGGCTCTAAGCAGAAGGTGAATAATGTGGCAGCATGATCATATTTGCATTTTTGAAAGGTTGTTCTCACTACAAAATCAGAGAGAGAGCAGTTAAATGGACAGCTCTAGATGCAGGGAATGTGGGCTGGAAACTTGCCACCATCGACATGTGAAATGATGGTGGCTTGAGCTAAGCCAGAGGAAATGAGAATGGGAAGAAGTGAATGGACTTAAGAGAGAGTTGGGGACAGAATCAACAGCATTTTAATGATTGATTATATGTGGAGTTTGAGGGAGAGAGAAATAAAATATGATGCTCAGATTTCAGCTGGAGGTGGGGAGCACAGACAGTGACACAGGTTTGTAGAGGAAGTTTTTTAGCACAGTGCTGAATGGGTTGATTTTGAAATATCTGTGGGGTATCCAGAGGAAATGACCTTGAGCCTGGAGTTCTGGCGAGAAATTTAGGGCAGAGATAGACATTAGGGAACAACAGCTTTTAGGTGCCAAGTAAACTATTCATATGGACATTTATATGATAGTATGTAATTTCTGAGATGAAAAATACAAATAAATTGTGTTCGTTGTCTAATACCATGACATTCTTAGGGAGTTAATCTTTTGGTGTTAAAGCTTCTAAGAAATATTTGCACAAAATATTTTCATTATATGTTTTAGTTTTTAGCAGTTTGTTTTCTGATCTGTATTATTTAGTTCTTTGGGGTGTTTTCTTTTTCACATCATCCAGGTTTTACCACAATATGTGTCAGCTATAGAAATAAACACAACAATATACAGTTATTATAGAACTTCTGGAAATAAAGCAAGATGCATATATTTATTAAGGTTTAGCAACTTAGGAGAAATGTAAAAAACCTTGGGCTTCTATGTTTAGGTATCTCCTAGTTCAAGAAATAAAATTTGTGTGGACAATCTTTTTTAAAGTATATTTTAAAATAATAAAAATGAAAAATATTTGTTGCTAATATTTGCTTATTTTCAGCTTACAGAGATACTTAAAATTTTATAATTCAAATAATTTAGATTTATGTATAATGTAAATATTTTCAGATATACATAGAAATGTATCTGAATTTTTTAGTGTAATAGCTTTATCATAAGACCACTATAATTTTCTGCTATGCAACTAATGTCCTTAGATATATTTTAATATCTCAGATATACCCAGAATGCAATTTCCCCTCAATGATGTGCTTATTTTAAATATTTTGTTTCAGAAGATTATAGTAGCAGATAAGTTTAGTAATATTTTAATAATAGTATACTAATTTATTCTCTAATTTGAATTTTTAATGTAGTTTTTGTATTATTATTTTGAATAAGCTATCACCATCTTATTTTTTATGCTACATAAGCAAGCACATAATTTAATTTTTGATTACTATGATAATAATTTGATACGGTATGTAATATATATTTGTTTTCTTTATAGGAAAATGGTTCTCCTGAAGAACATGCAATCTATGTGTGGGACCATTTCATAGCCCAGTCTGCAGCTGAGAATGTATTTTTTGTTGCTCACAGCTATGGAGGACTTGCTTTTGTTGAACTGGTAAGTACACATTTAATTCTGTTTTCAATTTCCAAACTCCTTATGGGTTTATCCCTTTTACTCCATTTTGATTGGTATCACCACTTTAAATCACTTTATAGTGGATGAAAGTTATATATTTTGAGTAAATAATTTTATGACACTTAAAAAGAATATACTTATTTATTTTGGCAGAGCTTTTAAATGCTAACCAGAAAGTTTTTTGCCTGTTCCTTATTTAATTATTTCTTTTTTAATTTCTACATTATAGCCCCAGTTTTTATGTATTTTGTGATATTTATGTTTTCTGTTTTATGTATACCATTGAAGCTTATATTATCTGTAAGTTGTTAAAAAATTTCAAGAGACCCTTTGAATATTTAGGAATATTTTGATAACCTTTGCCTGACTTACCTCTACAAATTAGCATTTAATCAGAATCTACATAATTTAAATTACCAGAAAACTTCTGTTAATCTGTTTCTGAATAGAACTTACTGCTTGGTCATAAAATTCTTTACATTTTAAAACAATCTGATTCTTGGAGTTAAGATTATATACACATGATAGAAAAAATCATCAAGATTTCTGAATATTGTCTGTATAATCTATAATATTATAAATACTAATATGAGTGTTTAATGAGTTATAATCAGTACTAAAAATGCACTGATGAAAAATCTGTGCCTTCATGCCCATGACCCCTTATGTCACAGAAAGGTGCTGGTGCTATAATAAAATGATTCATTTGATTAAAGTGCACTTGATAATTTTAAATCCAATAACCTCAAGTGGACATTAAAGCAGACCCAGCTTTGGTTGCCTAACTTTTACATTTCTAAACTTTGCTATGTAATTCTCCTTTCATGGAAATTAAATATATTCCCATGGCCCTTTCAGCCTCCCTACACCTTACTGCTTACCCCCTTAATTTAGATATAAAACCGGTGGTGACACCTGAGAATAATTTTGCTGACCTGAATTTATAAATGCTTATGATCTCTTAAGATCAAGAAATAAGTTTAAATCATTTATTTTAAATTGATTTCACTTTTTAGAAACAATTTCTAAGTGTTTTTAATTCTGCTTAAATTTATTTTAATATATAATGGATATCTTAAAGTTGCTAACAAACTAGTATGGTGTACTTTTAAAAATGTGAATGTTGTCTTTTAAATAGTTCTTTTAACCATACAGCTATTACACACACACATACACACACACACACACACACAGCTTTCATTTATGTAGGTTGTGTTTTCTTGTACACTATTATATTACTCAAAACATGACATTTCATTGACACTTAGAGTAATAACTTAAAATATCTTTCAAAGCCTGCAAGACTAATCAAATTTAAGATTTCTGTAAAACATAAACTCTTATTTTTTACAGTTTATAAAAAATCTTTTATACATCAAATTTGGACTTTAAGTGAATTTTAGACAGTCTTTTAAATGAAGTTAAGATGCCAGAGTAACAGATGACCAGTGTGTCGGTTCTGTTTTGCCTGTCCTTCTTGTCACACACTGGTGGATATTTCTCCACTTTTGTTCCACTTTAATATAAAGCACACAGATGTTTCAGAACAAGACTTGACTTCTGACCTTGAGGCTATTAGGGTCAGGGTCCTCAGGGCCTGTGAAATTATCACAAGCTGAGCTAAAGTTTTTCTCCATCACAGGAAGTAACCAGTAAGTAAGAAGTTAAAAAGGAGCTTTGTCAGAGAGACAAGATGGTCTCAGTGAGGGTCAGCTTCTGTAGTCTGCTGTCTCTGCAGGAGGTGCATGCATGGGAGGAGGAATATAATATAACCACTGGCACATCACATATCTGTCAGGCAACACCAGGCCTGAGAAGTCTATTTAATGCAATATACCTTGTTGAGGTTTTAAAGTATTAATGGCAATTATCTCAACTTCATATATGTGCTACTTTTTGTGAAGTGACTTAGTTGGGGTTATGTAATGGGGCTATACGGATGGTGGCAACTAAAGAAAAAGTGATTCCTGACCTAACAACATGGATTCCTCCAAACAGATATCATTGTACACTGATGAGTTTTACATAAATTTTTTGACAAAGCAACATTAATATATATAAGGCCATTTTGTTTCTACTTAATTTCAAAGAATTTTTAAAAGGTAGCATTGATAAAGAACAAAAAAAAGAATTTAAATATTGTTAAAACTTTTGCTTTTGCCTAAAGCTGAATAACATTCTTACCTATTCTCCCCAGTATTCTTAGGAGAAGAGTCATGATGTTTAAAATGTTGAAAAGTATCCATTCTCTCAGGATTTTTCAACATAAGTATAATATATGAAAACGTTTTACATGGATTTAAAATTTTAATATTAACTTCATAAGAAAGTAAACTGTGAACATCTTAAATTATGGCTTATTTTTTGTCTCAATAACACATTATACATATCACATACTAAATCCTCTGGATTTCAGTAAAGGTAAATTTAAGTGTCATAAAATTCTACTCCTGATTAAAAACTCCCTACCTTCCCCACCCCACACAGATCTTATGGAACCGTCTTAATTTGTAACATGTTCGAATGTTTGAGATTGTTTTTCTACCATTCTCATACAAGTTTACATTCTTTTATTTTTTAGGTCATGAATTTTAAGAAATTGTATTTTAAATGTAAACTGTGTGGATAGTACAACTTCAATAATATATGCAGTTACTTACAGTGATTATTGTTTGACAAACAGGTACCAATCAAGACCTACTCTAAAATGTATCCTGCCATTTACTAAATTTAAATTGTTTATAATTATAGTTTAAAATTAAATGTGCTGCTAATAAATGTATGAAAATAAATTACTTCTAAACTTAGAGTACAAAATAGTTGCAGAGCTTTCATTTTTTGCTAATTGTTTTTAAAAACTGAGAACATAATTTATGATTTTATTCTACCTTAAAGTATTAAATAAAACAATTTCTTCTGAAGGATACATTATACATAAGAGATTTCATTTCAAAACCAGTGTTCATTTTATGGTAGTAAATCTTGGAATTTGATCAGGTCTAATTTTATTAAGATGGTGTATAGTTCATATAATAATGAGAAAAGTGATACTAAAAATATGCCTTTCCCTGTTTTTATTCTTGTCATATGGTAACAACTCAAGCTTCCAATTCTCTGAATTTTCTGTGATCCTAGTAAAAATAGATGTTGATATGATAGCTCTGATAGCAATTTCAATATTCAGTCTTTAGAGGCAAAAGGGAAGAAGTACTTATTTATGAATAATCATCAATTTTTAAAAGTAACATATCTTCCCTATGTTATCTACTGTTCCAAAGTCTTACATTTCTGTACTAGAAATTATTTTATACACTGACAGAATTAGTAGTCATAATCTGAATGCATTTACCAAATTCGTTCAGAAAGAGATCTACAAATAATGCAGTGTACTTTTTCCTTATATTAGTTGTTTAAGTTTGATCTCATTTGTTGGAAATTAACTGTCATTAAAAAACAATGCAGTTTTAAGCTTTTCCATCATCTCTTTGACCAGCCACTTTGATGAAGTGATTCCATTGCTTCCATTGTTGGTCATTTCAGACTGCTTAGCTCTTGTCTTCCTAGGTGATCGTTGGACAAAATTAAGCGGTCTTAAAATTTTCTTTTAATTGGAAATGAGTTAGCTTTCCTTGTTAATGACCAGCTCACCTTACCTGCCCTGTATGCAGTGCTAAATAAATCAATTTGCTTTCACATGTCTTTCCTGTGTCAAAGTGTTGATATTTTTTATAACATACATTAAACAATTTTAGTAAATCTGGTTTTAGTTTATCTCAGCTGATATAAAATTTGTATTTTTATAATTGATTTTATTTTTTTATGTTATTAGTGGTAGTAACATAACCACCATTATAAAGATCACTTAGAAATGTGTGAAAACTGTTCCTTTTGAAAGTGTATGTCTACCCACTTTTGATTTTGGTTTCTCCATGCTTGTCAGCACTTGATTGGCACCTCACTTGCATGTGAATTAAGGAATGAAGGGAACTCTGTTTTCCTGCCATTGTTCCATGCTGGGCTCCCCAGCCTCCAGGCAGCCTAAGTTGACCTTCAGCAGCTGATAGAGGACTAGTTGTTGGACATAACTCTGTGAGCACACTCAACCTCAGTCTACTCTGAGATGATCTTTTAAAATTGCCTAGAGCAAGGTTTGGATTTACACTTGAAGAGAAAGTGGAATGGGACTACAAGAATTAGTTTTTACCTTCAGTGACATCAGCTAACTATGACCTTAAAAAAGCATTATTTAGATCTTATCTACAAAGAACAAAATAAGTTGGGTATGGGTAGGATATCTGCTTAGTGAGAACAATGGGATATCTAAAAGGTGGGCCTTTGGGAATCAAGAATTGAGGAGAGGGGGCATAAACCAAAGAAAAACTGAGCCACGATAATATCAAAGTAATTCAAGCCAAAATGCTTCTTACAAACCCACTTTAAAATGTAGGTAATACACTAAAAATAAGTTGCCATTTGCAATATAACTTGAATTTCTGAGTTGGTTGCCTAAATGATACAAGTAGCATGTTAATGTATGGGATGATTACAACTTGTATGGAATGCTATCTTAATTCTCTCAGTTTATATGAAAATAATTTAGTTTCTCTAACTATTCTGTAAGGTCCTTAAGGGGGAAGCAGAGGTATATTAGTTTTGCTTCGTCTATTTAGTTTTACCCCTGCCTTGCATGCCTTGCATATAGTGTACATATCATCTTTTGCTCGATTGTCGGTAACACTAATTTTAGGAGTTTGTTGCAGAAGTCCAAGTAAAATCCATTGAAGGGTTTTTACCAACACAGAAGTAGTGGGAATGGGAAGGAAGGAGCACACATTAGAGATGTTAAGGAGACAGATTCTCATTGGCTAGTGACAACAGATCTGGAAAACTTAATGAGGGAGAGGAGGGTATAGTATATCCTTCCTTCGTACACACCTACAGAAACATATCAAAGTGGATATGAAGGGAATCCAAGCAGGACATATAAAGTGTAATGAACAGTGATTATGCAGATATGTAAGTATTTGGTGGAAATGTTTGCACATACTGGATATTTAATAATTGTGGTTAATAAAATAAATGAGATATCAAATCAGAGTATTTGGAGAAAAAAAGTTCCATATACAAATGTGATTTGTTAAGTTCCAAGGAGTTGCCTAAATATTGAGGTTAGATTTTTTTTAAACTTTTATTTGAATAATTTTTAATATATACTAGGAGGTCCCACTGTTTAACAAAATGATTTAGTTTATAATGTTTATGTTAACGTCTCTCCTCTCCTTCCATGTCTAACCAGCCAATACCTTTTGTCAGGCTTCTCATCTGAAATCTTTCCATTCTGTGATGTTAAGACCCTCTGAATAATCTGATTATCTCTTTCCAACTGTATTTTTCCCAATAAAAACTTAAAGTTCTAGTTTAATTTTCTCACTGCCAGTGTTCCATCGCACTATACCTCTACCACTGACCTCAAACCCAGTGTAGTGTAACAACCAGAAATTTAGAAGAAGATGACCTGATTTTAATCCTAGTTCTCATACCTACAAATTGTAAATTGGGTCAGAGAGAGAGAGAGAGAGAGAGAGAGAGAGAGTGTGTGTGTGTGTGTGTGTGTGTGTGTGTGTGTATCTCCATCCTCCTCTGTAAGTACCCATAGCAAAATTTGAGCACTATATTAGAAAATTCTTGGTTACTAGGAATTAAGTCAATGTTAGGTGAATGTGAGTCTAAATGCCCAGAGGTTATGCTCATTCTCATTTTTGCTATTGCCATTTCTCCCTCCGAGGTGAGTTTCTCTCCATACTAAATTTTTCATAAAGAATTCTCAATTAACTCCCCTTTTTTTCTGTAGTATTTTTAAATTTCACAATTTAAAACTTTAGTACATATTAATTCACTTTTCTTAAAAGTTATCTTTTATCTCTAAATATTATCTTATCCAAATCGCCTGGAAACAGCTTGAAGATAAAGAATCTAATACTGCTCTTACTCTTCCCACCTCATGATTCAGAACAACATATATTACAGCAACATGAAAAGTCTTAAATATCTTAATTGACCTATATACAGAATAAGCGTTAGCAATAACTTTTACTAATTAAACTTACTCATTCTTCCTACCCTTCATTTGACTATTGATGAATTTGGGAATTCTGCCTAATCAATTCTTTCATATTAGACAATATTACCCTTTTTGTTTCTGGTGTTAGTTTTGTATAGGCTCCTCTCTGCTGGCATCCCCAACCGTAAGGCTGACTGAGAAAATTGCTGCTCTCTGTCTTCCCAGTTAAAGAGGAAAATTACTAAACTAAATTGTAGTTGTGTCCATAATGTCATATTGGCAGTGTGAGGAGCAAGTCTAGGAAAGTTCCCATTTCATCTCCAATCATGAGTTTAACATTACTTTTTATTTAATAACGAGCTTACTTTTTGCTTGTTTCCTTTTTTAAAGTTATTTATTTTTTTATTGTTGTTCAGTTACGGTTGTCCCCATTTTCACCCTGTTTCTTTCCCCTGCCCTGTCCAACCCCCGCTCCCAAAGACAATGCCTACCCCATTGTCCTTCACCATGGGTCCTTTATACATGTTCCTTGTCTTGAACCTTTCCCTTCTTTACTCAATTATCCATTTTTTAACTTTTTTAAAACAAGTTTTGAGATATAATTAACACATATTTATTGAGATGTAATTGAGCTTTATTGAACTTTGCTGAGATATAATCACAAACCATGCAATTTATCTTTTAAAATGTACAACTCAATGGCTTTTAGTATGTTTACAAAAATGTGCAACTATCATCACCACTATCTAGTTTTAGAACATTTTTATCACCCCAAAAAAGACTCCCATGTTCAAATTCTTTGTCCATTTTTTAATTGTGTTGACATTTTGTTGTTGAGTTGTAAGACTTAGCAGTGTTTATATGTTCTGGACGCAAGTCCCTGATCAGATACATTATTTGCAAATATTTTCTCCCATTCTGTCAGTTATTTTTTTACTTTATTTATGATGTTGTTTGACATACAGAATTTTTTTTATTTTGATTTATATAGTTTTTGTAACTTGAGTTAATTTCTATACGTTATATGAAGTAGGGATCCAACTTAATTCTTTTAAATGATTTGTCTCAGCACCATTTGTTGAAAAGACTATTCTTTTCTCTTCCATTTATCTTGTACTCCTGGCTATAAATATAAGGGCTTGCTTCTGGACTCTCAATTCTATTTCAATGATATATGCTTGTCCTTATACCAGTACCACACAGGCTTGATTACTGTAGCTTTGCAGTAAGTTTTGAAAGCAGAAAATATGGATCTTTCAATTTTGTTCTTCTTTTTTAAGGTTTTTGGCTATTCTAGGTACATTTCCATATGAATTTTAGGATCGGTTTGTCAATTTCTGCAAAATAAAAGGAGCTGGAGTCTTGGTTGGAATTAAATCGGTAGATCAATTTGGGGAGTATTGATATCTTAATAACATTGTCTTTTAATCCATAAATATGGGCTTTCTTTCCACTTATTTATATCTTTCAAAAATGTTTTATTGTTGTCAGTGTACAAGTCTTACACTTATTTTGTTAAATTTATTCCTGTGTATTTTTTTGATTCTATCCTAAATGAAATTGCTCTTTTAATTTTATTTTTCAATCGTTCATTGCTAGTGCATAGAAATAAGATTGCATTTTGTATGTCGGTCTTGTATTCTGCAAGCTTGCTGAACTTGTTCATTAGTTCTAGTAGTTTTTTTGTGAATTCTTTAGGATTTTCTGTGTTCAAGATGATATAATCTGTGACTAAAGATAACATTTACTTTTTCCTTTCCAATCTGTATGCCTTTCGAGGGGAGGGGGAGTCTAATTGCCCTGTCCAGTGCAGTGATGAATAGGAATAGATAGAGTAGACATCCTTTTTTTCTTGATCTTAAGGGAAGAGCATTCATTGTTTTACCAGTAGGTATGATGTTACTTTTGATTATTTCTGTCCTCGATAGATCATTTCCACTATGGGCATGGTGTGCTCCTTAATGTTTATATTCCTCAGTCACATCAAGATCAGGTTGTTCAGAAGGCTGAAAGGGAGGAAAAATTTCACTAACCTTTTATAAGAATCTTTTCTTTAAAGGATCTGTAGTACTCCATTAGAATTACCTTTGCAGGAGGTTTTTTTAATATCCACGTAGATGGGCTGCATCCAGGTCTTGTGCATCTATGAAGCTGAGAGATTGGTTACTGTATAAGAAATAACTTATTTTTCCATTGGTTTTATCAAAGATCTTAATGAAAGATTTTTATTTTACTGTAGATATGAGAGTATGATTGACTATTGTAAGCCTTTTTTAAGAGTGTAGAAAAACACATTTCAATTAATAATGATGTTATTTTTTTTCTGTTTTTATAGCCTTAAAATGAACACTCAATATAAACATTCCCCCAAATAAGATTTCCAACCCCAGTGGCACCTCTGATTTGACACCACAATTTAAAAGAGCTCTTAGAGGACAAAAGAAACCCCCTAGAAATCAAAACTATTCAACTTCTATCTTAGAAGTTAGACCTCAATCTTTATTACATAATTTACTCAAATTAACACAAGAGAGTCAGGTAGATTCAGGCTCAAAGCATACTAGACCCAAGTTGGGGTAAAGCTCAAGAAACAAGGATGGAAGACATAGCTGAGCAAAGGTCTTATTACTGAAGTTCAGCATTGGTTCAGGAAGAGCAAATTTAGCTGGAGAGGTGGGCTTTGGAGGGAGTAGAGGTGAACCATCACTAAGTAGTGTCTATGGAGCATGGTCAGCTCAGGTTTGAAAAAGGAGGTGCAGTCTAATTACAAGAGACAGGAAAGCAAGGCAATGGGCGATAACTGAGCAATAGAATGTAGTCATTGGTTCTAAGAGTACCTTTTCGCCCCACTGCCTTATAGGGAAGGAAAGGGGCTGGGGGCAAAGAACAAGATTCAGCACTTGGGAAAGGATAAATGAAGCAACTTTAAGGCTTCAGCCACTCTCTAGGGGTTTAGAAATGGAATCCTTTCCTGAGAGGGAAAGGGATTATAGCAGTAGGCCCCCCCCCCCCCCCCCCCCCAATAAAAAGATCAGGACTATGAAGTGAATCAAGACAGAAGTCCAATCCATGTGGCTTAGGTCAGAATGAGATAGAGTAGAATACTGCATTCTAAGGTCATTTAGATACCCAGGGCTTATCCTTGATATACTGGTTATCAGGTTTCTGTGGCAATTAAAAAGATGGGGTGGGAATAGCTATCATTTTTCCTGCTCTTGTGGTTCTGAGATGATCACACTATGAGTCTAAAATGTTCCTTGAACCCAAAGAAACAAGGTGATGCTCTACGAAGCCACTGTGATATTAACTTTTAGAATTGGGGATTTTTAATCCCTACATGTATGTCAATTCTTTTTTCACCTCACATTGTTTTGTTATTGAAAGGTTTTCAATACTTTTTAATTGAATGAATTTGGATCACAGTAAAGCCACCTGGACAACACAAGTTTAAATTGATAGAAATTATTTTGGAGTTAAGATGAATAATATGTTTTTAAAACAAGAAATGGTTTAAAAAACTATTAAAGATATTCATTCATTTATTCAGTTGGACATCCCACTCTGTACAAGTACTCGGGAAACAGATTAAACCCCGGCCTCCAGACTGCTATACACAGAAAGCACATTTAAACAAAGAGAGTAATATATCATAGTAAGGTGATTGTGATGTGGGATGGTAGCGCAGAGGTCATGCTACCATTCCAGTATAAAGATCCATATGGTAAATTTGTCTGAGTTCAGTATTAGAATTGTTTCTGGTGATAAACTGATAATGCTCTTTTGTCAGAAAATAAAAACTATCATGAATTTTTATCTGTGTCTCCTGTAAACCCAGAGCTATGGTTAGTTTTCAATTTCATTAATTATTCCAAGCCTTATCTCTTACTCAGGGTCTTAATTCATTGTTTCTTTTGCTTTAAGACACTCAGGAATTTTGTCTTAATTGGCAGAGAATAAGTAATGAAACCATTACTTTCTCTGGTTTTTACTATGCTTCCTAGCCCAGCTGGCTGAATAAAAAGTATATACACAATAAATACTTTTATCCTCACCCATGGACATGCTCATTGACTTTTTTAGAGAGGGGAAGGGAGGGACAGAGAGGGGAAAAGAAACATTGATGTGAGAGAGAAACATTGATCAGTTGCCTCTCCTGTGTGCCCCAACTGGAGACCAAACCCACAACCTGGGCGTGTGCCCTGACCAGGAATCGAACCCACAGCCTTTCGGTTTTCAGTACGATGTTTCAACTGAGCCACACCAGCCAGGGCCACAATGAATACTTTTTTGATCCTAGATAACTTATGTAAATAAGTCATCAGAAGCAGATCTCAGATGGTAGGTGCTATGTGGGCTCAGAATGAAGAAAGTAGGGTCTGGGCATCCATATAGAGCCACAAGATAGAACAAAATGAGATGGAGGAGAGAATGAAGTAGATCATTTAGGATGGAAAACAGGGACATTTAGAATCAATATACTTATGTATGTAGGAGATACAGTGTGTAACCCTGAAACTTTGAATTCTTGGAAGGACCGTTAATGTAAATTGATCAGTGAATGTAGAAAATCAACTAAGAAAATACTGAAATCTCTTAGTTAAAGGGAGTAGCCAAACATAACCCAAACCCCAAACTTAATTATGTTTTCTGTGATCACACCAAATAAATTAAATATCATATCCCCTAGGAATTAGTTTGCCTGTTTAATTATTTATTAGTGTATTCAGATTTCTTCTTAGTTTTCCTTAACCTTATTTAAATTTTTCTCATAATGAAGTTTACTACAGAACATTAGAATATAATAAAAACTGCTATTTAATATTTTAGTGACAAATGATTAAAAAGTAGTCTAATTTCTAATATACCTAGTTAATATCTAAATAGTAATAAATCTTGATATCTAACATTTTATCTCCAAATTTCTGTACTACATTAATCAGACATCTGGATTGGGAGAAAACTTGACATTTATCTTTCTAAAGGAGAGGCATTGGGTAAAAAAGATAAAGCACATTCAACTTTCTCCTACAATAAAAATTCCCTGTCTTGGCTATTTTTCAGTTATAAGGCATCTAGCAGTGCTTCATAAATGTTAATTTTCTAACAGTTTCTAATAGTCTGTCTGCTAACAACAATGATAGATGGACTTTTTCTGAAAAGTGTGCCCCGTAAATTGTAACAAAAGATCACTAACCTGTGTATTGCTTTTGTTGTATTACTGCTCAATTTACCTCAGAAAAAAATGTTCCATTTCCAATACCATTAATGATGTAACAATAGTTTCTTTTTTTATTCATTCTAATTTGTCAATTTTTAAATATATTTTATTGATTATGCTATTACAGTTGTCCCAGTTTTTCCCTTTTGCTCCCTTCTACCTACCCCCATTCCCTCCAGCAATCCCCCCCACCCTTAGTTCATGTCCATGAGTCATGCATATAAGTACTTAGGCTTCTCCATTTCCCATACTGTTCTTAACAAGCTCCTGTTTATTTTGTACCTACCAATCTGTACTTCTTAATCCTTGCACTTTTCCCCCCATTCTTCCCCTTCCCCCTCCCAGCTGACGACCCTCCAAATGATTTCCATATCTATGATTCTGTTCCTATTTTGCTTGTTTGCTTAGTTTGTTTTTTTTAGATTCAGTCATTGATAGTTGTGAATTTGTTGCCCTTTAAATGTTCATAATTTTGATATTCTTTTTTTAAGTAAGTCCCTTTAACATTTCATGTATTAATGGCTTGGTGATGACGAATTCCTTTAGCTTTACCTTGTCTGGGAAGCACTTTCTCTGCCTTCCATTCTAAATGATAGTTTTGCTGGATAGAGTAATCTAGGTTGTAGGTGCTTGCTTTTCATCACTTTGAATACTTATTGCCAGTCCCTTCTAGCCTGCAAAGTTTCTTTTGAGAAATCGGCTGACAGTCTTATGGGAATTTCTTTGTAGGTAACTCTCTGCTTTTGACTTGCTGCTTTTAAGATACTCTCTTTATCTTTAACCTTTTGCATTATAACTATGATATGTCTTGTTGTGGTCCTCTTTGGGTCCAACTTGTTTGGAACTCTCTGTGCTTCCTGGACTTTTATGTCTATTTCCTTGGCCAGACTGGGGAATTTGTCTTTCATTATTTTTTCAAATAAGTTTTCAATGTCTTGCTCTTCCTCTTCTCCTTCTGGCACCCCTATGATTCAGATGTTGGTACATTTAAAGTTGTCCCAGAGGTTCCTAGGCCTATCCTTGTTTTGTTTTGTTTTATTCTTTTTCTTCCTGCTGTTTTGGTTGAATGCTTTCTCCTTCCTTATGTTCCAAATTATTTATTTGTTTATCAGCTTCATCCTCTCCACTGTTGATTCCCTGTAGATTTTTCATTTCACTTAGTATAACTACTTCATTTCTTCCCTTACGTTTTGTAAAGTTCTTTGAGCATCCTGATCACCAGTGTTTTGAACTCTGCATCTGATAGGTTGGTTATCTGCATTTCATTTAGTTCTTTTGGGGGGGCTTTGTTCTATTCTTTCATTTGGGCCATATTTCTTTGTCTCCTCACTTTGGCAACCTCTATGTGTTTGTTTCTATGTATTAGGTAGAACTACTTTGACTCCCTCTAAAAGGCACTTGTAAATTGTGTGAAGTGGAGCCTTAGGTAATCAATCACCAGGTGGTGCAAACTGCTTCACCTGTTTTGTGGTTCTTTGTGGAGGGAGGGATCAGAGAGGGTACAGTACCACTGCCTGGCTTCTAGAGGTTTGCCTGGCACTCACTCTGTTGTCCTGGCCATCATTCCCAGAGTGGGTGAGTTTGCATACATTCTAAGTCCTACGGGCCCTTTAAACAAACTCTCCTGAAAATCCAGCAGTTTCTCCTGCCACCCCAACTCCCACCAGTTTTTACAACCAGAAGTTATGGGGATTTATCTTCCCAGCCCTGGAACACGGTGCTGTGTGGTCTGGTCTAGGGCTGGGATTGCTTGTCCCCATGGTATCCCTCCCAACTTTTATCTACCACGTGTGAATGTACGAGAGTCCATTCCATAGATGCTGCCGCCACTGCCTGTCAGCACCACACTGCGCCTTCGCACCTCTCCACCCATTTCCACGTCTGCACCCCTCCTACCCATCTGGATGAATGTGGCTTCTTTAAATCCTTGGTTGTTAGACTTCCATATGGCTTGATTTTCTGATAGCTCTCGTTATTATTTGTTTTGAGAAATAGTTGTAATTTTCTCTGTGGTTGCACGAGGAGGTGAAGCATGTCTATCTATGCCTCCATCTTGACCGGAAGTCTGATAGTGTAATAATAGTATCAACCGCTGTTACAGACCCAGCTTCAAATTTTTAGTTTTGCTTCATATTGGACATTTTTAGGACATCAGCCTAGATATTAAAATGTAGTAATATATTACATATCTTTAGCATATTATAAATCTTAACATTTGGTGACACTTGTGCTTTCTCTAAGACCTTTCAATAGATTCTCAAGCAAAACTGAACCTTCATATCTGATTGCTGTGGTAGAGCCCTCTTTCAGTCTGCTGGAGCCCTTCCACTGCTGGAGTCTATACTAATAGACTCCATATAATCTCTCAGCCAGCCATGGAGACTGAGACTTGATTGGGTGTCTCATAGCAGTGTCTTTGAAAACGAACATTTTAAATAGAACCAGTATTTTTGCATGTCTTGCAGATCAGCAGGCAATGGCATTATCATAGTCATCTTCAATATCACTAACGCTTAGTGTGTACCATGCACTATTCTAAACATATGCTTTATACAACAAAGTTTATCTGATTAAAATCCTCATAACAACTTTATTTTTTTAATTTAAGATTTTATTTATTTTATTGTTAGAGGAGAAGGGAAGGAGAAAGAGAGGGAGAGAAACATCAATGTGTGGTTTTGTCTCGCATCCCCCCACCTGGGGACCTGGCCTGCAACCCAGGCATGTGCCCTGAGTGGGAATCGAACCAGCTACCCTTTGGTTCCCAGGCCAGCACTCAGTCCACTGGGCCACACCAGCCAGGGCATATTGGTTGATTCTTATATGTGTCGTGAGTGAGGATCCAACCCGCCACCATGGCACATCGGGAGGACACTCTAACCAACTAATCTAGACAGCCAGGGCCTCTCATAACATGAAGTACTGTTATTATGTCCATTTTACAGATGAGAAACACTTATAATATATTGTTTTCTTCCTTTAAAGCATGACCTCTCACCTTATTATAGTAGGTTTTGGTTTGTTTCTCCTCTCATCAAATATCTATGCAGAATAAATGGCATAATATATATATAAACAACCTCCCTAAAACAACCTCCTGGTTTGTCATGTATTTCATGATTTAATTCTATATTTTCCTGTTGAATTACATAATGGGTTTTATTTTCTCTGCTGTTTACTGCTTATTTTATTCCACACCTTCCAAGCAGACTTTCCATTTTAAGCAACTCTTAATTACCCAAACTAACAAAGGTAAAAGAAGATGTAGAAACTTTAAAATAACAGGCAAGTCCAAAATCACTTATATTTAAATTTTGAATATGTCCTGCTGTGGAGTCCTGGAAATTGTTTAAGTAAAAAAATTAAAGACACTTCATGAAGAACTGGAAAGCAGATGAGCTTCCTTGGCCAAGGCCCTGGTTGGCTCATGCCAGCTCATTCCATGCTGGAAATAGACAGCTGTCTTCTAAAACCAACTAAATAGAATTGGCCTTTCAAGTCTCACTGTGACAATTTCTGCTATCAGTGTTTGCTCCTTCACATTACCCATTTCTTTCTGTAAGTTACACCTAGTAGCAATGGATATATAGCAGAGCACCCACCAAATACCAGATAACCTATAACTCCTCCATGATGTAGTTGTTATTACTATCCTCAGTTCCATATGAGGAAACCAGGACACCAAAATATTAAGTACTAAGGTCACACAACCAGTAATGATGAAGCCAGAATCTAAACCTAAACCCAGTCGGAAGAGAGCCCTAATTTAGGATACCACTATATTTGGTCATTAGACATTATTTTAACAGGGCATTATGTGACTTATGTTAATTACACTAGGTGGGTATTATTAGACCTGTTTTACAGGTGAGGATCTCAGAAAGGTCAAGGAACTTGTCTAAGGTTGCAGAGTAAAGGTCAGAACCATAATTGAAATCCATTGAATTTAAAATCAAAACCCAAACTATTGGTCTTATCCATGAAACCCTGTTCTGTCTGATGTGTCCTTTTAAAAACAACATGAAATAAATTTCTAATAAATTAGGATGTTTTTAACCAATGAGGACTTTTCATTTAAAGAAATTCTACATTTTGTAAAGCACAAAATTCTTTGGTAAACTGCGTATCATACTTGACATACTTTTAAAATTGAGACTATGCTTTTAAACACCAAAAAATGTGTAGATTTATATGAGGAATGATAGAATTTCATTATTCGGTGCCTATCACAATGTCGACACATCAAATATTAGATAATAATAGTGTAAAAATTTCTTCATTTTTTCTTACATAGTGGAGAAAATATAACAATTTAAATATTGTAACAAAAAGTTAAACCATGGTTGCTTGGTCCTTTGTATCTTACTTATGGTAAATTAAAGTTTACATTTCACTGTGATTATCAGACTTACTCAAAATTCTTATATTTGAAATTAAAATTGTAAAAAGGAAACAGTTGAGGCCCTATAATTAACCTGCTACTACATGCCTTTCTGGTTTATTATAAGCACTTCATCTGATATATAATACTTGAAAAGCTGTAAAAGAGTATTATATCGCTTTGATTTTAAATCTCTATGCTTTCTTCATGTAAATAGTAAAATTTTTATAAAGCTTTAAGTCTAGGTAAAGAGGATCAAACAAATGCCTGGCATATTTAGTTATGCTTTATGAAAAAAATCTTATTAGAGTAAACTGAAACTTAAAATCTTACCAGTGTAGAATGCCCTAGAAATGTGGAAAATAAAAAGTGAGCTGTGTTTATCCTGCACAATCTCAGTTTCTTCTCATTTCCTGAACAAACCAGTGTCTTAAGATATTTGTGTTCTTTTAACAATCCAACAGTTTTAAATGTGAACTTTATAATAGATGTCTGATTTTCATATTTTATGAACTGCCAAGGAGAGTTCATAAGCAATAGCTTAAAAAATTGTATATTTTGCATTTAATATTAAAAATATGTGCTACATTTCTGATAGAAAATGCATCTGCACCTAAACTTTTAAATCTAAAATTCCAGAGTAGAAGACAGTTAAGATAAATGTACTAGTAGGTATTTACAGAATTTTCATTTGCTTGGCGATATCTATGTTATAGTTTCAGGCATTATAATTCCTATTTAAAATATGATTTTTTAACTTCTTTTAGGTTATGAAAGGCTTTTTAAAAATGTGAAGTTCCTTAGAAGAAACAGTAGGTTTAAAAACAAATAAAAAGTGAAAATATTTAGGAAATAATTTTGCACTCAGGTACTTCTTGAAGACCTGATAATTGAGCATTTTGTATTAGCCTTATAAAGCATCTGACCTGCCATCAAGACCATTTGACAGGGATAGAGCTTTGCGTACTAACTTTGTGTGTTAAATAGCCCTTGAGCAGCTTCTTAAACATTCTAATGAGATTTTAGAGAGGTTTTTGGAGATAGAGATATTAACTTTAAAAGAAAAAGTGCTCCTATGTCAGTCGGTTAACCATTGTAGAGCATAATCTTTGGTAACAGGGTGGGTTTTTAGTCGGAGAATGATGGCTATAATTTTATATCTTGAATTATTTCTCCTACATTTTCATTCCTTGTTCAAAAACTACCTGAGATAGTATTTGCTGCTTTTAGATTTTTATTTCCTATTTATAAAATACAAACGTACTAAAAACTTAACCTTCCGAAATGTCAGCAAAATTGTGCTATGCCAGGAAATTTTAAAGAAGTCAGGAATTTATTTGCACGCTCTTAAAAGTAATGCTGAGTGTTTTCCCTATGATGTTTCTTCCTCTTTGCTGCACTCTAGATCTCAGGGAGAGTTTTTAACTAGCAATTAAAAATAGACCACTTTAAGAATTTGTGGAAAATGTGAAGTATTCATCAGTAATAGATTTACCATCTGAAGCTGATATAGCTGTAAGGTTTTTAGAGCCAATTGATCTATTGCGCATGTTCCCTCCCCAGGTTGCAGGACATGCCTCTATTTGCATAAGGCCCTGGGCAAGGTTCTTTCTTGCATTGATTGGCCTGTCCAGGGCAGCCTGATGTGTTCTTGCATTGATCACATTTTCTTTTTTTCTTGGAAGACAGTGTTACACTGAGTTCATCTCAAACATTCTAGGGAGAAGGTAAAACTTTACTGCAGATGTCTCCATTTTATTCAGACATTCCTTAGAGCATAGGCCCTTCTTGCAAGGCTAAGTATTTCTCTTTTTTTTCTTTCCTAATTTGGATGTTTCTGCAGTTTGAGTGTACTGTAGGGTGGATTATATTTGAAAAAGCAATGTTAAAGAAAATTGCCACAGTATATGCCACTTGTGCTATTTTTGTTTTTAAAATAGTGTATCTTGCTTCCAGTTTAAAACCATGTTCTTTAAAGATGATCTCTTAAACCTAGACATCAGCCAAAATTTACTGGTTTTGTGATAGGTTACCACTATCTTTACTAGCTCTATGAATTCCTTAGTTTCCTTGGGACATGTACTGCGGTATGTGTTTAGGCAAGTAAGTTTTATTAGTTTCCTTATAAAACAAGGGTCCAGAATGACTTGCCTATTACTCTTCATTGTTAGGAATGTTCATGTGAATAGTATAAACCTGTTGACTATGAAAATTATTAAGCAGCTGTATATCAATTATGGATAAAATATATTACATTATATCACAACTTTTGTGGCAGGGTGTGATTTGGTGACAATGGAAACCTGAGTTTAAGGATTAAGTCTTAAACTAAATCTGTGAGAAATTGAGCAACGAATGTTTTGCAGTTTAGCACTCTTTATTGGCTGGTCGTTAAATCAACATTTATATTGTCTGCCAAAGAGCATATTTGCCTACACAGCTAATTATCAAGAAGATGCCCATTACCACAACCCTATTTTCTAGGTCTTTAGTGAGGAACTAGTGAGACAAACTTAGGCTTCTGTCAAGATGTAGGGCAGTAGCCTCCTCCTGACCAGCCTGCTGTTTTGTCAAAGCCTATGTGAATTTTTAAGAAGGGTTACTTTTGGCAAAGATTTAGAAATGTGTCATGGCTGAATTTGATTATTGTGCTGTTGATAATTAAACTCTGCCATGACAATTTCTTAATGTTTCCAGAAAGCACATTTAGTTAACACTTTACGTACAAATCAGGACAGTTTCGTATATGCTGTTTTATTCTTCTTTAAGCAGGTCATTATTTCTGAATATTGTTGAAGTATAAAAATTAAACTTAACAAAAAAAACGCATCATTATTTCACTCAGTGGTCTCACTGTGGCATCACTCAGTATGTCATCATAAGCCACAAATGTATTTTTTCTACTTTAATAATTCTGTTTTATAAAATTTGATATTAAAATATTAGAGATCACATTTCTTTTGTTTGTTTCTTAAATGCAAGAATTCACAGCTTAAAATTAAACCTGGAGTGAATTAAGTGTATATTATACAAAAGCTAATCACTTCAAGTTGTTAATAATGTCATTTACTATTTTAAAGGTGTCCTCTAAAAGCGGTAGCATTAATGAGATGTATACTTGAGATACATGAAATTTATTTAACAAGTAGACGTGTTGGTAAACAGAATTATTATTAATGTAAATAATGTATATTACAAAATATGGTATTACATTGGCAAAATTAGATTTTTGGGTGATCGGAGTTTAACTAGACTGTCTAAAATTGCTAATCATAAAAACATGAAAAAAGTATTCATAAAATAGAGATGTAATTATTTTTTAAAGATTGAATATAAGTTTGGTAGTTTGAGGAAATAATTTGTGAAAATACCAATGGAAAAGGCATATGAAAGTATTGAAATGAAGAACCTCTTTGTGTACTTAAAAACAACTCTTCAAAGCTGAATCCTATCTGTGGAGAAATAGATACTACATTGCAACTTTGGTTCAGTGCATCACAACTTGGTTCAAGTATAGCTCTCTGAAATCGAATTGTATAGTGTTTGCACATTTTTTCCAGCTAAAATGAAATGTACATCATCTTGCATAATTTACTTGTCTCTGGTGGTTAAATTTGCATATCTGAATGAATGAGTATGTATCTTAAGCTCCTGCTAGGTGTAAAATAATCTCATGAGTGAAGGAGAGCTCTTTTACCTCAGAAGTCAGAGGAGTCTTTATTTCACAGCAACCCATGATCAAACAAGCTAATTCAGATGCTAGAAAGTGCTTTTGCTTAGCTATGTGGAAGAACCATTGACTGAATACAACCAACAAGTGTATGGTGCTACAGGAGATCTATTAAACCCCTTATAAGAGTGAATGACAGTCACAAATACAAGTGACCATGAGCAACTATGAATAGTATAAATATGCATTTGAGCTGGCCAAACTTTCTGCTATGTAATTTAGTCAACTGCTGTATTTCTTCCCCCAAATTTACACTACATGGTCAGTTTCCTGTATGGACCCAAACTGAAGAAATACAAGTCAGTATTTGGTGGGCCAAAAAGGAACTTGGCCACTTTATAATGATCAGCATGTAACACGATGCCTGCTGTTTTTATTATTGCTCAGGTAATGCCCAGGACCAGAGTTCTCCATACTCCCCCATGCAGGGATGTGGAGGTCTGAGTCTGAAGTGTGTTCACTGCATTCAGACTCTTTATAAAGCATTATTGGGGAAACTGGGGGGCCTTGCTGTTAGACAGTAGGAAATATAAAGTAGATGAAATATCTGTGAAAAAGTTGTCCAGTGAAATCTATTATTCTTTCTCATATCTGATGAAGAAGCAAGGAATTGCTAAAAAGTTTTGAAATGTAAGAATAATAATTTTTAAATTATAGAAGGGAATATACAGTGATTTCAGCCTCTTATTTCGCTTTAACAAAGTGTCACATATTTATTTATCACTGGTGATTCCAAGAAGTTACCATGTTTCCAGTGTAGCATACTGTGAGTCTGATAATTTCTAATAACACCACAGTAACTTTGTAGTAAAAATCCTTAATCATTAATTATATATTTAAAAATGCATCTCTTCATAATATCTCAAAAAAATGTATTTTTTTGTTTAATGAAATAAAATGTGATATCTCACCATGAAAGATGTGCTTGTAAGTTTCCTATAACTCTATATGGATACCATTACATATTTCTGGGTGGTTAAAACTTATGATTTAATTGTAACTATGTTTTAACTCACAATATATGTATAAGTTATACATCTTTCAATATAAAATATTTAAAATATCAGTAAAATATAATATACTTTGCTTTATGCAAAAGTACTATTTTTCTGAAGAATGAAATATAAGTAAAAGTA
Organism: Pteronotus mesoamericanus; assembly: GCF_021234165.1. Taxonomy (NCBI): domain Eukaryota; kingdom Metazoa; phylum Chordata; class Mammalia; order Chiroptera; family Mormoopidae; genus Pteronotus; species Pteronotus mesoamericanus. Next base: position 42,267,595 of record NW_026555186.1, on the reverse strand, counting down.
TATAATTTTGGAATAAAATAAAGGTTTACTACCTTCCTCTTACTCTTCCTCACTCCCACCCCAAGATAATGTAAATGAACAATATATATTGGTTAATGAGCAGTATTAAACATTGTTGGTAAAGATGAGCAGCTCCAAATGATATTTACTTGCTGGATACTCAAATGAATATACATATGTTAAGGAAATACCTGCCTTTGAAATTATTTTTTATGCTCTTGTTCTGCCTCTCAACACTTTACAAGAATCTTCTCATTTGTAGTTGTTTAGAACACATGTACAACAGGAATTTTGTATTTGAACATTTTTATATAGGCTTTAAGAAGTTAAAACTAAAAGCTCATGTATTAAAATTTTTTCTTTGTGTTGCTATCTATATAAATATATTTTCAAACTCTTAGCTGTTCTAAAAAAAGAATCAAATATAATCATGGGCATGTTAATGTGATGATAGAGTGCATGGACTACAAACCTTTTCCATTTCTTTTAACTGTGTAGGAATAATAATAGCTTTTAATCATTATTTCTGTTCAGCTGCGTACGATCCTAGCTTCCCTGTCTTCATACTACTAACCCATTATCTTTTTTATACAACAGGCATGGTCCTGCTTACTTTTTTTTCTCTACAAGCAAAAAAAAAAAAAAAAAAGAAAGCAAGCCTGGCTCTGGACATTTATTCCTATGTCCCCAAAATCATATAAAGACATGTTTTTGGTTAATTCTAAAAAATTCTTAATCGCAGCTTTTCTTAATGCTGTTCCAATATCTCTTAGTTTTTAGAATTTCTCTCTCTCCCTTTCTTGGGTCTTTTGGTAAGTAATATAGGTAAGTTCTGGGTTGGGGTTAAAAATCTCATATTACTTTATGCCTACGTTAATAACAAATAATCACCATGTAGTCTATAATTGAATTAAAGATGAACTGTAAGTGTCCATAAAAACAAAAATTGGTAAAAGAAATAACACAGCAACTTCCTATAAATAATGTTTTTACTTGTTGAAAACTAACAAGAAATTACTTGATGTTTAATGCCAATTGCCATTGCATGTTATACGAGGAGAAAAAAAAATCAGGCTTTTCCACTTAGGATTACACACACAAGTTTAGTTTTTTCCTATTAGTTGTTTAAGTAAGTACCTGTTTTTACTCATATAGGATAAAATCCCATTTCCTGTGGAAATTTTCGTGAGAAATAGCTCATGTTTTTGATGCAACAAAATAGGTATTAATACAGCTTACACAAACATAAAGATGTCCATCTGCATTTATGTCCTTCTTAATATTACCTAAATTCTGTGACAAGTATGAAGATTGTTGTTCTATAATCACTAGAGATTTTAACCTTGCCCAAGTTAAACTTAAAAAAAAACCTTGATAATAGGCATTTTAGAACTTTTTTCTATACTTAAGTAGTTGAAGTGTCAGCAACTAGTTACTGTAAAGGACCTAAATTCCTATCTATTCTTACCATGTGGACATTGTTATATAGCTAGTAAACTATTGCATTTGCACCTTAACTCATTTTAAAGATGGAACAATTTAAATGCACTTTAGAATCTTTTTGAAGAGCCTAATTATGTTTTTTGTTTTTTAAAATGCAAAACTAGCAGTATATGCATTATTGGTTTATATGGAAAGGTAGTTAACAGTTTCCTATGTAAATGCATGTTTTAAATAGGCTTGAACTATTTTTTTTCTTGTACTTTTATGCAAATAAAATTAAGCAATAGTTTTTCTATTAATTGGTTTTTCATTAGCAGTTTCTTTGAGACATATATACCCAGAACTCATGGCTTTTCTCTTTCTTGTTTATCATTTTTATTTGTATGGTGTTCTTCCATGGGGTTGTTTTTTCTTTTGCTTCCATTTATAGGTTACATGACAAAAACTAAATTAATAAATTAGTGACCCAGTCAGTATTTTGTAGAATGAGAAGCTAACTTTATCTTTTTGTCATGTCACTTTATACGTGCCTCATTAGTCTTTAAAAAAATAACTTTTAAGTTTCCTTATAGATTATATCAGAAAAATTATTTCCTGACTTAAATTCCATAAAGTATATATAATATTTTTTAATATCTGAATTTTGTGTTGCATTTCTTCTTATAGACAGATGTGTATTTTATTTGTATATAAAATTTAGGATCCAGCATTCAGAATATGCATAGTAAAAGTTATACTGTTTTCAAAAGCAGTCTTTAATGTAAACTAAATATGCTAACCTCCTATTACCAACAAAAAAAAAAATTTAAACACTCATAACAGGTTTAGTTGCAATTTCAGATGGGTTTGAAACCTTCTGACTCCGTTCTGGCCATTCCACTTCAGCCATTCAGGCCATACTGCCTGTGTTGTGTATTCAGCAGTTCCTATTAAACGTCTTCACAGTGAGTGATTCTGCCAGGCTTGCTGACACCCGCTTCATGCATGGCCTGCTGTGCTGGGTGGAATATTTTTTCTGAGCTGCCTGGAACATTAAAGACATCTTGGCCATGTCATTCTGCTTACAGTGTGTGCGTGCGTGTGTGCGTGTGTGTGTGTGTGTGTGTGTGTGTTCGTGCGCATTCCTGAGCAAATGAGTATTAAATAAATGATTAAATAGTATGACTTTACATACATGCGAAATTTAAATTTAAATAATGATGGATTTATAATTTATTACTTGCATATATTTTTAATAACTTTAGTTCAGTTAACATTAGCAAGTTCCCTTTAGCTTTTCTTGTCTGTGGTTATTGACACTAGGGGGCACTGCTTATCCTCAGTTGCATCTTTCTTCAGAAAATGAGTAAAAATACTCAGCTGATTTCTGTGTTCCTACTTTAATTAACAGTTGAATTTAGAGATCTCTAGGCTACTTAGTTCTTTGTTATTTTGGTTTTACTTCTAATGTCTGTATGTAGTGCTCACAAAAGGAGTGGAGTTATTGGTTCTCACCAACAAATACAGTATCCCATGTCCCATACAGTAACTTTTTTTTTTCCATTGGAAATGTCATTCTTGGCAAAACCAGAAGGGCAAGTTTGCCCAGTGATGAGGTTTAGATCCCTTGCCAGCTGTGCTTCTAGCCAGCAAGTGTGATGAACAGCTTTAGAAATCAAGTGAGAGAAAGCATTCAAAAGTTAGTGTGATGCATTTGGATAAAGGTCAAGAGAAAGATAAGCAAAGGATAAGAATGAAGAGCACAGTAGCAATAGTTTGGACCTTTTTGCTTATATAAATTTCAGTGATTGTATCTATCATTTTGAAGCATGGACTTAGTTCAAAAGTGACCTGCAGTTCTTCTAAACTATTTTAAAAACTGTATTTAATTTTCTATTTCAGCTGATCACTTAAAAATGAACAGAGAGAAATGGATATGCTACCAGTAATTACTACATTTATAGATTAGAGCTGTAACTATTAGTTATTATTAAAGTAACAACAGAGTGAAACTTTAAATTGACAATTACAGTTTGATCTTCTTAAAAATATAAACATATTTTATTGCCATTTCTTTAGAATCTAAATGTCCATTCTAGACCTAAATACTCATCTGTCAAACTACAGGACTACCTATTCATCTCTAAGGACATTAATGATTTTTTATATTATTTTTTAAAATAAAACTCTCTTTCCCCCTCTCTTTTCCTGCCCCTCTAAAGGTGGAAAGCAGTCAGTGCCCATAGAATATAAGAAGGTAATTTTCCCTGTCCTCCTAATTAATCAGATCCATGCGAAAACTCTTAAAATTTCACAGTCTTCTCTGGAGTTGTAGCTGTATGTTTTACACACACACACACACACACACACACACACACACACACACACACGCAGTTAAATCATTTCTTGTTTTTATTAGCTAAAGATACTGATTTTTAACATGAGTAATTAGGATAAAGTTTTTTTAAAGCTTCGTGGTATATGCTTTACATCCTAACCAAAAAGGGACAAAAAGTATTGGTGGTATAGTAAAGCCTAGCGTGAGCACCAGTAAAATATCTGAGCATAAGCACTTGGACAGTTTTAAGTAAAATTTGTAAACTGCCTCTGGTTTGTGGCACCCCAAATTGGTTTCCACTGAATGGGCATTTTAATGAGAATTTTTAAAAATATTTTCAAGGAGATATGGATATGTGCATTATCCTGGGTTGATTCTTTTCTGTTCTAATTTTCCAATGTGATTTGGTAGTGTTTTTTGAAGAATATACATTTAAATATATTAAGCATGACTATTTTATATAGTTTCTAAGAAAAGAAATTCAAAAGTTCAGAGAGGAATATCGTCTGTTATTTTTCTTACAAGTATTTTTCTCCTAATTATTTCTATATAACATCATATGCTGAATGAAATTAGCTGATTTACATTCATCCCTGATCTTTAGTAAAACATCAGTCAGTTACTAAGAATAGGTACCACCTAGTTAGACCTTATCAGTTTATAAACAAAACCCTGATTAATCAATATGGGGCAGCTTTTGTTATAGTCAACATTTTATAATTTGAAATTTTTTTCCGGTACTCACCATCTACAAGCAATCAGATGCCAGCCCATTTATAATAGGTTTTTCTCCTCCTAGCAGGACGTTGCTTTTGGCTATAAAAAGTTAATTTCAGATCTGATATACTTGCATTAATTTTTGAGACATTGGCTGGGTGTAGTACAGCAAAAAATAACATGAACATCACACCACTGTGCTGTAGCTAATCGTTTATTACCTCAAGCCAGAGAAGCGGTGTTAATGTGAAGTCTGCAGTTTGTCTGTGGAAAAGATGGAAACTGACAGAAAGTCTTAGAGACAGCTTCCTAAGGGTTTTGAAAGAGGAACACAACAAGGAGAGGGGAAAACAATAGCAACACTGTCTGAAGGGATATATTTTAATACTTCCAGTGCTCGACATCTTTGGAAATTTTTATGATTAAAATAAGTTACTATCTTAAGTAACACCCTTGATCTCCTCTCCAAACATCATTGCTTCAGAATGGGTGAGCTCATTGCAATGTTATCTTTTCAGAACCATAAGTGTTCCCTAAAAAACATATGACTGAGATGTTCATCAGCTGGGATGTTTGCTGTAATTCACCAATAAATTTGAATAATTTGACATAATTTCTGACAAAGATGAATGTTTTCACATTCATTTCCATAGTAAGGCAGTGTCTACATGAAGAAACCAGTTTGACTGACTTTACCTGCCAGATTGATCAGAAAAAGAACAAAACAACAGCCATTTTGTCCGCAGAATTAAAACACTGTGTGTGTAAACCACTTTGGTGGCCTGTAAACCCCAAAACTTGCATATTACTCTGTCACTTTGGAGCCTGTGGTACTACAAGGAAACAAAACACTAGGACACATCATCAAGGAACTAATGACAGCTGTGCTTTTAGGTAGCACACTATGGTGGAGAGTGAAGGAGAGGCATCACCAGTTATGAAACTTGAAGTTACCGCTGAGCTTATCCCATGTTTGTTGAAACTAGAGGTGACATCTAAGTCTTTTCACCCGTTTCCTCATCTGCACAAAAAGGAGGTGGACTAATTCCTAATGTCCCTGACAACTTTCCATTCTTCTCTGTTATGGGTAGAGTTATGTCAGTATTAATAAATATTTAAACTTGTTTTAGTAAACCATGATGCTACTTGAAATCTATTCTTTTAAGTAAAAAGCCATAGGAGACCATAGAATTGCACTGCATTCATGACCATTAGAATGTAAGTTTTAAGGCTTTAGGGCCCCATTCACCTGCTCCCAAAAATAATAAAAAGGGGCATCAATATCAGATTAACTCCTGGAAGCATTTGATTCAAGTACTGGAAAATTCAGCATTGAGTGTATTGTCCTTTCTGTTGGAAGAGGAAAGAGACTAATAGATCATAGTACGTGCTGGTGGTTGTGTGGGAAGAGAAGACTTAGAGAAGCTTTGCTTTTCCTGACAACTTAGTGACATAAAGTAGTATGGTAGATTTCATCCTGACACCCACAGTAAGAAGTGACAGGCTGGGATCTTGTGAAAGTGAGTTAGGATCAAAACTATGGAAATTCAGTATTTGTTCCTCATTCCTGTGCATTGTCTTCTTTTGTGCTTTGTCTACGGTAGTATCTCCTCTTTCCCCCAACTCTTATTACAGTGTTGATTATAGCTTTCCCCGCAAGTAGTCACTTCATTTCTTTTTCACTCAGGATTTTTTCTTATAACATCTCTCAAATGTCATTCACTCTCCTCTCTTCAGACACATTAATGTTTTGTTAATATTTGACCTCCATTCTTTCATACGTATATGCCTAGAAGAACAACATTGAAGATATTTAGCTCTTCAGTAAAGTTTTACTGAAAGCATCTCGTTCTCTCATTTCTACACCATATCTCTTATTTCACTTATAATCTCATTAGATAAAGCCTATGTGTAATTCTGTTTTGTATATTGCCTTTTATATTATTAACACTCAGGAAAATTAGTGTAAGAATTTCAGTCTGCAGTGCCGTCAATCTGTCACCTTTCATGCACTACTTTAAAATTCCAAAAATGTAAATGAAGTAATTAACCTGATATGAAACAGTGACATATAATTGACTTTCTAAATTAGTGAACTACTGACTCCTTTTTATATCTTTGCCATTTATAGGATTTTATATTGGCTAAATTGGCTACTTAACAAAAGGTGTGATGTAACAGAAATTCTGCTTCCTACCATAATAAATACCGTTGCTTATTAAACATCCTGTACTGTGCTGCCTACATATATTTACTTTAGATTCTTGCTGTTTGAATTATTTTATACTCATGTAACGAAGGCAATATTTAATGATAGAATATGGACTCTAAATCATTGGCTCAACTAGTAGAATATCCCCCAAAGAAGTGCTAATGAACAGACACATGAAGGAAAAAAATGGAATTTTAAAAAAGAGCCTAGAGAATAATTCTCTTTCGCTCACACATAAACCCCTCCTTGGTGTAAATTTTTCAGCGCTCTCTCGCATCAGAGCTGTCATCGGCTGATAGGTGTCAGGGCTCTCCCCTTCCTGTTGCTGCTCTGAAGTGCTACTCTGGCGTTTTCCATTATGGTGGATATTGATAGAGGACACTTAGTGTAGAGTCACTGTTTGTGGTTCACTAGTTTTGAACTCAGAAGTACTCTTTTACTACATGTAGTAAATCTATATGTGAAATGAAGGTAGAACCAGAGACACTAAGGTGTAGATAGCTACTTTAATACCAACCCCATCTTCTTCTTCCACCTAAAATTTATATGATTTTGTGCAGTAAATACAACCCCAAAATGTCCTATCTCAAATGAACATATTTCAGACCATTTACTCTCGTAGTCTTTTGTTACCATTTTAGAAATGAGAGATGTGCTTTTATAAGAAAAATGACAACATATAATCAGAATCGTATTTAAAAATTCCAACTTAAAGGATTGTTCTGTATTTGTTGGTCAGTAGAATGTGCATTTAGACAGCCCATATTAGTTGAGCTGAATATAAATTTCTTCCAGCAACAGTATTCACTTGAATGTTTAAGCAGGTACAGAAGCTCCCAGTATTTAACATAAGTTTCTGGGTAGAAGAGCCATCTGTGTATCCTTGTTCAAATATTTTCAAACAATGTGGGAAGCCTGTGACAAATACTTATTACAATGATTTTACTTTCCCATTTAAAAATGGATATCAGTCTCTCCTCAGTAACCCACAATTGATTCACATATAATCCTTTAAGAACATTTAGGTGCTCTTGCTTTACTATGTGAATGGGTCATTGCCAATACTAGAATCTGAAAGTTAAGACAACCCCTCCAATATATGCAAATTAGATCAGTACCACACCATTTTTGCATCAACCTGAGCCTCCATTTGAAGAAATATGATTGAACGTTTACCCTGAATTTCTAGAGGCAAAAACTCAGAAATATCTGAAGACACAGAGTAACTAAGATCTGGAAAAGAATCAAAATCTCAAATGTCTTCAGTGTCAAATTTTATATAGCACAGTCCTTGTTTTCTTTAAATATAGCAGTGAATGACTAAGATTTGAAAAGCTAACCCAGCTACTTTTACAGCAAAACCTCTCTGTCTGTGCTCACCCTTCCTTTTCCTCTACCAGCACAGCCAGATTTGAGTTTACCATGGCAGGCACTAATAGTGATGATTGCGTATTTTCTTTGAAGTTTGGAGGTAGATATTTTGTACCCTGATACATTCAGGTTTGAAATCACAAATATACCTTGCTTTATCTGACATACACATTTTATTTGAAATTCAGATAACCTAATATTTCCCCAAGGGATGTATAGGATAATTGTTTAAATTTGTTACTGATTTCTTTATAATTTCCAATAGTCAAGCTTCTGCATCTTTTAACTTTGAGTTTCTCTCTTTATGATCTTTAGTTGGGTGAGAACACAAAATTTGATAGGATAGATAATATGGCATTGGATTGTAAGACCTAAAATCTAAGAATAAATTTACTTGATCTCATAAATACTAGTAAGTTAAATCAGAATGTAATCCTGAGTGCACAAACATGACAGAGTGCTAGGCAGATTGGAAGGATAATTTAGATTTGAATGGACAGTAAGCTAATGCTTAACATCAGTTATGGCCTGAGGTAGGTATTGTGACACACTGTCGGTTGCTCCTTCTATAGAGGACCTGTTGCCCCAGCTCTTGCGAGTGCTTTCAGCAGACACAGTCTTCAGCTGTCGGCCCCTTCAGGGATTGCTTTGGCTGCTGTGGGGGCCCCTATTCAAAGACAGAGCAGTGTGAGAGATTAAAAGCCAAGCAATCTTGGGATGACTCTGAAGGGTCATTCTATGTCCAGAACTCCCTGGGGTAATACAAGGCTGTAACTGGACTTGCATCTCACCTTGACATCTCTCTGCCCATTCCTGCTTTGTTCCCTGTCTTCCCTCAGATGTTGATCTTAAGGGCACTCCTTTGTAAATATCCTGCATGTGAAATTCCATCTCAGAGTCTGTTTCCTGGTGAACCCAACCTATAGTGTGGTCTATTTCTAAATATGCCAAACCAGACATCACTCTAACTTCCCAACCATCCTTTTCCATGATTGATTCCATTTCTGTAAATAGCACCTCCATTCATTCCACAAATCATTTTTGAGTTCCTATTATGTGCCAGTTGTTGAGCAGGGGATGGGGATGTGGTATTTACCTGGCAAATATAGTGCCTCTTGGTGCCTGCAATTCAGTAAGAAAGAAAGACAGTGAAAATCATTACTGATATAATCATTACCAAAACAGAAAGTGCAGACTATTATATACAGGTAGTCATGGTGTAATAACACAGTATTTGATTTGAAGTTAAAAGCTCTACCTCAGTGAGCTGGGCATTGCCCTGCAAACTGAAACGCCTCTGGTTCAATTCCCAGTCAGGGCACAGGCCTGGGTTGTGGGCCAAGCCCCTGACTGGGGTCATGCAAGAGGCAACCTATCAGTGTTTCTCTCGTACATCTATGTTTCTCTTCCTCCCTGGCTGCCTCTCTTCCCCTCTCTAAAAATAAATAAATAAAATCGTTTAAAAAAATCTAGCGGTGCCACTTACTATATGACTATGGGCAAGTCATTTTCTCTAAGCATCAATTTCCTCATCTATAAAACAGGTACATATTCCCTGAACTACCAATATACTTAAAAAGAAATTGCTCTATTTAATGAGATAATGTACATATAAATGCTCAGAATGTTAAGGGTTTCTACAGAACTTACCTGAACCTGCCTTCTTCCTAAAGGGTCAGAAATCATGTGTTCCTCAACTTGATAATAATCGTATATTACCTAGAATACTTGATATATTAGAATATTGCTTTCACTGTTTCTGCCAGGTAATAGAGTACACAGTCTTTAAAATATATTGAAAATAATACAGGTTATTGGAACCTGAATTTGTAATAAATTTCAGAAGAACTTTTTGAATTTTAAATACACCAAACATCTATGTGGAAATTCAATGCAAAGGTTTTTTTTTCCAGCTTTAGTGAGGTATAATGGACAATCAGAAATTGTATATATTTAAGGTATACTACTAAATAACCCTGATAAATGAATACATTGTGAAATATTCACCATGGCCTATCTGATCAACATATCCATCGCTTCACACCTCATGTAAATGCTTTTAGAAGAAGTCTGTTAAATAATGTAATCTCCTATACTCTGGTTATCTACTATATATCTTTGTGGAAGGAAATCTTATCCTTTTATCTTTCTTTTTTCCCAGACCAAATGAAAATGGTGTGCTTTAAAACTTAAGTATGTTAACACTCTCCCAGCTGAATGTATAGGCTTGCCTCTGCCAAACCTAATAAAATCTTTTGCCATAAGCTTTAAGCCATTCACTGAATGACAAATTTGCTATCTATATATGCACCAAAAGACTTTTAGTATCTACCAATTAATAAAGGTTCATAAGTGATTTTTAAACTGAGAATTGTGAACATGCTTACTACTTATTTGCATCAGAAATATTTCTTGTGATATATTATAAAATTTTCATGTTTTCTCATTTTTCCATAAGACCAATGTTGAAATACCCCCTTTGCTAAACCTGCTGTAGTGTTTTGGACTAGCAAAGTCTAGTCCTTATTTATACTTCCATAATGTATCTATTTCATATATATTTGTTATCATTTCAAACTTGTATTTTTATAATGCCTTGCCTACTTATTATCCATCTTATTACATGATAAAACATTTTTAAAATTTTAATTAAATAAGTCACTTTGATAAACTCTTACACTGTTTTCTTAATATGCGGCATCTTTTAATTTTTTTATTACATTTAATGTGCTGTTTTCTTGATTGGTAGAGTAAGTTTTTCAAATTGTTGCCTATTTTTTCTTATCATGTATTTTTGTAAAGCACTAGTCTTCTTTCCTAACTCCCAGGTTGTCAATCACTTAATATTTATTTTTGTTTGTTTTTCTTTTAAACCTCCCTTACACATGCTTTTTTGTTGTTGAAGGAGTCTGCACGTGGCAGCATGGTCTAGGCAGGAAAGGAAAAGGAAGTTATTACTGCTCTCTTCTGGCTGCCTGAAATAATAAATCATAACTTGCCATTTGCTAACTGGTGGCTTGAGACTTATCTTCATAAATGCAGGTGACCCAAGAAGTTTCAGTTTACATACCCTATCCCTTGGGGTTCTTGCCTGTGGAGAGCCCTTTCCTTCCTGAAATTAGACAAAGGTTGTAAGAATTGGAGCTAGGGCTTCAAAGCACAGGAAAAGAGAATGTTGTCTTATCCTGTTGCTACAGTGGAGCTCCAGCTGGCCATGTTTACCTACCTAGGGTGTGAGGCTGCATGTCCATCTGTGAGGGGCTCAGTAGAGTGCTATGGTTTGCCCTTAAGTTTGAACTTAGGAACTTCTGGAAATATTTCTGGTATGTTTTCCTACATGGTTATTTTATAGTGATAATTATGTAGGTTTTGGGTATATGCTTAAATTGCTAAGCATTGCACATGCTGAAATACTATAAGATGTATCCATTTGCTAGAGTAACATTTAACTTCTGTGTTAATATTTATACATAACATGTAATGTAACCATGTAGTGACCACATAATTTATCATCCAAACCAAGTGTTATCATCCAAGAACACTTTTAACAGTGCAAGAGGACTCTATTAATAATTACTCCAGGTCAATAGGCATAAACTAGAACTGTCCTAGACTAACTGGAATGTATGATCATCCTCTGTATGCCTAGTTATTTCCTTTAAACATTTAAGCAGGCCAAAATCACTTTACATAATTGAGGAAGTAGGGGAGGGTGTAGTAGTTGTAGGACACTTCATAACTGCTACCCTATCAGCACAAATGTTGGTGTCATTGATTAGTATATAGATACCATATCTAAAAGGAAGGACACATTTTAGAAATCAGAAATGAATGTCAAGGTAATAATAATGGTAACTGAGAGTATTGATTGCTTACATGCTTTATCTCATTTACCCTCCAGCAATCCTGTGAGGTGACAGCTATTGTTCCCATTTTTGTATTCTTACAATGATTAGACAAAATATATGCGCGCGCGCGCACACATACACACACATATGTATGTATTTATATTTATGAGGCCTGTACAGAAAAAAAGTCCAACCATTGTTAATATAATAAGAATGATTTGCACAACATCAATGTAACCTGGCAGCCAAGGAGAGTAGACTGGAATGTGCATGTGTGAACAATGACGACTTCGCTGTACTCATCACTAGGGGCAGTAGACGCCATTGAGTGAGTAGGTGTACTGTGTAGCTGTGCATTCAAAATAGCTAAGCCAGGAGGGCATCGAATCTTCATCAGATTTTGCATTAAGCTTGAACATTCCTCTGTGGACAATATTTGGAAACTCAGAAGGCCGCTGGTATGGGCAGCTGGTGATTGACAGCTTGAACAGGACAATGCACCTGCTCACACGTCACCCATCTCACGTAAAGTTTTTTGACAAAATATCAAATCACCGAGGTGACTCAGCTACAAACCCTATAGCCCAGATTTGGTGCCCTGCAACTTTGGGCTTTTCCCAAAGCTAAAATCACCTTTGAAAGGGAAGAGATTTCAGACCATTGATGAGATTCGGGAAAATATGACGAGGCAGCTAATAGCGATTGGGAGAACTGTGTGAGGTCCCAAGGTGCCTACTTTGAAGGGAACTGAGACATCATTATCCTATGTACAGTGTTTCTTGTATCTTCTTCAATAAATGCCTCTATTTTCCAAATTCACGTGGCTGGATACTTTCTGGACAGACCACCTCATATATATCTATATATAGAGATATCAAGAGAGAGACATTTAATTCCAAAGCCTATGCATACTTTAAGTATAAAACTATATTGCCTTCCTCTGGACATTCTTCATGTCTGTGCTTATAAAAATATATTCAGCTACGCTCCCTGAACGTAGAAGACAAAACAGTAAAGGGACTCTTCTTCCCACCAGCCTGGCACTGCTTGGCCATGGCTCCGCTGGTGGCGGGGAAGGGGAGCTGTCATGGTATGGCTTCAACTATTCTGTTATAATTTCCAAGTGCATGATGCTGTTACTGGTCTAGTTATTCTGTTTATGGGGTTTTAAACAAGCACAATAATCAGCTCTTTCTACTCAGCCAGATGGTTTTAGAATTATTGAATCACATACTCTAAGGGAAAAAAAAACAGCATTTCATAATTTTTCCTTTATGGATCTATACCTTTAAAAAATAATGCTTGTCATTAAATGCATTCTAAGTTAAGCTTCTCTTTGTCTACATTGAAAAAAGATAATGTACTTACTTTACACCTATGAGGTAGTCTGCATTGTGGGTTTTTTATTTAATCATCTATTTTAACTGCGTACTATGTGCCAGGTCCTCTGCTAGTTGTTTTATATTTAGCTCATCTCACAATAACTCTGTGAGTTAGGTGTGTTTATCATCTCCCTTTTACCTGTGATGAAATTGATACAGAAAAATTTGAAATAATTAATTAAGGTATCGTTACTAGATATGGCAGAGCAGGGATTTGAACCCAGGAATATGACTCCAAAGTCCTTGAACGTAACCACTGCATTCCCTATGAAGACTACTTACTTAAAAGCTTCTACTTTCAAAAAAAAAATTGTGAATGCAGAACTGTGAGAGCTGAATGTCATACTTATCTGAATTTCCTGCTGGGCAGTTTAGTCTTCATATTTCATCTACCAAAGTGTGTGTATTTCAGCTGTAATCACTAGAGGTACTTCAAGAGCTTTGGATGACAGAACCAAGGTTTTAATGTTGCAATAGAGATGATACTTGTTCTGTGAGTAGCACGCTATTGGGATTGACTTGTGCAAAAGAATCTTCAGGAAGACATTAACAGACATTAACAGAAAAGACTGCCAAACCCAGTGTCGGCTGATTAGTCATCTTGGCCCAGGGCACATTTCTAACACAGTAGGACTTACAGTGCTCAGGGCGCCGTGCCATATACACTAGGGGATGTACAGGCAGAAATGTAACGTGAAGGAAGAGGTTTGTGGTAAAATATCATAGTGTATCAAACCCCATAAAGACTGCATTCAAATACAATCACTGAGTGTAATTATAATCTTCCTAACAAAAATGTGAAAAGATGCCAGCTTTTCATACTTTTCAAACCTTCGAAACAACTTAATCTGAAATCTTAAGGAGCTCTAGAGGGAGCTAATCTATTTATATACATATATATTTTTTTAAAAAGACATCTCAAACCTCAACCATGCTATTAACCAGAGTGATGATTCATTCATGCTCATACAGTAGTAATGATCCTCAGATTTATAAATGTACACTAGTGTCAGATCCTAATCTAAAGGAAACAGGCATTATTTGATTTTCTTTCAGAATATTCTTTCCTGTAGTAGTGATTCACATGCTGTAACCTTCACAGTGCATATGTGTAACACATGTCAGAATTTGTTTTAAAGGTATCGGCTTTTGGTGATGAAAGACTTTAAAACATTTCTCTCAAAAAAACATGTTTAAAACATATTATATATGCAAATAAAAATATGGGCCTGCACACTCATATATACATTCCTACCCCCAGCCCACACTGGCCTCATTTGGTAGGTCCCCTTGGTCTTGAAAATGTAAGAGCTATTTATCGGAAAGCTGTGGTTGCTGGGCTCCAAATATGGGAAAATGAAATTATCCATTCCTGCTCTTAAGTGAGGTTGAAGGCAACCCAGTTTAAGGTTCACTTCTTTAGGTTGGGAGTGTTGACCCATGCTGAAGATATTAAAACAAAAATGGAATGTCCTTTCTGTTTGAAATGTTGGTATAGATATTAAATTCATCTTAAGTATAATTATGTGAAGGGATCATTTAGCAGGTATTTTATAGCTTATTGAGTGTGTGGAGACATTGACCCCACATGGTTCTTACCAACTTTAGAGACTAAGATCCCTTTGACAATCAATGCCAGTTAAGGATCTTCTCCGAGAGAAATATTTGTATCCTATACAAACAGAATTTCTCAAGGAATTTCAAAGGTGTTCATATCTTTGGATCCTGGTAAAACCGCATCTCCACCTTAGACTGACATTTAGTAAGACTTTGATGATAAAACTTCCTCCCTTTCAGATTTCTGGATTTCCCAGACTATTAAGGCCTTCTATTATAGACTATCACAGAAGTTTTTCTGCCTATCTGAGCTTCCACTCATTTATTGCTTTAGCAATATTCTATCTAAGGTTTGTTTCTTAAACAACCTTGATATCTGTGTTCAGTCTGCCCCTACCATTGCCATTCTCTACACTTTTCCTCAGTGCTCATTCCCAGTGGAGGCAGTAAGGGAGGGAAGGGAAGCTCTGAACCAGGCTCGCAAATGTAGGAAGCAGAGGCTCTGGACAGAAATGGCAGCTGCAGATAGTCCCAGTACTACCCGATTAGGTTGCAGCAAGGCTGAAACAGAGGTAAATAGTCTGAAAAACTAAACTGTTAAGAATTTCACCGATTACAATTCTAATCCTAAACAGTCAATATATTTGAAATTCTTTGTTACTCTGTTCATTTGTAAACATCTCTTCATTGAGGTCCTCTGTAATTAAACCATGCCCCACTTCTAATAATATAGTATAAAACTGAATTTTTAAGATGTAAGGGACTGTAACAGTATAAGGGAGCATCGTGCTGTATTGTAACATGATCTGATGTGACGTAAAGAAAAGTGCACATCATCACATCCGTTGTATAAAATGTCAGTTAGACAAACAGACCAAAGTTTTTTTCTCTGTTAGTCCATCTAACAAATGAATATTTTTCCAGGTTTGTAGAATTTTAATCCCCAGATTTTCTACTATTGCTACTAAATCCTCAGTCTATTCAACACTTAATTTTATATCATTTCACAAATGGTCCTCAGTATTTAGTGTCTGCAGACACCACTGCCTTAAATAAGTCAGCATATATTAACAACAACCACAACAAAATCCAGGGTAGATATTTTTAAATGCAGACATATTCTTAGAATACCGGAAGAGCATGTTCTTATTTTGTAACTTTGGCAACAATCATTCTAGATCTCTAAAAGTGTTTCAGTTTATAAAATGAGAGTAAAGACATAAGTTCTTCATGAGCCGTGTGAAGTCACTATTGTGGAATTTTGCTTTTTATTATCTAATGTTGGTTTCACCTTTTGTATTCTAGTGCCAGCATGATCCAATGAAAATCTTTTTTTTAATAAAATCTATTCTAGAAGGACATAGCCAGCTACTTAATAATGAACGTGTAGAATTGAGTTAGAATATTATTTTATGCTTTTAAAAATATTACTGGTATTGCAGGGTGAATTTTTATAGTAATATTATGATGTTGATTTTAAGATTTCCACTTTATATTAGCAGAAAACACAGGGAACAAAAATTTAAGGAGCGGAAGTGCTGCTGAGGCAGCATTAACGTGAATTGGATTCCTACTAGGTAGTATCAGTGAAAGGGGGTGTGCATACGCAGAGTTTAAAGAAATATAAGAGAGAGAGACATTTTAAATTCAGAATGCCAACAGGCATCATTTGGTATCAGAAACACAACTTGCAATGTTCTTTGTATGAGCTTCCATCACCATTCTGAATTTTCCCTTTTTTTTAATGTGGTAATATATTTTTGATATACGATTAATAGAAATCAGCAGTAAATGATAGAGAAATTGCTTTTTTCAGAAGGAGAAAAAACATTCGATGAACGGAAATGGAGCATGCCAAGAAATTCAAAGCTACTACTTGAATTTTAACTGTAATTTTTAAGTAACCTTTCTAATATTCGTTGTGTCAAATTATGGTCACTAGTGTTAGTATGTTAAAACTTCTTATGACTTTTAATCTAGAATTATTATTTTTCAGTTTCTTTATCTTATGGACCACTGATGAATTCTTCAGTTTCTTCAAGTGGCTCTTTTTCAAATTTTAGAATCATTTATTTTTCTAGAAATAACGTTCTAGATAAGAAAGCAAATTTATATCGATAGGCCTTGAGGAGAAAGATCTTTGTGGCAATTTAAAAAACAGGGAATTACAAGGCTGTGGTGAAGAGCAGGCTAGTTAAATAGGAGAAGTCAAAGCAAGATACCTGTCTTTACTTATGTGCCATCTATTGAAAACTAATGCCAGGTTGTCCTAAGTAGCTAACAGTGAACTACAGGTACTAACTTCCCTAAAGCACTGAAATAGGAAGTGGTAGAAGAAACTTGTAAAAGAAACCCTTAGGGAATCTTCCTCTTTCCCCTGTGATCCCTTTAATCCTCAAATTGTCAGACCACATCGAAAATAATAGAGCTGCATAGTTCTAAGACTTAAGTGGTATTATCTTTTTAAAAGAAAATATTAGGTCTTTTCACATCTCTGGACAAGAATAGGACATGTGTTCAGTGTAGAAAAGAGTAGCTTTGAACAAGAGATGCATATTGCTTTTTTTATTTGTAATATATTTTATCTGTGACTAAGCAAGCTACACCCAGTAGGAAAAAATTATAGCCAATATTTTATTTTCTTTTTTTTGAAACAGATGATTCAACGAGAAGCAGATGTAAAAAATAAGGTAACTGCTGTGGCGTTGACAGACTCTGTTCACAATGTGTGGCATCAAGAAGCTGGCAAAACGATTCGCGAATGGATGAGAGAGGTGAGGCTGGATTTTTTTCAATGCTGGGATGAATGAGTGTGAGCCTTCATATCTTGAGCCCCCACCAACTTATATCACCAACTTATATCACCTCCCACCCTCACTTCCTTTCTAGAGGCAGAACATTTAGAGGGAATAGAAGAAAACTAGACATACTTGAAATAATAAGAGGAAAACCCTTCTGAAGAAAAAACACTTCTTTGAAAGCCTCCCCCCTGTTTTTGACACTTTATAGATTATGTATGCATGCAATATACAGTAGGAGCTTTGGCTGAAGAAGAGCATGGTCTGTTAAGAGATTATTATTCCCTGATACTTCATTTTTCTATCAGTTACTTAGCATTGATGCTGCATAATTACAAGAAATAATCTTTACACTGGGTCTCACCCTTCCCTTAAAGGTTGTCAATATGTGCCACTCTTAAATGGATTGGCTCACTACTGCCAGTAGGGGGAGAAGAGGTAAAAAGCTGAAATAGTATTTTGCCAGATTCGTGAGCTAGGAGAAACCCAGGGACTGGTCCCGGTCCAGCCTCGGGTTAAGAAAACTTCTTGTCAACTTCTAAGGACTAGTGAACCAGAACACTAACAGGAACTTACTGAATGAACATGCTCCCATTTTTTTAAAGAACTTTCTGCCCACTATTTCTTTTATTCCTAGTACAGATAAACAGCTGAAGTTTTTATTTATATTTACCTTTCCGATATTATAAGCAATTGATATCAGCTGAGTCATGCTATACACTTGTTTAGTCAGATCACATACTTACATGAATTAGTTGGTTGACCTTCCCAATTTTCTCCCATTTTTTAAAAGTAGACTACCCAGGCATTTTTTCAGCTGACCTCTCACCATAGGTATGGTGGGTAGCGTCTGCCAGCCCTCATGGTGTACTGTACGACCAGAGAGTTAACATTTGAAGTGTTTTGAAAACTAGGACTAGGCTATATAATCTCAGTGGTGTTATCATAACACCACCAATCTGTTTACACTGTTGTTGTCATCCTCCGTTAGGAAAAGTACTTTCATCATAAAAAGTCCAAAATAGGTTTACTCCATTCTTCATAATATGTAAACAACCACATTGCTTTTCGTTTTTTTCTTTTACAATGTATCTGCACCCTTAATTGTCTCTTTCAAGGGCTTAAACTTTTTCTAGAGAAATTTTATGTATTTCATGCCGATAGATTTTTGTGATATTTGTCCAAATGGGTACATGGCCAGCTACCAGCATTATGTAAGTAGTAAGGTTAATAAATGAGCGGTTAGTAAGTTCTCCCTCACACATAACCACTATGGAATATAGGACCTGTCCCAAACTGGAAACATCCCTGTTCCTCACTTTATTAATAGGGAATTCTTTGTGTCTCTTTCTAGGTGATGAATATAACACAATTTATTTCGGTTTATTTTTTAAAGTATTTCTAAGTAAGACTGGATTAGGTATCCCCTTAAAAAATCAGAATATATTACTGCATTTTTCATCTGACACAAATAGGCAGTGGTTAAAAGCATCTTAATTTAATCGAAACTGACATATATTTCTTTGCTAATAGCTTTTATGAAAATTTTATAAATGACCTATCTCTTTAATAGTCCTTTCAACTCCCTCGATTATGCCTTAGGCATGAGGCAGCATAAAGAGTTTTGTATTATGACATACCAAAATTCAAACCCCAACTCACTTATGCACCTAGCTGGAGTCTTGGGCAAGTTATTCAATATCTTTGAGATTCAATTTTCTCATCTATAAAATATAATGCCTACCTGGAAAACATGGTTGGGAAATAACATATGTAAAGAAATAGCACAGTTGTTAGCACTTTAAAGAAGTTTAAATCAAAGCTATTGTTTCTGTTAGCTTCTTACCCCCAAATAATATAAAACACATGAACTGTATTTTCCTTTTGTTTTATGAATGATTTTCATATTCAAAACATCTTTAAAAAGGATGGAAAAGGAATTAAGAGAACTGAGTTTTGATAATGGTTCTGGCTTAGTCACTCACGAGGTAAATCAGTAATTAAGGATCAAGCATGTACCAGATACTTTGCTAAAACTTACAGTCTTAGGAAAGCCACTTTATCTTTTTTTCCCGGTTTCATATGTGTGAATTGGAGATGATAATGTCTATTCCATCTACTTCCTGAACTATTTTGAGAATCAAAGATGATGACTAAGAATAAAAACCCTTGAAAAGCAAAAGAAATGAAATGTATTATTATAGAAAACACTATCATATCCCAGAGGTAAAAATTATTAGATTGTAGTAATGGACCTTTGAAATTATCCCTGCTCAGAGAGCTCTTTCCTAAAACAAGAACAAAGAAGAAAATTATAGCCCTGGCCAGGTGGCCCAGTTGTTTGGACCCTCGTCCCGTACCCCAAAAAGTTGAGGATTTGATCCCCAGTCATGGCACATATCAGAGGCAGCCAGCCAATCAATGTTTCTCTTGTATTGGTGTTTCTCTCTCTCCATCTCTCTCTCTCTGTCAAGTCAATAAACATATTCTCAGGTGAGGATTAAAAAAGTAAAAAAGGAAACTATAGAAGACTATGCCAAATATCCTTTTAAGAACTCACTAAATGTGTGACCCACCGCCTTGTGGAGAGTTTATGTGGTTTGGCTCCATAGGAGTTCACTGTTTTCCAACACTTAGGATGAAACTCAATCACCTTTACTTTCACTTTTTTCGTCCTTGTCCATTCTGCAAGACTCCTTGAAATAATGAAGACAAACAGGCCTGGGTAGGTAAACAGAAAGAGCTGTTGTCTTGAGCATGGGTGTTGGGAAAAGGTGTGGTAGGGTGACCTTTGTGTCCCTCTGCGTCCACTTCCTCCTCGCCTCCTGCTCTGGCCTCATTTGGAATCAGCTCCAAAACTAGATATTTTGCAAATATCCCTCCCAAGAAAAACACCTTAGCTAAACTGGAATGTTGTCCATAAAAATAGCAGTCTAGCTATAGATGAAGCCGCAGCGCTTTTTGGCTCCATGATTTTGCCAAACACTGCTTTAAAATTTGGAAATAGGACAGTGGCACAAGTTCCCTCCTCATTCCTGTTATACAACTGCTTTTTTTTTTTTGTAAGCCAGTTTAAATTAATATGATAAAGTTATTGATGTTAAGTATTTGTTTACTATAAAAAGCTGATTCTTTCATCCTGTCAGTTAATACAGAAAAAACGATAAGTACTTATGTATTACTTCTATAATTATAAAATCTACTCCCAACTGAAAGACTAAGCATAAATATTAAGCCAGCCTCAGAAGGAGAGGTGAAAAGTGACCAAAGGCAGCTTGTTATAGACACTTCTCACCTTGGGATCCAGAACTATAAAGGCTGAGTAGTCAAAGATGAACCTGGAGGAGGTTATGACAAGTGAAATAGGCCAGACACAGAATGGGAAATACTCCCTGATCTCACATATATGTGGAATCTAAAAAAATCAAGCACTTAGGAGCAGAGTGTAGAATGGTGACTGAGCAGCAAGGGAGGCGGGGGGAAAAAAGGGGGATGTTGGGCAGAATACAAA
Organism: Pteronotus mesoamericanus; assembly: GCF_021234165.1. Taxonomy (NCBI): domain Eukaryota; kingdom Metazoa; phylum Chordata; class Mammalia; order Chiroptera; family Mormoopidae; genus Pteronotus; species Pteronotus mesoamericanus. Next base: position 42,246,439 of record NW_026555186.1, on the reverse strand, counting down.
GTTGCAGTTATGTAGGTTACATAAGCCTGGAGGCCTGATGGTCCAGCATGATGACTATACTTAGTAATAGCAGACTGAATACTAGAAATAGGCTAAGAAAATAGATTTCAGTTTTTCTCACCACACACAAACACAAGTGATATCTATGTGGGAAAATGCATTAGTTAGTTTGACTATAGTAATTATTTCACTTTATATATATATATATATCACATCATCATGTTTTGTACCTTAAGTGTATAGTTTATTTTATTTTATTTATTTTTTATCCTCACCTGTGGACATGCTTTAGAGAGGGGGAAGGGAAGGAAAAAAGAGGGAGGGAAACATCAGTGTGAGAAAGAAACATCAACCGGCCACGCCCCACATGTGTCCAGACCTGGCACCTACAATGCAAGTATGTGCTTCAGCTGGGAACCAAACCTGAAATCCTTCGGTACAGGATGACACTTCAGCCTACTGAACTACACTGGCCAGGGCTGTATAGTTTTTATTTTAAAAAAAAACGAAAAGGCCGAGTGGGCAAATGTCATTTCCTGACATACCCCTAGCTTCTGAAAGCAGCCAAGCCAGATGTACAGTTCTACATAACAGTCAGGGACACTTGTCTATCTCCGTGCCGCTCGGTGTGTCAGTGCTGGAAGCTCAGCCTGGCGCTGTCACTGTCCTTGTCTGAGGAGACAATACCCGCCATAGTATAAAGGTCATTGTCTAAGGCATTGGTGATTTACAACTCAGACAAATGAAATAAAATTGAATAAAAACCTAAACTCAACCAGGGCAACAAGCATCTCCAAATAGTAATAGTTCCAAATCCCTTGCATAGGAATACTAACCTACTCTCTCTCTAAACATAATGCACTAAACTCTAACCTTTTATTAAAAAATTTTAATTCATTTCATATCTACACTAAAATATTGTCAACCCTTGGTTCAAATGTCAAACAGAGTCACTCAGCACTGTGGCCTAAAGGCACTTTTATATTAATAGTTCCCAAGCTTTTGGATTTCACAAAAAAGACAATTTACAACCACAAAAACCTGTAAGGTCATTATTTCAGAGTAAAAGACCTTGAAATTGAAAACCTTTAACTTTAAGAAACACTCGCTTAAAGTGACCATTTTTCTCTTTTTACCTCAGACAGAGAGAAACTCTAGTTACGTGATCCATCCCAATCCACTGGCTCTGGTCAAGGGCGTCTTTCCCTCCACCTGTGGGTTGGGATGAGGCTCAGGCATGGCTCTGTTGGTACCTCTGGTCCAGCATGCCCTGTTGTTCTGTTTGGGCATCTGAGAGCAAGATGTCTCGAGACTGAGAATGCGCTCCAGCATATTTTGGATTTAGGTAGGACTCTCTTAGTGAGCTGCCTCTGTCACCAGCACTTAGCTAGTGTTCATTTCAACTGAAGAACTGGGGTGGGGGGCAAACTTGGGCATTGACAAAAGGGACCGAATAGGCATTAGAACACTGGAAGACATTTGGTTTCTAAACTACAGAAACACGTGTCAGAATAGGGAGTTACATTTGATAAGATGGAATTTCAGACAGTTTGAATTAATATATAATGGCTGTATATCTTTCTCATAGTTCTTTAAATATATATCTCAGTATGTTTACATCATTTTATTTTTATTATACTCTATGACATGGCTAACATATTTTTAGCTTGTTTTGTCTTTTTTTCTATATATTTTTCCAGGGTGAGGAGTGTAAACATTTCACATGTGCACATATGCACGAGTATACACTCATCAAACTTACGGTATCAAACCTTTACAATCCTACGCAGGTACTTTATCATTCCTGAGAACTTTTGGATATACTTTAACTATAATGTTTGTTTCCTATCCTATTTTTATGAGAGATCAAAGCCTAAACATGTACCTAGGTGAAAACTGAAATTTCAGAAGCATAAAATGTTAAGTTATATTTTGCTTCAAATGTTTAAGTTAAAGGTGACCTGGATAAAATCCATTTTGTTCAGCTTTTTAAAGTCAATGATAACGAGTTAGAAAATGATTAATCACCTGCACATTGTAATGTCCCATCACTTTTATTAATACTAGAAATATCCTATAAGACATAGTTTTACATATGTGAAGTGTAGGTGAGCAGTATTAAGAGTGACATATCACCTGGGTAATAGCTGACTTTCATCAGATTTGGAGGTACTACTAGGATGAATAATAATTAAAATATATGCCTAACCGCTGCCTGTCTGTCGGTAGTGCTAATTGCTGTCATTGAAAAGACTGAATTGTTTAAGAACGAGAGAGAGAAAGAGAAAGTCATTCTTCATTGAAGCTATCTCCCTGTATCATTGGGAGCCTATTTTTAGTACCTATAGAAGTCATGATTTTTGAATTTATTAGGGACTGTGATGAATGATAAAACAAATCATCCATTTACATATCTTGACACTGCTTTGGAGAATACTTATTTCTTACAAGCAAGTGTCACATTGTATATAAAAGCTGGCTAATTGTGTGCTAATCTTCTGCATTATCTAGAACTCTCTGATGTGGTATTCTATCAATAGTTATATTAATTTTACTTATTTCAAATGTATGAAATATCTTCTAAAACCCTATTTCTTTTATAATTTCTGCTCTCTTACATTGTATAATTTTTCATTCAGCTGCTAATTAAGATTAGGAGTGTAAGTTAAGAATACATATTCACTTTAAACCATCAAGCTTTTGTAATACATGAAAATACTAATACTTTATCCATTTTAAATGTAAAAAGAGAGAAAGCATTTAAGAACATTACTAGATGTTGTGTTTGTTTTCATGGGGTTTTTTTTCCACACAGTTCAATAGTTTCATTGATCTACTGTTTCTTACAAAAATCTGCCATGCTTTGTGAACTTCACTTTCTAATCTCATACAGCAACCCGTCCTTTATGTTATTCCTGCTCTCCCTGGTCCCAGAACAGTAGGGTTGCCTTGACAAATCTATTCAAAAGCCATCCTCGGCCTTTATTGGTGGGGACTGGGGCCTTTGAAATTCTCTCCTCACTGCAACACAGCTGACATCTTCTTCCAGACAGAATGAATTAAGGAAACACAATAAGACACTTGATCTACCAGTCAAGGATCTTTCCACAGTGAGGACGGATTCCATGGTGCACAACCAGGGCAGCAAGCATCTAAAAATACACAATACATGGTTGTTTACCAGAATAGCAATCAGCGATTTTTCCAACATGATTGATAGGATGATTTCTTTTAAATAAAATCTGTCTGGAAATTCATTGTGTGTGTATGTGTGTGTGCTGGAAATTTTTTACAGGCCGTATATGAGGTTAATCACATTTTTTTAAGCCAGACTTCAAATACAGATTTAAAATGTATGGAAAGGATATAGATTATTTTAATTTCATTTGTCTGAGATGTAAATCATTATTATCTTAGAGGTAAATCTTTAATATTGAAGGCTTTGTGTCCTCAGACACACAGCTACAGTTCACCAGATTGTGCTGCTTTCGAACTATGTGATACATGCTTCATTGAACCAAGTTGAAATAAAACTTAAAAGATAATATAATTATATGGGCCAGATTTTGAGGGGGTAAGTACAAAATTTATTTCTTCTAGTATTACATAGACAAAGAACTTATTTTTATAATGTAGCAACTTTTTCACATGTTCAAAATAATAATTCATTTCCATCTAAAAGTTAATAATAGACACCCTTTTCGATTTCTTTTCATTATAATCTTGGCCTTCTCTTAGAAATATATTACATCAGGTTCACAGAAGGTCATATGTCTTCTTAATTTCAGCACACAGGATTTGCTGAATTGTAGAAGATAAACTTTTTTCCACACTCATGTTGGTCATGACTAATTACTGACTGTTTACATAAGAAAACTTTATACTGTATGAAAAATAAATTGAATATAGTTTTAGTGGTTGGTTATGTAAGATAAATTAATCTCTACAGCCTGAAAAATTGGTCATGGTTTAAATTATGTTTCAACAGAAAATTGTTTCTATTACATTGCAGAACTGCTGTAATTGGGTCTCTAGCTCAGAACCATTAGACACATCGGTGGAGTCCATGCTGCCTGACTGTCCCCGAGTCTCAGCAGGTATGTGTTTGATGAGATATATGGGTTTTTTTTAGGTGAAAAAAATATGCTAATGAAATGTGGAATTCTATTTTGCAAATTAAGCATGATGTTCTACCTTGAATCTTCAAACAAATTATTGGTAACATACAGCATGGGTCTGATCCACTACCAGAAATTTGTTAAGTAGCTGAAAATGCTTACCAACAAACTCAGTAAAGATGAATAAGTGAAACATTTGAGAGCAATATAGACCATTGCTGCTGAAACTTTGGGAGACAAGACGTCCATAAATTAAAAGTTGATTATAAGACAAGGACTGCATGGCTCTATGGGATCTCAGAGTATTTGTCTCTGACTGAGTACCAACTCAATGATACAACAGACAGTGAAGGCTGTGAATTCAGAAAAAAGAGACTGCTGCTGTGATGTGGCGTCTTTAGAAAGTTTTTCATGCAAAAGATTTTGACTGGACTGTGTGTTCAGATTTGGATTGTAGGAAGGCATGCAAGATGGCATTTTAGGCAAAAGCAACAGAGCAGTGTAAGGAGCAAGTGCTAGGACAGATCTGAACATGTTCACAGGAAACTAAGGCAAAACTGGACTGCCTCTTGAAAGGAGAGAGCAGGGATGGGGTTGAGCTCCTCAGGTGGGCTCCAGACAGTGTAAGGATGGCTGGCATTGATGCCCAGCCTCCAGGTTTTGTACTTTTTTCTGTTATCTCTAGATAAGAGGAAAGAGTGACATTTTTCATTGCTTTCTAGTTTTGGCTTTCACCATTCCCAGCCAATTTTGATGGTAAACACAAATTGAGCAATAATCTCTGGTTATGGGTACAAAACAGAAATGAGCTTGCAATTGGCCATAGATGCCAGAGAATAAAGCAGAAGTTTTGAACATGAACTATTCTGAATAGCATTCAAAGGAGATGGCTAATCTCTACATACCTAGAGTTGCAAACATGTTTACACGTTTGGAGGAGTTTAAATACTTGGTAAAGAACTGTCATAACTGAATTTCATTATCATTAATACCTAAACTTGTTCTGAGCCTCACTATCATACAGCTAAACTTTTCAGATCTGTCAGAAGTGGTCAATCAGAGACACAGACCAGTAGGAGGAGATAGGGGTGGGTGGGTGTGTGTAGCAATATATACATACATGTATATGTATATATGTATGTATGTTTATATTATACAATTATTTTTCTTTATTAGTGGCGGTTATGTTCTATAAAGTTGCTGCCAACACTGACTTACTGAACACTGAAAGGGAAAACACAGGGCTAGGTTCCTGCAAGATTCTGGTCACGAGATTTTCGGCAACCAATCAATATATAACCTTGTTTTATTAAAGTTTCTGTTTAAAGATACATTATTTAATATATATTGTTGCTTCAGTAACAATGAACTCAACAACCAACAGCATGATCACTCAGAATGAAGCTTACATAACACACTTGGTTTCCCTATCACAGTCTTCTTGTGATTAGGAATGCTAGACAACACTTCAGCACTATACTCGAGGAACATTTCAAACAGTGAAATCACCAACAAAAGCACAAAAATGTGAAAGATATGGCAAAAATAGTCTGTGAGAAGGACACTTGTGTACAGTGTGAGATGTGAAACAAGAAGGCAAAGCATGGCCTTATTTCCTTAGAAACATGCACGCTGAGCAACTCAGATGTTTCACCACTGTATGTGCGCATGTCCGCAAAGGACCACAAAAGCACCATGAGTATTGGCGGGGGCGAAGTGGGGGAGGTGTTCAAATGCATCTTAGTAAGTAGGTGAATTCACAAATACACTAATCTACAAATAATGAAGACTGCCTATATATAGTAAAGGACTTACAACAAGGATTTGACAAGAACTGATCAAGTAGTCTCTGTTAGAGTGTTGACTTTGCATCAATGTGGGAGCTTGAGTCTATAGACCAGACAATCATTAAGGGAAGATGGATGTAAAGTGTCAGAGAGCAAGAATGAACTAGAACCCATAGCATGAGCTGGAGCCCATGAGGATGGAATTGATAAACCCATGTCTCTTTTTGTGCTTCTGTCTTTGGTGGTGTGGAGTCCCATGGAAGCCAGTGCCCTTTGTCATGGAGCTAACCATGCACACGCCTGGCCTAGGTGTCAGAGATGCTGGAGGAGAAAAATCCAGGGGAGGGTGGAGCAGACACGGTTCTAGCCACTGCCTCATGCCACCAGGCAAGCCACCAGATAAACAACATGTGTGAGCTCAAAATGCCTGCTATTTCATCTTAACCCCAAATTGCCCACAGAAATCTCCCTTGTGTACCATCCTAACCAGGAACCTAGAGTTTGAAAGGAAATTCTGGGAAATGTAGTTCAACCTAGTCAGACTGACATTACAGAGCTGTCACAGTCCACGCCTTATCAGTTTGGCCCTCTTATACACCTTCTTACCGCAGACTTAATCTCCAAATAAAGACATTAGCAAAGTCTTATTTTCACCTAACATGATACAGCTATCCCACCTACAACCAAAAGCATACTAACCCTTTCTTCAGAAAAGTATATAAAGCCATTTTATTGTCCTTGGCTGATGTTCATTCTCTTCACCTTTGGTATCCTACAATTCAAGTACTGAGAGATAAAGCTAATTGCCACTGACACATCTTACATGACATTATAAGAGAATAAGAAGAACACAAAATTTTAGTATACATATATTCATATCAAAATAAGGAAGAAATGCTCCTATTACCTTTCTCATTTTTGCAAGTGGTCATAAAGTTTTAGCTGGTATTTATAATTACCTTCATTCTGTATTTCCTTTGCTCTCAGCAGGTACCGCAACTAGTCATGGTTGCTTGCCTGATGGGATGATCCCATACCTTCATTCCTGAAGGGTCTGGGCCATTAGCAATCCTGCCTGAGTTAGATTATAGTTTACTACTGATGTTAATCACAAGGACTACTATATATCCTAGATGATTTCCTGCATTGTCGACATACTCCTCTTTACCCCTCACGTTTTAGTAGCAACTCAGTTTTCCCTTAGTAATCAGGATTACTCACCCCCGCCAATATAGTAACATTCCCCACTCCTTGTTAATCCAGTGGTATAAGGAACTCAACTTGGCAAGGTGGCAGTCTCAGCTTCCAGTTGAGTGGAATCGTCATGTCACCTGAAGGAAACATTCCTTTCTATGGAATTATTAATAAGACCTTCAGACCAACACAGCCTAAAGTCATGGGAATGGGAAGGAACAGTTTTGCTTATAGATTATTACAGGTAATAAGAAGAAAAGCCAGTCCTATTTCCACCCACTTATTTCCCAGATCTGGCAGAAATAGGACAGTATATTAAATGTTGATTGAGAGCAAATACCACATCCTGGAGGATGCAGTCTCAGCCCCGCCAAGTTGTTATCAGGCACTATAACTGAGCCTTCAGACAATCCCTCCACCTTTCTCTCAAGCCTCCTGCATGGGGATAATGGGAACGTGGTAAGACCAGTGAATGTTGGCTTGTCCTCTCATTTTCTCTGATGAGAGCCCGCTACTGTGTTATGAGCTGTCCCACGAAGACGTCCGTGTGGTATCAACATTAGGAAATGTGTCAAATGAGAAAAGAGTTAGGAATGGCCCCCCAGCATTTCCCGTACCAACTTATAAAAACTGAATGGCTTTCAATCAAAATCAGCGATTTCCCTCAAAGAATCCTTTAAAAAAAATATTAACAAGGGGTATGACGTGATAAAAATGGGCTTTTGTAGAAGATTAATTTAGTAAAGGAGTAAAAGAAAGGAACGGGAAGCCAGAAACTATAGACTCAGCGGGCCATGACAATAAAGCAAGTATGTGAGGTTGATGGTGTGTACTGGAGAGGTGGCAGTGGGAAAGGAGAACCTGGAGAGCTATAGCACATAAGACTCTACGCCCTTGACGGTACACAGGTTAGAGGCGGAGGCTAAACAGAAAAGGAGGAGACAACGGTAAGATCCAATGAAAAGTAACTGGGATAATGAAAATATTATCACCAGAAGAATAGCCCAAGAGGAAAAGGAAGTCAGTTAAGGAGAAAAAATGATGAAATTGTTTTATGACCTACTTAACTGCAGTGTTAGCAGTTCTGGTGATGGCAGGAAATTCAAATGGAAATAACCAAAGGTGGTTGAAGTACCTTTGAAATACCTGAAATTCTCTGATATGAATCCTACTATCTATCATTTAAAATGTTAATATTTTCTGAAGATTTCAACCTGGGTACTAACATACGTTAGTAATGGATATCCAAACTATACATTTAATTTGGTGAAGTCTTTTTTTTTGGCTTTTTGGCTTTTTTAAAGTTGCTGTTGTTGCTGTAATATGTTTTTAGCTTTTGACTAGAATCTTCATGCTTATAGCAGTAAAATAACCAATAAAAATACATACTCATTTAATGCTGTATTTTTTCTGCTATTATTAAATATGTTTTCACACAAAAATAGGTCTGATGCTCATGATAGCTTAATTTTATGAATGTTATTTACCTATAAATATATATTTTTAAAAAATATACAGTAAAATTTTTAAACTGTACTTAAAATATCACTGATAATTATTTTCAATATAGCCATATTGTTTTTACTTTTCTTTTGAAAGTAAATGTAATGCTTGACAATACCACACTAGAGAGTGGGTAATGCTGCATCTTATACTTAAAATGAAGTCTGACTTTTCAGTTATAACATATAGTGAATGGTAGAATTTTGAGGGACCTTGAGTAAGTGTCAAGTGCCTGGTTCCCCCCTTTCTTTCTATTGATGAGGTTTCCTTCTAGTAACATCAGCCAGCTAAAACAGTTACCCAGAGAATTACACAATAGGTTAACAGTATCTGGTTTATAGCATAGCCCCCGTTGTGATTGTTTGTATGTTTGTTGTAAAATGGCAACAGCAAATACCTACCTCACTCATCTTGTAGAAAAGTTATGAAGATAGTTTTTTGGGGTTTTTTTGGTGTCTGGAGGGTTATTTTGAGTTCATCAGAAGGAAGGCACTATAAAAATATGGCACTATATATTTTCATTAGTCATTTTAGAATTAAGGGCTATAATTTATTTTAAGACTTTTATTGATAATTTAATCATATTGTAGGAGCAAAAAGTCATTTCTAAAAATATTCTCCCTTCCATTTCCGTGTCTAATTTTATTTTTAAGCAACAAATAATTTATCATGTTGTCCTATGTTTTTAGTGACATTGATAGGGTCATAAAATATACAGAAACCAGAGTAACAGAGAGGTAGAAAATATAGTGAAGAAATCAAAAGGAAAACTGACAGTGGAAAGAAAAATATTCAGTAGGACAAAGAAATTGGGACACAGTAAAGCTTAAAGAGACATTGGGGTAGCAATAAAGATGAAATTAGAAATAATCTTGTATGGCATGGATGGCACTCCCCAAAAACAGGTAATATAATTTTGGCCTGTGTATGAGGAGGCAATACCAGGGTGAATGAAAGGAAAGCAAAACATAAATGTTTGAAAACAGACAAGGTTACAGAGCATTGATGTCTTCTGACTTCTTACACGTCAGGGCTCAGCTTGCTTTGGCTGGAGCATGGCTGCCAGGCTGCACTTTGCCGGGCTGGTCTAAGGGCTGCTGCTAAGGCTCCTATACTTTGAGCCCCCTCCAGCTGTGCTCCTTACATGCCTCCCTGCGTATGTACATTCATTCTGCATACATCCATTCAGCAAGTGTTTACGGTGGGCCAGAAGCTGCTCCAGGGGCTGGGGACATAGCAGTGAGTTACGGCAGATAAAGGTCTCACATGGAGCTTACATTCTAATAGCAGAGACAGACATTAAACAAGATAAATAGGGAAGTATATAGTATGGTAGTTTATAGTATATAGTATGGTAATTGGTAGGAGACACATAAACCAGAAAGAGAGAACATGAAGTATATGTATGTGGAGGATTTGAATTTTTAGGGAGGTGGCTAGGGAAGACCTCATTGAGATGGCCTTTCTAGGACATGCTTTCTAGTCATGATCTTCTTGTACCTCCCACAGATATAAACAACAATATTTGCCTATCTAACTTCAGAGATCCTTTTCCTACACTTCGTGGTTGCTATTTGGCTGAAATCAGTGCCCTTATTCCCTCCCAGTAGTCTCTTGGTCTGGGTCTTTGAAAAGCTGACCAGCAGGTCAGACCAACTTTACAAGTCCTCTAAGGCTTATGGTAACCATAAAGCATAGTTACCAGCAAGTTATTAAAGTTATTCCTATCCCACTTTTCCTTAAGCAACACATGTGGAAAAGAATAGCATCTGTACAGCACCCTGGGGTTCGCAGACAAGATTGCCTATGTCCCAGGGAGAATGGATGGAGCCCCTCGCGGCTGACCTGATGGGTGAGGGAACCAACATTTTGATATACCTGTGATCACCAGACACACAGGATGGAAAGCCCTACCGCACAGCTTCAGTTTTTCACCCACCATTACCTGAGCCTAAATTCACTAAGACTATGTGGTCTATGTGCCTGATGCCTATCAACATATTCCCTCCTAAAACTTGTGTTATTCTCATTTTTCCTCACCCTTGTCATGCATGGCTTTAGACAGGCTTTTCTCTATTATTTCAACTTCCCTAAAACACTTGATGTAAATCTGGGGAACCTCAAAATTAGAACAATAACAGCATACATATTTAAAAAGAAAAAGGGGGGGAAGAGCCTTAATAGATCACTTAAGAGTTAAAAATTAAACTTGAAAACTTCTATATTTAGATGATCCCGTCTTAGTTCTGAATATAGGAGAGGGGGGCTGCCAACAGCATTTTCCTCAACTGTCAAGCCTCATTTCCCCACCAAAAAAGAAAGTGAAAAATTAGTAATTTCTAGGTGAATTTGAATTGTAGAAAACCTGCTAATATAACCCAAGTTAATCCAGATTGACTGTTTACATTGACTAAACGTACCGAATATTTGCTAAATATTCACTTCACTTTATTGCTGAAAATATGTCTTGAGGAAATGACACCAAAGAGTTATATCTCTTCTTTGTTAGTGAATAATCACTTCCTTCTAAAGATAGCAATGAAAAATCAACAGTAATTGCTTCTAGAATGTGGTGTTGTTCAGAATGTGTAGACAAGTTGAGTTGTCTAATATGTTTTTAGACACAGCTCAAATTAATTAGGTAATTGAAAATCTATACTTTGTCTTGTAAACAGACCTTAAAATTCAAGGCATATTAGCATATATGATACTGTACCACTTTTTGACTACATGTACTACACAAGAATTGTTGCATTCCTCTTTTCATTCAAAGGATATATATTGTAACCCTTTAAATGATGCTTTCATTAACTAAATAGTACTTCTCAGGCAGTTTTTGTTCTTTACTATAGAATTGGCCTTGTAACTGTTATTCATCAGTTAGCTTCCCTATTTATTTTTCTATGCTACTTAATAATTATTAGTTGATTTAAGAGATAACTAATTGGAATTGGGAATTCTGGGGAAATAAACAATTAAAGAATTATTAAAAATAACCTACCTAAATACCAACATGGAAAAGTAGGTGTACAGTTGCAAAACAGAGTTCATTCTTGTATTATTATTTATTGTATTATTTTCCATACGAACAATGGTAAACCTGCTTTTGGCCATCCGTGTATATGATATGTTTGTAGATCACCAATATTTGTCCTGATTATATGTACTTAATCAGGTCCAATGTTATCCTGTGATTTTGACTCTTTCAGTTTTCCAATAATCACAGTGAATATAAGTAGTCTCACTCCAGAAATCTCACTTAAAAAAAATTAAAAATAGTCACTATATTTTTTACAGCTTTCTGAACCAATTTGTGAAAATCCTTCTAAGAATTTGGCAGTAAAGGTGGCAATCTCCCTTTACTGAGCTAGCTCTTCCCTTTAAAGATAAAAAAAATGGTAAGGCTAATTATTTTTGGAATGCTTTTGGATAAATAACGAAATAATATGAATTCATATTTGTACTTGAAAAGTATGTTATGAACTAATTTGGAAGAGTTATTGCTTTCACTGTCCCCATAGCAGTGTCTCATGGCTTTAATGCGGTGTTCCTAATTGTTGGAAAAGTCAGCCAGGGGCCACTGGTACCTAAGACAGAAATTTTTATCCTTTTTACCATAAGTATTGATCTCCTTTCCCATGATGTCTGTGCTTCACTTATTCTCTATTTCTCTTTCCCTGTGTCAAGTTCTTTCTGGGTTGCTGCTCTAGATGGCTCTCTCTGTGTCTGTGTATTTCTCTCTCTCTCTCTCTCTCTCCCCCCCCTCCCCCCCTCCCTCACACACACACACACACATCTGGTTTAGTCTCTGTGTATGATTCTTACAGTTTTTGTCCTCTGTGTCTTCCTGACTTCAGACACCCCACTTAAGGATCCTTCGTCCTACAGCCTTAGGAATCACATATCGCACAGCCCACAGTCTCTGCCTGCGCCTGCCTGGCCTGTGTGGTTTACCTGGGGTCCACTGACCTTTAGTTCTCTTTGACTATGTGATACATGCCTCCCTCAAGCCACAAAGACTCTGCCCTTGCCACATGTTCCCTGTCTGGTCCCACCTACACCCTCCCTGCCGGCTCTGTCTTGTCATTAACAGACATCAAGTCACCAACAATAAATGTGTCTGCTGGAAAAATACCCCAAAACATATCTCTTCAGAGAAATCACATTGCTTTCTAGAAGTGATTCGAAGATCTAAAATAAATACTTTGATACAAAGTGAAAATTCAAAATGAACATTAGGCACCATAAATAGGCCAAATATGTTCTATTTATAAAATCCAAAGATGTTCTAAGTTGATAATCAGCACTTTAAAAGCAAGGGTATATTTTTAAAAATTTTTGTTTCATCATGTTCTTAAAATATAGTCTTACTTTACAGGAAAATAGTTCTATTTAATGATAAGTTTTGAGAGATAATTTGTTTAATCAGTGACTTCAGTTTTTAGTTATTAAAATTGACTGAACTGCTATATCATGTCCAGATAGTCTTGAGAGCTGGTGCTGGTATTTCTGTCAGTATTGCCTGTTAACATCCCCTTCAACCATACATATCTTACCCGAGGTATTCACTGTGTTATACCAATAAATGAAAAAATCATATACGAGCTGGTTTGAGTAATATCATGACACAAACCTCGACAGAATTCAGTTATATTACATGGTTTCATAATTTCTAAAATACTGTAGTAACTTGTTGAAAATATGGGAAAAGACGCATGAATGTCATTTTAAACTTTGTGTAGCAATGATTTCTATAAATGAGACTTTTATAAGAAACCCTAAATTAAAATTTTTTAATAACCTTCTAAAACCGATATTGGCTTAGCAATTCTCTTATTTTTAGCTAATGTTTCAGATGTTTTTTTAAAAAGCAATGTGGAACTGGATGATATGCAGCTTGAACTTAGAGTAAAAAGTGTAGTCGTCTGTAACCATTGAAGTTTATATTTCTGTAGCACTTCTTATGATGGAATAATCCCTCAGAATTATTTGGTTTTGCTTTTCTTTAGAAAGAAGATCAAGCATATAAAATCAACATAGGCAGTGAAGCTTCATTGTAGAAAACCAAAACTTAATTACTTTTACCAATTAATTAATTAATTAAATGAGTTTGTTTCTCCTAAAATTAGAGCCTAATTCCACGTCTTACCCAAAACCTGAGTTATCTTTAGTTCTCTTGAGGCAAGAAGCTAACTGTATTTATTCCTTAATTCCAGAAAGATTTATTAAGCACTTAATATATACTAGGTACTAGTCTAGAGGTATAAAGATTACTAGACATGACTCTTGCCCCTTCAAGGAGCTCATAGATTCCTAGAAAAAAGTTTTCTGTTTATTGCAAAGGTTACCTTTGTTTCTAATTAAAGGATGATCATTGAAATAGGTAGGGTGGAGAGGAAAGATAAGGACTTACAAAATCCCTCAGGACCCAAAAATAACTTAGTTCACTGACATGTTCCTTTATTAAATGGTACCCCACTCTGCTCTGAGATTTAGTGCCTTTTCTGACAGTATCCACTTTCTTCCATATTGTTATGAAATCCTGACATTTTACTTTACATATATGTTCCAAATGAATATGTTACTTTTTATTTCAAACTCTGTAAGGTGGTAAGTCAGCCTTTGTGAAGAAGAGCTTTAGATTTCTCATGACTGTGGGAAATTTATATTCTCCCAAATATGTGGAGAATTAATTCTATAAAATGGACAGATGAACATCCACAATCACACTACCTACAAAATGTAGGTAACACTAGAACCGTCTCATTGGGTTTTTGTCAGAATTAAGTGAAATAATCTCTATAAGACTATTAAAATAGTACCTGCATATAATTAGAACTCAAAATACAGGTGGTCCTAGCTTTGCATGGTTCCAATATACACAAATTTCAGTCACCGTAATAGTTTACTTAAGTAACACCAACTCCCCCCCACCAAAAAAAGTTCAAATTTCAGTTACCACAATATAACTGAATGATTGCACTAAACACAAATTCCTGTCTAAGTAACAGATGCACATTATGATCAGTGGCCAGTTGTATCACTCTTTCAAAATCTGCCACTGATTTATCACTATATATGTGATAGTCAGTTCATACACAGATAGCATTATCTTTCATTTTACAAAAGTGGATGATCAAGAGAAAGACTTGGCCAACAAAGATAAAGTGCTAGAAAGAAATGAAATGCTGGTATTGAAATTGGAAAGTGTTTGTGACAAAAAAGATGAAAATGCCCCGAAGGAAGTGATGTTAGAAAAACAAAACTTTACATCAAATGAACTCTGAAATGTTGCATGACATTGGAAATGCAAAGGATAAAATGTTGGAAACTGATCCAGACTTAGGAGTATGACAGTTTGCCAAGGCATAGGAAAGATTTGCTTGAACCATATAAGTTATAGGACAAGAAGGCAAGCACTGTTCAAACTACGCTTAGTAAGTTTTTACAAAGAAAGAAAGTATCTGAACTCAAACAAACTGACAGTGACCGGGGGAAGGTGGGTAACAGGGGAAAGAAGGGGAAGGGTCATGAAGGAACATGTGTAAAGGACCCATGAACACAGTCAGCAGGGGCAAGGGTTGAATGTGGGAGATGGGGGGTGGGTAGGGTAAGGGAGAATAATGGGAGAAAAATGGGGACAACTGTAATTGGACAGCAATAAAAAAAGGAAAAAAAAGAAAGTATCTTAATTCTCAGTGTTTCTAAGTGTTAAATTACAGTGTGCTAAATACAGTTATTTTACCTCTTTTTAATTTTCTCTTCTCTTTTAGCTGGCAGTAACAGGATTTTTAATATTCTGACAAAAAAGACTGAAGGGTCACGAAACAATTATAGTTTTTCCCATTGATTACTATTATTACTTTATATGGTTTCAGCTTGTATGGTCATTTTTATAGTCCCACATTACCATGCAAAGCAACTGCACAGTGGTTATTTTATCCAGTCAGCTGAGTGCTGTGCATAGTTTTAGAGAAATTGTTTGCTGCTTTAAGTCCTGATTCTAGGCAGGTCTCATTAGACAGTAACTCCCAGAGCCTCCCAGTGTATTTCCTACAGGAGTGCGGTATTAAAACGTCTCAATTGTTCTATTCTTCGGTGTCCTACCTTATTGCTTCGTTCTCCTAAACCAACTTAAATTCAGTGCTGACTCTTTTCATTCTTCTTCCTGTTCATGTCCTGTTCTTCCCTACTCTCCCTGGACATCTATCAGTCCTTCAGAATGCCTTTTGGAATGACACATGGCCTAGAACCTATCTGTGGGAGAAACTTCTTTAAATGTATTGGCTTCTTCCTTATGTATCATCCATGTTTATGTCAACCTTAAAAGACACATGTCTTTCTTGAATTTAAATGATTACAAGAAATTCCATGTAAGCAAAATGTCAAATTCTAGTTGACCAAGTTAACCCTCACCAGTGATACCATGAGAAGCAACAAACTAAAAATTAAAAATAAGTGCTGTACATTTTCACTATATGCCTTTTTATAATTCTTGAGCCATGTAAATGTATAGTCAAATATTCAGAAAACAGTGAGTAAAATTTATATGAAATAAACAACAGTAACTGCAATCTTGCTTCCAGTTTTCCATTCACAGCTGATTTGATATAAACGCTTTTTAGAGTTCTGAGGTTTTCGGGAGATGAAAACCCCATCTGCCTGACGAAGAGCACACTGACGGGAGGCTCAGGGGACCCCGGGCCGATCGGGGTAGGTTCAGGACGAGTGTGGCTCAGAGGAGTGGCTGCTCCCCTGACTGGGTGTCTTTAAGACCTGGGAATCACTGTGCTGTGACTTGGAAAGAGAATTCAGTTTTATAAGTTGGCGTATGCCCTCATTTTCTAAAGCCAAGGGCTTTGACAGGTTTAAAATGCTAAAAGGAGGCTTTTTTTAAATCTACATATTTAGGTAAAGTTACTGTACTGGAACTTACAATTTTAAGTCTGACACTGCCTCTTGAATTTTTGATGGTCATTACTGCTTCTCATGTTACTGAATATGTGTTCCTTCCCCCCCCCCCCAAAAATACTAATGTCTCTCTTTCACTTGCTTCAGTTCATAGTTTCTTAAAGAGATTCCAGGGAAATTTACAGAGGCCCCAAAATCAATTAATTGGAATCTAGTTAACAAAACTTAATTCTCATAGCACCTGAAAGAGTTATCTCCTGTAAACAAATTCTAGTCTACTTCTCATTGACTGCTCTGAACCCGTGCTGCATCCTGAATTACTGCTTTCATTGGGCATAAGCTTTCACTTCTGTTAAGTGTATTTTACTGTGCAGTATAATGGACAATTTTTCATGTTAAACAGGTTGTATGTCTCCTGCTCTACAGTGTAAGCAGAGTACTAATTTGAGTATAGAAGAGGTGAATGTACCCTAATCAGTGCAAGAACATCCTTAAAGCTTTTCTTCTGTAACAAGGGCAAACTCAGCTTAAAAGTTTGTTTAAATCCTGCTTGGCATCACAAGAACCTTTAAGTCAATTTGTCTGTGAATATACCTGACATCACCATAGCGTCTTTCAACTCATCCCTACTCAGCTCAGCTGCTCTTCCTGCCTTATACAGATATTTAAAATACTTGAAGGCTTCTGTAGGGTTTTTATACCTAACATTATTTCTTAGCATCGGAAGTTCACAGCTCATGAATATCACAGACCTACACAATAAAATGGAAGGATTTTTTCTTTATATACTCTAAATCTCTTTGTAGTCTCACTATGTAGTTCTGTCATATTTGGGTCACAGACCCATATTTGGGTCTGTCATATTTATTTCAAAGCAGCAATTATATCACAACAGAGTCATTTTATAAAATGACAAAAAGAATAACAACAAAAAGTATTTTAAAAAGTCCTTTATGGTCTTAATCTGAAATTAAGACAATGAAGGAAATTCAACATGGTCAACATGACTACATTCTAGTTTTTCTCTATATTTTGTAAGAGGAAAAGCATCTCATATTACTGTCATTTCGCCCTTGTTCTTGTCCTCTGTGATCACCTATGCAGAACAGTGCTATTGTTATTTATCTTGGAATTTATCTCATAGAGTACTAAATGATTCTTTTTAGTGACTACATTGATTTGAGTAACTCTTTTTCTATGGTATTACAACTTTTAATATTCTTACTGTATGCACTTTACCATCAGGTATCAGTTTTTGTTAACCGCATAACATATCTTTGATGTCTCACTTTGTCTTACACAGTTTTCTACTTAAAAATACTCACAAATGATTGATAGTTTAATTACTTCACTGTGTTTTGAGGTAGCTTCAGTGAACTAAATTGTTGTAATGTGTGGTGTTTATGCTCTCACTGAGAGGTGGCAAGTGTCTTTTCTTTCTGGACTCAGCTGCCGTAGTTTTACTGAATTCCTGACTTTGCTTCTCAAACTTAGGGAGGAACCTCCCAGTGCCTGGTCCCTGGGTCTTGCCTCTGCCTTTGCCTTTTGTTAGGGATACACACCTACCCTTTGGGTGGCAGTGCCTTTACACCCTGGTGCCTGGTCAGTGCTGTGATACTGGGACCTCTACAGTGTGGGGAAAACTGTCAAGTTAGCACTATCAGCTCCGTCTTTTACACCATTCTTAGATCTGATCTGTTCTGTTGAGTTAATCACATTTAAAAAGTTAGGCTCTTTTGTTGTTGTTGGGTGTGTGTGTTTTCTTTTGTTTGGAGACCACTCCAGGAATGAAACTTTGCATATATTCTTAAACAAAGCCTGGTCCTCTGTCCAGAGCATGAGTAGCTCTGGGAGAGATGCATTTGGAGAAATGAGGAATCAAGGATTACCTTCCAAGCCAATGAGATAATTGATCAACATGATGGAGTAAGTCAAAGCCAGATCTCCCTCACCTCCAGGTGTTTTATGCACTTACTGTACTAAGAGCACTGAGGCTAGCCTGTGCATTAGCACACTTTTTGGCACATATGTACAAAATAAATTATATTTATACTATCCATTTGGGGAGTTCCATATCTCCTAGTTAGAGAGCTAAGGCATGAAACCACAGCTAACTGTTTAAAGCAGCTAGTGTATCTGAGTGGAAAGGCAGTAAGTTCAGAGGGCACAGAGAGCACTATGGTCCTAAGAATATGGGCAGAGCTTTTCAGAGAGATGAGACTTAAACCAAGCACTGCAAGGATGTTTACTGTTAACCTCACCTCCACTATTTCCTGTTTCTTAACCATTAGTGGACCTTGGCAGTTAATGTTGCCATCTTGGAATAAAGAATACTTAGGGAGAGCCTAATAATACATATCCTGATTCTCTGTGCATTTCTGCTCACAGCTTTTCTTAATTCCAGGATCCTAATAATAGAAAACTGTTAACTTCTCTTTGTGCAAGTGTAGCCATCCTGGTCTCCCTGACAGTTTTTTTACTCCCCATTTAGATTACAAATACACAGGGCCTAGGACCATGTGTTTCTTATCCTTACTTCGTAATTCCCTATGGATAAGACTGGCCTGCTTCTTACATTGTAATCTAATCACTTACTTAGAGGTCTCTGTATTGTTGAAGGTGATGGATTGGCCTTTCAAGCGCCCCAGCCCGTACATGCCGGTTGTCTTGCGCATCCCCATCACCTGCCTTCCTCTGAACTCTATTTCTGTTCCAACCAAATGTGCTCCTGCTTTTTTTCCCTGATCACCCCACTTCCACAGCCCATTAAATATACTTTTAAGGAGATGTCAAGACTTCCCTTAAGAATATGGGCTTTTATTTGTGACAGCGCATATGCATAAACCAGGAGATAGGCACGTTGGCAGATGAGATCTGACCAAGTACAGAGAAAAACTGAACAGAGAGCGCCCAAGTTAGTTTTAAAACACTTCAAGTCAATATAGCCTTACTTTTTTTTAATTAGTAACTGTTTTTAGCTACTGTGTTAATGTAATAAGCTTTCCTCAAATTCAGTTGAATTTTTTCCTATTCACTAAAAACATTTTTGGTCAACTGTTGTATTTAGACAACTAATGAACCCTTTCTCTGTGGTTCTTTTTCGCAAACGTGCTGGTTTCAATATGTGGGCCTTAATTTATGTAATTTCTCTCTTTTATTTCTCTGTGTTATCTATGTTTTATTCTTTTTGTTCTGGTTGTTTTGTAAGTTTGAAAAAAAATAGCATGTAGGTAGACCTGGAAAGATTAGATATCAGCAAAATTATTCTTAAGCAAAATGTTGTATATTAAAACCTATCTCAAAGCAAGAGGGAAGCCTTTTCACCATTAATGCTACAGAGATCCATTTATTTAACATTAAACAAATATTTATTGGCTTCCCACCCTGTGCCAGACATAGTTCCAGGTGCTGAGGATCTAGCAGTGAACTAGGCAGACCAGGACTGTGCCTTGAGCCAGCATACGCTCTGGCTGCGGCAGCAGTAGAGATGCAGACAGCAAACAAATAGTCGCATACACAGCCTGTAGAGATAGCAGTTGATTTCCCAGTTCTTCTTCCCTCTACCGCTGCCTCAGAGCCACATCTACAGACACGTTGCCTGGACTATTAAGTTGATTTAGTCTCAGGGTGCTACACCTCCCTATCTAGTAAGTGGTGTTTAAGGGCCTTATTCTAGTACAGGAGAGAAAGTTTGGAGAGAAAGGGAGGATCAAGTTTTCATGGTTAAACTGCAACTAAATGTGCTTTACTCTCAGAACTGTAAAGATGAGAACTCATTACTCATTCAGCAAACATTTATTAAACAGTGTTATCAGTCAGGGCTCTGTTATGTTCCAGGCTTTATAACACCTACATGCATGCCCTTAAGTACCTCACACTCTAGTTGGAAAGATAGAGACATAAAATAAATAATTACAGATAAATGTTACAATGAAAACATATATCAAGTTCAAAGGGAGTACCACAAAAGCAGTAACTAACTCTGCCTGGGGGAAAGCTTTACCATAAAGTGACCTCTAAACTGCATCTTAAAGATGCCTGGAAGTATATCGTGCTTCATTTATTCATGAAACATTTACTGAGCACCTCCTGTGAGCCAAGCACGTTTGTAGGCACTGTAGACACAGCAGTAAACTAGGCAAAGTCCCTGCTCTCTTGGCAGCAGAGAAGTAGGCAATAAATATATAGACAAATTATTATATGTTAGGTAGTACTACTGCTAATGCCAAAAAATAAAGGTAATACAGGGGACAGAAAGTGATAAGGGGCGCTGTTTTAGATAGTGCGTCTAATGAGATGACATTTGAGCAGAAGCCTGAATGACCTTAGAGAATGAGACCAAGAAGCTGGGGGATGCCATTCCAGACAGAAGGGACAGCATGAATAAAGGCATACTAATCATGACAAGCATGGCGTCCTCAGGGCGACGTGAGATAGTCTCACCGAGCGTGCAATACGAAGGGGTGCCCAGAGTTGGGGGAATGTGGTAGATGAAGCTGGGAAAGAACCGGTTGGGGGGTTGGGGGTGACAGCAAATGGTGAAAAGCCACCTGTTCCATACTCGGAAGTTTCAATGCTCACATTGTTGATTGGAGAAAGAGGGGCTAAATTTTGAAAAACAATTTAAGAGGAAAATGACATGGTTAGATTTTTGTTTGGTTAGGTTTGGTCTGGTAATTTTGACAAATTACTCTAACAGCAGTATGCATAATAAACTTGAAAAGAGATGCAGAGGAAGCCAATTATGAGGTTATTATGACAGTGCAAGTGAAAAATAATGTGACCTAAATTAGTACAGTAAGATGAGGCTAGAGAGGAGATGACAGAGTTCAGAGTTTTAGGAGACCCATTGTGTAAGATTTGATGCACTACAAAGCATGGGAAAGGTCAAAAACAGTTCCTAGGTTTAAGCTTGGGTGACTGAGTGGGTGATAAAGCCATGAACCAGCTCAGGGAGCCCTGGAGGAGAGGCAGGTATAGAATGCAGATAATGAATTTGATTTGAGACAGTGGGAAAAACAGAACTGGAAATTAAAAGAAAAGTCAGGGCTGACGTACAGATTTGGCTGTTAACAGCATTTAATGGAAATTTAAAAAGGAGAAGGAGCAAGAAGAGTAGTCACTACTGCACAGAACTTTAATAGGACGAGGATTTTTAAAAAGGCATCAGGTTTGACTATTGGAAGGTCATCAAGGACTTCAAGAAGGCCAGTGTCAGTAGATGTGGGTGAAGCATATTTGAACTGGAGAGTGAAGGTCTGAGAGGCTCTGGTTGTCCAGCCAAGGTCACTGTCTTCTCCCCTTTTCCAAAGCTCCTACTTGGAAACTGTGAGCCTGATGTCACATCTTCTCTTCTCCCCCCTCCTTAACTTTCTCCATCTGTGGCCTAGGATGGAGATGCCTGAGTTGGGGACATTATGGAGGGAAAAGTATTCTAAGATCCTTGGGGCACTGTTGTGGGAGGGGTCAGGATTAGGGAGCCTGATGTTAATGAGTCAGGGATTGCAGGGAGCATCCTCAGAGGGACCAGCAGGTCAGGCCAGCCCAGAGACCTGTCTCCTGAGGGGAGAAAGGTGAAACACGTAAGAGTCTATTAGCGGCAGATATCCTGGACCTGGAAGCTGAAGAAGGATGAAGAGCAAAGGACTTGATGGGCTGGTGGGGAAAACATGGAATTAGTCAAGAAACCTGGCCCCAGTGAGAGAGTGGAATCTGGCAAAGGGTGGGGTCGAGGGGTAGAATCTGACAGCAAATTGATGTTAACTAGAAATTCGGTCAGGGATGTTTAAGTGTTTAGGGCACAGGGAGTGAAGATGTTTAAAGGAAAGACTGTTGTCCGTACTTGTGATCCTAAAGTTATCAATAAGGAGACAGTTAATGAATTGAGTGGTAGTCCCAGAAACGCTGGCATATAAGTGTTTAGTAAACATTTTTTGAAGCCAAAGGGGTCATTCAGATTATGTGGAGGAAAGGAATTAGATGCAAGAGTTCTGGAAAGCTGTAAGTAAGTACCTAGGTTCCCTTCAGGGATAGGATGGAAGCAGTGATTAAGGGATCCCAAACAGCAAAGCCCAAGAGGGAGACTTATACCTCAGAGGGAGTTGGAAGCAAAGATCAGGGTAGAGGGCACACTCCCTTAACCCTGGAGACCCAAGGAATTAACCAGTGAGTCTACCAGATTTGCCCAGCACTGCACATACCCTTCGCCTGCTTTTCTTGTCTCCACACCATCTCTGCCCTCTGGGTGGTGAGGCTCGAGGGCGAGGCAGGTGCTGTTCTGAAGCCCTGGACAGCCATCAGTTCCTACCAGACTTCCTGTAGGGGGTGCGGTTTTACACCATAGTGGGACACAAGCCCCCAAACTTGTCCCTTCAGCCAGTTAGCGGTCAATGCAGGCCCAGAGAGCCAGTGCCAGTACATGTTGAGACTCCGATTTGGTTGAGCGCCCAAGTGACCCCTGGCAGCCTGACGGTCTGCCAGGGATCCAGATGGGATGGTGCTGTGAGCCCCTGGCCAGAGCTCACAGGACATGGGCCTGGTCCCAGAGTCCCTCGGAAGGCCCCTTTCATGAAGCCTACATTTTCCTGCAGTGCTTCCGGAAGTTGGAGCTGCCCGAGGATGTCTCGGTCATTGAGAAAGAAATGGAGCAGCTGGCCAAGGAGCTGAGACAGGAGAATGACCCTTGGGTACTGGCAGGCTGACGTGGGGCTCTTTTTGGAAAGGTGCTTAGCCAGATGACCATCTGCTGCTTCGAGGCCCAGCAGCTCAGCCTTGCCAATGTGTGGAAGCTGCAACCAATGCTGAAAATGTGGATGGAGGAACTAGACACCAAGAAATTTCTGGGGTTATGTAGAATGGAGATGATCCTGCAGCAGGCTTGAAAGTGGAGATAGGCAAGCAGGGAGAGAGAGGCACTTTGGAAACAACCTGGAGAAACTCTTCCTGCTGTGGCCAAATGTCACACCCCACCAAATCAGCTGCATTGCTGGAAAGCTTTGGCTGCCCAGGAACCTGGTCCAAGTTTGGTTTTATAACCAGAGCAGGATGGGCAGCCTGTCAACTAATGATTTCTCCTCACAGGAGGAGGTGGGGGTGCCAGGCTTCCTTTCCCACGGGGAACAGTGTGCTTTCCACTAGCACTGGGGCTTCCTTCTGGTTCCCCCAACTACAGGGGACCTTGCTTTATACCCTCATACTCCTCAGGCCCCTTCCGTGGGCAGGGAACCCTCCTCTCTGCCCTGGACACCACCCAGGTTCTTCTGAGGCTCCCCAGCCCTTCTGGGAGAGTCAAGATGAGGAAACTGATCCCTAGGATTCACGTTAGGGCTTTTAGTCTTAAGTTCTCCATTCACTGTCTGAAGAAGTTAAGAATACACATGTAGTAGATGGAGTGGGAATAATTTAAGGAAACTTAGGAAGGGAAGTTGAAGTTTATTGCTGCTTTGTGTTTTTCCTTTTGTTTTTACCTAGTGTTGGTTTTGAAGTGCAATACATAGATGGTTTTGGATACTTGGTTTGTTTTTTTTTTATTAATTGAAAAAAACATTAATCCTATTTCATAAAGCAAAAAACATTACAGATTTTGAGGATCCCATGTTCTGGAAGTTGATAGATCCCTGCAGTTCTTGGTGGAAGCTGAAACAGGACCTTGCAGATGCAGGAAGTGGTGACATCCCAAATGGAGCGAACATGCATTACTTTTTAGAGAACAGCGCAAAGATGATGTCACAAATTTGAGAAAGGGTTCTGTGCTTTCTTTTTCAGCTTTTATGGAATTTGACTATTTTGGCTTTGTAATTGTAATAAATTTTTACTTAAAATAATGAGCAAAATAGAACCAGATACATGGAAATAAAGAACAAACTGACGGTGACCAGAGGGGAAGGAGGAGGGAGGTAACAGGGGAAAGAAGGGGAAGGGTCAAGTCAAGGAACATTTGTAAAGGACCCGTGGACAAGAACAACGGGGTGGGGGCTGGTGGTGGGATTGGGGGAGTGGGCAGGGCAGGGGAGAGCAACAGGGAGAAAACATTGGGACAACTGTAATTGAACAACAATAAAAATTAACTAAAAAAGAAAATTGTTTCTTATTCCTTGTGGTTATCAATAAACCTAGGGTTTAAATTTTAGAAACATGATATTGAGTGAAAAACAAGTCACGGAAGGCTTCCCGTGTGCCATTTTTATCAAAAACAAGCAGAACTTCATGTAAACCCAAATACAAAGTCCAGGATCTTAGTTACCTTCAGAGGAAAGTTGAGGATGGAGTAGTACACAGAGCCTACCCGGAACTTGATTTCTTGTCCTCTTCTTCTTGAAAGTTGTGGGGTGTTTTTCTAATTCACCTTTTCATTTAGAGCATCCCAGCATTAAGCGAGGGTCTCAATTCTTCTCTCCACCTTACGTAGTCCAACAGGTTTATCTCCTGTCCTGCCACAGCCATTGTATTGTAAACCCCTTTGTTACTGCGATTGGCAGACTAAACAGCAGTAGCTCTGCTCCAGCTTATTTTTCTGTTTTTCAGCTCCATTTCATTTATTCCCTGGGAATGTCCCTTACTTTCTCTTGAGCCCATAGGCTTTTCAGAGTATGTTTGTGATTGTTGATCCAACATTCCCTGGTGATTTTTATCATGGTACATCTTAAGTTACTTTTCCAGTCTCTTCTGTGAAATCAGTTTTTTCCAGCTTTCTGCTTCCACATTGATCAGTTTTGGACATCATATATATACTAAACAAATACCTTTCAGCGCCCTGTGTTTTCACATCTGGTGCCATACACCTGCATGTGATATTTATTGTTTTATAATTTACCTGTTGCTATATATCATATCTGAGTTTGTGTGTTCTTTTTGCTTAGTAATCTTGTCAATTTTTTTCTTTTCTCTACTTTTCTTCCTTAATCAGCCTTGCAAAGAAGTCATCTACAGGTGTTTTCAAAGAACAAGGTTTTTTATTTTTATCCTACTGTTTTTATTTCCTACTTAATTAATTTAGATTTTATTTTTATTAATTGCTTTTTTTTTTGTTCCTTCTGATTTCTTTCATTGTATATTTTTTTCTTGCAGTGTCTGAAGATAGAACACTGATGATATACATAACTTAGTGAAAATTGAACTGAACTCCAGTTGGTTGGCCTTAGATTTAATAGGTGACTAATCACTTACTTTTGGACTGTCCCACTGAAAGTCACACAGCAGCAAACCCATCCCTGTCTATTTCTAAACAACCCTTATGGAAAGCCTTGGAAGAGACATGTTCCTGTAGAGGGTCAGGCAGTGCTTATTGCCAGAATGAATGATCGTGACTGTGCTTTGAGGAGGCTCCAAGCCAGGCTGCTCCTTGAACTCTGCAGCCCCTGCAGATTTGGAGAACAGGTAATGGCTCTTGGTGTTAGGGAGCAGCTCCCAGAGTCTGCCTAAGCACCTGCACAGCTGCACCATTTACACAGCTGCTGCGCCTCTGCTTAGGCGAGCCCTGGTATGTGTCACTATACAGCCTTCACATCGTGTAAAATGAGATTTTCCATCACTGATACTCTTGACCTGACTGTGAAAGAGAAATGCTAGACCTTGGGGGAACCTTGAGGTTTTAAACATTTCAGACTTTTCAGAGATTTAAGATTGATGGGTGGAAACTTTAATAGTGCAATCCCATACTTCCGGTCAAGATGGAGTCATAGGTAAATGTCGCTCCCCTCTTCACACATCCACAGCAAAATTACAGCTAAACTACAGAACAAGTATCACTCAGAACTGTCAGAAAATTGAGCTGTGTGGAAGTCCAACAACTAAGGAATTAAAAAAAACCACATTCATGTAGATGGGTAGGAGAGATGAAGGGATGGAAATGCAGAGATGCGGAAATGGCTAGTCCCAAACCCATGTGGGTGAATATAAAAGGGAGGGATATTTCAGGAGTGAGGGACCCCAGCCCCACACCAGACCACCAGACCAGGGTTCCACTGCCAGGAAGATAAGTCCCCATATCTTCTGGCTGTAAAAATCAGTGGGGGGTTGAAGAAATTGTTGGATTTTCAGTCCTCTCCTCTTAAAGGCCCGGACTCACTCAGACTCACTCCCTCTGGGCTCCAGCACCAGGGCAGCACCTTGAAGGGCACCAGTGGAATATGGGGAGGAACTGAAGTGTCTGGCATCAGGTCAAGAGTTGGCAGACAGCTCCTTCCCAGAGAGAACTGCAGACAGCAGCTGTTGTACCTCTTCTGAGCCCTTCCCAACACAGAGCTACACCATATCTGAATCTCCATCATCCTGGCTCACATGGTAAGCCCCATGCTGGCGATTACCTAAGGGTCCTCCCCATCCAACTTACAGGCCCACCCAAGCTGATATCAATGATGGGCTGGGCTAGGCGCAGGCTTCAGGCCTTCCTAAATACACTCACAAGCAACAGCTGAGCCCAGCCCCGTTACCTCTCTCTGAGTGGCCCCAGGCCCAGCACTAGCAGCAACCATCTGTATATCATTTTGTAGCTTACAGCCAAGAGGCCCCAGACAGAACACAGGTGGAGGCTAACTTTGGTCTGCACTACCCAGGAAACCCTAGAACCTGCCCACCCAGAGAACAGTTACAGAATGTGTAGGAGCACCACACAATCACCTCTGCAAGGCACAGAGGGAGGTGGTTGCTGGCAAGGGGTCACAGCCAGTCCTACCAGCTACCTGGACTGGGTAAATCCCTTCCATCGACCAGCTGACGGCTACCAAGACTCATTTACAAGAGGAGGGAATACTCCACACAGAGGGCACACCTCGAATACACAGCTTGGGAAATAGGGGAGACTGTGCCACTGGATCTTATAAGACATCTGCTACGTTAGGTCATGCTACCAAGACATGGAGTCAAAGCAGCCCTTTGTAATACATAGAAAGAAACACAAGGAGGCTGCCAAAATGTGGAGAGAAAGAAATATGGCCCAAATGAAAACAAAACAAAACTCCAGAAAAAGAACTAAATAAAATAGAGATAAGCAATCTCTCAGATGCCGAGTTCAAAACACTGGTTATAAGGATGCTCAGGGAACTCACTGGGTACTTCCAAAGCATAAAAAAGATCCAGGCAGAAATGAGAGATACACTAATTGAAATGAAGAAAAATTTACAGGGAATCAACAGCAGAGTGGACGAAGCTAAGAATCGAATCAGTGATTTGGAACATGAAGAAAAAATACCCAATCAGTACAGCAAGGAGAAAAAAAGAATCCAAAAAAATCAAGGATAGTGAAAGGAGTATCTGGGACAACTCCAGACATTTCAACATTCTCATCATAGCGGTGCCAGAAGAAGAGAAAACACAAGGAATTGAAAACTTATTTGAAAAAATAATGAAAGAAAACTTCCCTGATTTGGCGAAGGACATAGACATACAAGTCCAGGAAGCACAGAGAGTCCCAAACAAGATGGACACAAAGAGGACCACACCAAGATACATCATAATTAAAATGCCAAAGGATAAAGATAAAGAGAGAATCTTAAAAGCAGCAAGAGAGCAGCAGAGAGTTACCTACAAAAGAGTTCCCATAAGAATGTCAGCTGATTTCTCAAAAAGAAACTTCGCAAGCTAGAAGGGACTGGCAAGAAGTATTCAAAGTGAAGAAAAGCAAAGACCCACAACTTAGATTGCTATATCCAGCAAAGCTATCATTTAGAATAAAAGGGCAGAGAAAGTACTTCCCAGACAAGGTAAAGCTAAAGGAGTTCATCATCACCAAACCCTTATTATATGAAATATTAAAGAGACTTGTTTAGGAAAAGGAAGATCAAAACTATGAACATTAAAATGGCAATAAATACATAACCATCGACAATCAAATTTTAAAAACAAACTAAGCAAACAAGCAGAACAGAAACAGAATCATAGACATGGAAATCATTGGGATGGTGGCCAGTGGGGAGGGTTCTGGGGGAATGGGGAAAAAGGTGAAGGGATTAAGAAGTACAAATTGGTAGTTACGGAATAGGCAGGGGAATGCTAAGAACAGTATAGGAAAGGGAGTTGCTAAAGAACATATATGCATGGTCCATGGACATGAACAAAGGAAGAGGGATTGCCAGAGGGATTAGGGGTGTTGGGTGGAGAGAAGCAAAGGGAGAAAAATTGGGACAACTGTAACAGCATAATCAATAAAAAAATTAAAAAATAATAATAATTGTAAGATCCCTCAAAATTAAGAAGGAACCACCCTTAGAGCTGGGAGAAAACTGAGTTGTGGTGTCAGTGGTTAACAGTCTCAAATGTATAGAGATCAAGTAACATAAGAAATCAAGTAAGATATATCATTTCACTAACAACAGTGCCACTGGTACCTCGGTGTCGATGATTTCAGTGCAGTAGTTAATAAAGGCAGATTTCAAACAACTGTCCATCAAGTCTTCATATCTGCCATATTGCCCCCACCTCAGTTAAAGGCATAACTTACAACTACTTGCTCAATAGGATATTCACAATCATTCTAACAATGTTTCTTTGCCAGATGTTTCCTTTATCTTGTTGCCTTTAGACAGACAAGTGTTCTTAACCCAAAGACAATGAATCCCTATAGAATATAAGCAGAGGAGTGTGTTTGTACAACATATGTTCATTTTCTTTAAAGATGGGGATGATAGCCTTCCTTCCATTTTTGAAAAGTACCATGTCTCTTTGTAGATACGCAGTTTCAGAATTTATGAAACACCTTCCCCTTGATACAGTACCTATCTGATAGGCCATTCCTAATGTTCTAAATTTTCTGGCTATCTTTAGTTCAGTGTACTGTAAAGGCCCTGATTCACTTCTTATGTAAGCCTTTCAAGTTCAAACTAAAGACTGTATTATGTGCTAATAAATGTCTTTCTCATTCCTATACTCTTATCAACCCTTTGCACTTTAGATTCCTGTCATAAATAGCAATTTCTCCTTTTCCTAGAAGTTTCTTACCTGTTGTCTAAGAAATCTGGATGTGTTAAGGTAGCGTCCCTTATTCCAAAACACTATCTTAGGCAGGAATTAGCATCTAACTTGTTACATCATTTCACTGTTTTTGAAATATGTATACTGTACATCTTTGTTTATTATACTAAAACTGTGTCATGAGAATTTATTTTTCAGAATAGCCACTTTTGTTTATGGCTTTCTTCTAGAAGTAGTCCTGCTTACTAAACAGTTTGTATCAGTTTCCTTGGCAGGATATATTCATGATGAATTCTTTTTTTAGGGTGCAATATTGTATTCTCCATGTACAGTGTTTGTAAAGTGAAAACTGTAATGCCATTCCAACAAAATCCTAGTGGAAGGTGGGAGTGTTACTTTCCAAAGTGATTCTAAACTGAAAGGGTAAAACTTAGGGAAATAAGGACAGACACAGGCAACAGTGTGGTGATTGCCAGAGGGAAAGGAGGTGGGGGGAAGGTAGAGGATGGTGAAGGGGGAATAAATGATAGTGGGAAGGGACTTGACTTTGGGTAGTGAGCGCACAATGCAGTCTGCAGATGGTGTGTTATAGAGTGGTGCACTTGAAACCCGTATGGTTTTATTAACCAACATCACCCCAGTACATTCAATTTAAAAAAAAAAAAAAAAGATCCTTCCTCTCAATAAGGTCACCTTCTGGAATATTGTGGATTAGTTCTTCAACATATGAATTTTGGGGGGAAACAGTTTAGCTCATAATACCAGCCAAATTAAAATTTAAACTAGAGTCAATGAATGTTAATTGAGTACCTTATGTAACAGGTGTTACGGTGCAGTGGTGACCAAAACAGGCTCATCTTGACCCTTAAGGAGCTTGAAGTATGGGAAGCATCTACTTTAAAAAATAAACATATGATCAGATCCTTCATAAATACTGTAAGTTTCAGGTATCGGGGGTCTTCATTTAGATTTATATGTACACATCCTCCTGTTATAATGTAAAAGTGATGCCTCTGGAACATCAATTGTTAACAAATATTCTAAACTAGAGGGCCCTGCAGAGGAAGTACGCTCCTATAGCCAGGCATAGTTTGGGAGACAGGCATTTGCTGGCTCAAACCCTGGCTCGGTAATGTATATATTCCCTGTTACTTTGGATGAGTTACTTCTTTCAACATCAGTTTCTCATCAGTAAAATATGTCTAGCAGTCCACCAGGGGAGAAAGTTGTTAAAAAGATGCAATTAGGTAATATGGAAAGAAACCCCCAGGACTTTGCTTTTATACAGTGGGCGTCCAGTAATTTTTCTCTCTATTGTATTTCCACTGTCCCTTGTCTGTGCCTTATTTATACTTCACAAATCACTCTTTTACATCTCTAGAAACTTTCACATAGTAGGTGCTCAACAGTTGATAGCCAAGACTGTACAAATGAAAGAACAGAAAAAGTAGTGTCCGTTGGTAGAAAACTTACTATCTGATATGGGGGACTGACTTTCGGAATTATAAGAATTGGAAGACAATTATTAAGTCCTTTCCCTTAGCTGTCAAGTGACAACTAGGTAAGGAAACATATAGTGAAGGATTTAGATAAAGATTTTTGAAAACCCATACAGCATTATATAATCGAAAGTGGTGATCGCTCAAGTTGTGTCTAGCCTATAATAATTGTATGAGTGTCCATGAATAAGAAGAAAACTGCATCACAGATGGAATATGGAGGATATGAGGATGCAAGTTATAGGAAGGGAGGGTACAGAGCAGCGTGACACTGGTCCTCATACTGTGATGCCCATTTAATCTTTCCTTCCTGATACCTGTCAGGGTCTCACTCGTCTCTCCCAAATGCAAGCTCAATCCTGCTTTAATTCATGCTATTTCATCACTGAATGTCCACACACTTTAGCTTTTCAGGTCCAAAATCTACTATATTAGTGAACGATTACAAAGTACCACATATTTATGTCTTAAAGAACAGACATTTTTTTGTCTCACAGTTCTGGAGATTTGAAGTTCAAGATCAAGGTATGGACAGTTTTGGTTCTTCCTGAGGGCTATGAGGGAAGGATCCATTTCAAGCCTTTCTTCTTGGTTTCTTTCTACTGTCTGTCTTGTTTTTTTAAGATTTTATTTATTTATTTTTACAGGTAGGGCAGGGGAGGTAGAAAGAGAGGGAGAGAAACATCAATCGGTTGCCTCTCACATACCCCCAACTGGGGACCTGGCCCACAACCCAGGCATGTGCCCTGACCCAGAATTGAACAGGCAGGGTTAGACTCCAAGGTGTACTGGGAGGTTAGGACTTCAACATATACATTGAGGGGTGAGGGGGCACAATTCAATCCACAAAACCTACCACTCTTGATGCAGAGAAAATTTAGCTGTTTGTTGGAAATAGTGGGGGCAGGAGGAAGTGTCAGAAGGCAGAGAGACTTGTTTATTTTTTGTACAAAGGAGTCATTTTATGTAAAGGAGGTGGTATGATGGAAAGGAAAGGACATTAGCTGTAGCCCAGATCTGCATCCTGTCTCTAAGCTACTCACATAGGTAATGTCACCACTCCAGGCTTCTCCCATGCCCCCAGGAAAATGTCAAGAAAAATAACATTTCTCCCCTCCTAGCCAATAACTTTATGGGCTGAAGAATTACAGTGTCACCCTGACCAATGTGGCTCAGTTGAGCATCGTCCCGCAAAGTGAAGGGTAACCAATTCGATTCCCAGTCGGGTCACATGCCTGGGTTGCTGGTTTGGTCCCCAGTCAGGGCCTGTGCAAGAGGTAGCTGATCAATGTTTCTCTCCTACATTGATGTTTCTCTCCCTCTCGTTCCCTCCCTTCCCTTCTCTCTAAAAATAAATAAATTATGGGGAAAAATATAAATAAAATCTTTAAAAAAAGAATTACAGTGCTCACTTATTTCTATTTTAGGAGTAAACGAATTGAATTCTCAATGAGATTGAGGGACATTATCTTAGAAAGAAAACTTTAGATATTTTGATAAAGATGATTCTTACTTCCCCCAGAAAGTATTGAGATAGCCCTGTCACTTTCTGCTAAGCATTGTCAGCCACTAATTTCATCCAGCTAATGTAACAGGACAGTCAAGTGACTTGCCTTTAATTCATTGTGATTGTGTTATATTTATGAAAAGCAGACCTGAAACAGCTAATAGCAAGTGTTTAGACACAAGTCGTCATAAGAATATTACTAAACCTAAGGAGACACCAAGTACATTTTCTTAGTATATGAAATGTAAATCATTTTTTCCATAACAATAAGTCATTAAATGCATGCAAATATTATAAATGATTACCTCATTCCAGACATACTTTTATGGCACTAGTCTGCTCACTAAATATGTATTACCTTTGAGATTTAAACTAAAGAGAAGAGGTGGGAACAGACTTACAATACAACGATTTATTGTGTTCTGTTCTCTCCTGAAGAAGCAATTGCACCGACACTACAGGTAGAAAAGAATGTTTTGCTCTGCTTCTGTGTCACATCATTAAAATAGTTAATCTAAAGCCATAAATTTTTATCTTCTGGGCCAAGAAATTTTAAGTAAAATACTAACAAAAATGTTATGCTTTTAAATGAGAAGTGAAAGAATCTTTATCCTTTTTATTTGAGTTTCCAGAAATGGCATACTCCATAAAAAATTATATCATTTTTATTTTTAAACTGAGTTTTTTTGCGTTAGTCAGTAAACAATTTATTTGGTGAACATTCTCTGTACACACCATGTGAACATTTAGGAAACAGAAGGTGCTTGAATTTGTGAGATTAAATATTTTCTCACAGTTGATCCAGTGATATTGCAGTTGAAATAAAACCACACATAAATGAAATACAACTTCCTACTAAAAAGCAAGTATAGATTTTCTATCATTGTTTTAATGAGGACAATAATGATTTCATTTATTTAATGGAACATCTTACAGATCTTTAGCATGTTTTCCTCCATATGCATTTATTGACTCACCTATAAAACTCCACCTGTCCTAATCACAAATATGCGTATATATTTAATTACATTATCTGACTACACATATTTTGGTACTGCTAATATTCTTGAAAATATTAAATTTCGAAAGTATAAATAGAGTAGTGGTTTGTTGTCTCAGTTATTCTTCAAAAAATATGCATGTATATACTAATGTTCATATTTTAAAGACATAATGCAAAATTTGAGCAATGTAGATTGAAGGTAATCACTGGAGCACCATGAGCAAAAGCATAACTCCCAGCATAGCAGCTTTTGGCCGTCTCCCAGGCATCCTTGCTATGAACTCGAACCCACTGCGCCTCTTCCTTCAGGTTCCACATTCTCACATTCTAATAAGCCAGTAGCATTACACCTCTATACTTCATCAGTGATTGACTATCTACTAAGCACCTTTTAAGGGCCAGACACTGAAGATTTTGAATTAGACAAAGAAGACATAGGTAAGATAATGGAAAGAAGTTGAGAAACCAGGGATCACCTCACTAAGTGGTCAGTGTTAAGAGGAATGGGCAGAAGAGGTAATACAGAGAAACTATCACATAACTCGGTGAAGAATATCTGGGAACATTCTTAAGAGAGACAATTTGAGCTAAAACTTGAAGGATAACTAGGAGCTGTTAATTTGAGGGTGTGAGAAGAGAGAGAAGTAAGACCAAAAGTCAGAAATAGGAGGAAAAGTAAAAGGAGTTTGTTTTGAGTGAAAATCAAGGCTGTGATCAGATACTGCAATTGAGAGTTAAATATAGTGGTTAAAATACTGACAGCCATAGCAGAAATGTTACAGACTTCTTAATACATAAACCTAATTACATTAGTCTTACAAAATACATTAGGGGAAATATTGTCTTATTATTACATTAAAGATTAATGTATCAATCTTTAGGAGACATTTAAGGCACAAAATTATTTTTTGTGTGACTAGTTCTTTTATTAACTTATGACAAGCAGCCTAAGTCTTAATACTAATATCTAAGGTTCTGAAGCCCTTTCTTCCAGGAACTGAAATAACTTTGTACTGGCTTAAAGCTCCCTGAGTGTTTGCCTTGACACTACTTAATCAGCAAATCTAATGATATTAATGCTTAGCAGATCCACTGGCCTATTCTTCTCAAGAGTCATTTGTCTCCACTAGGCTTTTGATAAATAGTTGTTAATAAGGTCATTTAAGTTTGTTACACTATCATAAGAAACCCCGGGAAGGGTTTGGTAATTGAAAAAACCATCAGACAGCACAGACTTCTTAAGTAGTAGCCTAGTTGACTTTACTTGCAAAAAACAATGTCTGATTAGAAACCCCTTTGACTGTCATAGAACACAGTCATACTGTCTCTGCCAGCAGCTAACGATGCAAGAGTGCCTAGCATGACACTGGATAGAGAATAGATACCAATATATTTGTATACTAAAAAATGCATCTGGTTTATTCTCCTGTAAAATAAAAAAGACTAAAATAGTCCTGTACAGAGTCATTCTAAGAAAAACAACAACAACAACAACAACAACAACAAAACCTCATTAGGATTGTTGAAAATTACTCAGCAAGGCACAAAAACAGTGCAGTGTTTAATAATGCTCTTTAAAAAAAAAATTAAAACCTATACTCTTCCTTAAGTTCAATTTTGCTTCTATCCATAAATATTGAAATGCTTTAACACATATGGTAATCCTTACAAAACTTTCTAAAACGAGTCCTTAGTATCAATGTAGAATTTGAAGATTAAAATTTTTCCCCAAAGCATACAAACTTACCAGTGTCAGAAGCTATTAATAAATACATGAGTCTTGACACGCATGCTTTGTCTTTACTGAGTGACACTTATTAGCATAAGGTATTTCAGGAGACATATTTTGTTTTCAAGACAAAACAGAAAGTCTTTTAGGATCCAGCATTGGTCGATCTATTTCTTATTAATATATATTACTTCTTAAAATCCCCAAAGTACATAGAATGAAACAGTTGCGAGGTGAATAATTTTGAGGAGTTTGCTTATGGGAGCAGACTCACATTTGATGCATTCTAGTGGGTGACTGCCTTTGCAAACCCTTAGCACCAACAGAGAATAGCCAGAAGGTACATAGCCTAATAATTTAAGATTTCTAAGAGTTAACTGTTTGGGGATTTAATAAGGATATTTAGGAAGTAGAGAAGATGGGTAATGATTCTGAGAATACTAAGATATTTTTATTGGAGTTCTTTATAACTCTACTTGAGGTGGAATACAACTCTTATGAATCATAATGCCAGGCGACAGTTATTTTCCTGTCAGTTCTTAAAGTGGTTTACATGGTATAGGTTTTGAAAATTCATCCTGGAAAAGCATTTATTGTCCAATGACTTCTGCTTTCTTACCAAAGAGAAATAGCTACATCTTGCTCCCAATTGTTTAGGAGGGCATTGTTTATGCAGGGCACTATCTACAACATAACCATGATCTTAAGCTAGCTTTCCCTTGTTTCCCAGTGCATTTCTGTACCACTTTTTCCCAATACCAGACTCATGTGTTCTCAGCAAACGCAAACTACTTTTAATGGTGCCTGGAAGAATGTAATCAGGAGAGTAAACTCCTTCTTTCCTCCCACTACCCTCCCCCCTTTTTTGTTTTAAGTATTAGAAAACTGAGATGAATTACTTTGGGTTACTGACTCTTTTTATTTATTTTTATCACTTACATGGATAATCCAGAAACTTCATACCTTTAAACACACATTAACATGAAAAAATGCCACAACTATATAGGTATTGTACAGACTCAAATATGCATACATGGATATCAGTTTCAAGTCTTTTTAAAAGTTTAAAAAAAAAGTAGAATACAATCTACCCTTTTCAATTACTGTGTTAGTACAGCTGTCTTCATTATAAGTTACATAAGTCCTATTGAAGCTACTAACGAAAGAAAGTAATTTATTGATTCATGTCAATGGAAAAACTCAGGAGTAGCTCTACTGGTACTACTAGATACTGGAGCTCAAACTCTGTCATCAAGGCTCTTCGTCTGTATCCTTCTTTACTTTTCTTTCCCCACTGGCCTCACTCTTTCTTTCTTACACACAGGGCATTTTTCACACTGATGGGCGGCGGGGGGGGGGGGGGCGGTGGATAGCTACAAGTAGTTGCAGCATCTTCTATTCATCATTATCCCAGAGAAAAAGCTCTAGCATCTGAATGAGAATCTTAGTGGAAACTCTGATTGGCCCTGCCTTGATACTGTGATGATCCCTGAACTAATCACTAAAGCCAGAGGGATCGAATGGCTGTGACTGGCCAGTCTCGATCACTGGAATATAGGAGGGGGTTCGGGTGGGAGCATGGCAGTGTAATCGATAGCCTACTAAGGGCTGAGTGAGTCAAAGAGGAGTGCTTCCTCAGACGATGGTTTTCGATGTGTCCACTGTAGTTGTTCTTGCGTCAGATCGCACAGTTTCTTGGAAAAGTTAATGTGTGTGCCACAATCGGATGCTTATGTTATCTGATACAAAGAGAACAGAAAATGTGGGATAACTAAATACAACAAGATTCTACATTTTAAACACTTGAACTGATCAGTAAGCAAACTGTTACTTGAGTTTGTGATTCTGAAATACATTTAAATGTTCACACAGTGCCCTGGGTCACTTTTGCTCTGTTTACTGATTACTGCATGAAGCCTGAGTGAGACCCACTGTGTGGAGAGCCTACCTGTGGTAGTATTCATTCCAGTCAGTGCCTTCCAGTGGCATGGTGCGCACTCATTTACCCCCCTGTATCCTGAGATAGCTTAATAGCATCTGTACCATAGACCAGTTTTAACATTTAAACATACACAGACCTACTCCATCAGGCCACTAGTCTGTACATTAATCCTACTTTATCTATTGGCACAACCAAATTAATCTTTTCAAAAGAGAACTACTGACATTTTGGGGTTATTTTTCCCATATTTAATTTCTCTCTTGGCCGTACTTTTACATGATACCTATCTTTCAACATTTAGTAGTAGATTGTAGCCCTGACTACTGTGGCTCAGTTGTTGGGCATCATCTTGCAAAGCAAAAGGTCACCAGTTTGATTTCTGGTTCAGGGCACATGCTTGGGTTGCAGGTTCAGTCCCAGGTCGGTGTGTGTACAAGAAACAACCAATCAAGGTGTCTCTATCACATCAGTGTTTCTCTCCCTCCCTGTCTCCCTTCTTCCCCTCTCTCTGAAAATAAATAAAATCTTTAAAAAAAATAGTAGATCGTATTTTATAGAAATTCTTTGGGATTAGAAGTGTCGTATACTTACGGCAAAAGTGCCCCTCAGCTCTCACAGATAAATATATTATGCTTTACATTATTTTCAGTTATATTGAAAACTTAAAATCTAGGACGTATTTTGTTATTTGTGTTATTTATATATCTAATCAAAATAATATAGGTCCTTACAATCTGTTTGTTTTTGTTCTTTTCCCTAGTTCTAGTTTTCTATTTCTTATTTTCCTAATTATTTTATTGTATGTGATCTTCTTGTTATCTACCGTAAATTTTCAGTGGGACAAAGTGGGTACGTTAGTTAATATATTACTAACTGAAATCACTAATGTATCAGCTGCTCTTCTTCCTCTTCTATCCTCAGAAAAAGATAGAAAATATATGGTCATGCCCTGTCAGTGTTTTGTATACTTTAAAATTATTTGCTATCACTCAGTGACTATATTTCAGAATTGGATTGCTCTCACAAAAACAACTTCTTCATTAAAAACATTGATAGATAAAGTCAATTTATTAAAGTGTTATATTTCATTGATTACAAGATGCAATTTTATCTAAAGTTTGAATATACCTTTCAGTCAGCATGATTAGAATGCCTTATGTCATAGCTTAATTGGCAGTGTTTTTTCTAAGTGATAAAGTAATGATGAATCTGAAAATCAATGGCATGTGGATTTGATGACACATAGCGCTCTAATTACGTCTCTTCATTTTCCCAAAGAGTTTCATTTAAGTCAAAATTCTATTGGTCAGCATCTTTTAAAATAAAGTTTCTTTTTGTAACATCAGTACTCATTCCCTATTGGATCTATTTTATGCATTCAAAATTTTGTGACTGTATTTATTAACCCAGAGCACACATTGATTAACACCACCCTTCAGGCACCATTTTCACACTTCTTTGGCGCTGGTGTCACTTAGATATTACTAATTTTTACAATGTAGAAGTAATTTTATGTGTTTCACTGAAAGCGAAAACAATGTGATATTGAGAACCTGCAACTGTTTTATGTAAAACTATTTATATTAATCTCAATAATTCAGTTATGACTCTCTTGCTTTAAATCTCTTTGGTATGTTTCTGTTCTGATTTAGTACCTGGTTTAAAGATTGATGTTACAGAGTAATTTACTGCAACTTCGCAGATGGTATTTGAATCTTTGTAAATGGGTTTGGAACCTCTGCACAATTCCATATAATGTTAGGTTAACATCAGTGTAAATGTTGAACTTAAAACAGTTCTAAAAGATCATGATAGAAATTTCATTATCCCTTTCTAAAAACCATAAATTCTGAGGGAATTTCATGGGCTAAATATTTTTACTTTCCTCAGAGGGTTAAGGTATAACTAGCTCCTTATATTTGAAATCACCAGCCCCTCTATGTTAAAAATAAACATAAAAAAATTACCTTGTTTTAAACTCTTCTAAAGTTCTAGTCACTGTTTTTATTTTTACAGCTTCCTATATGAAATGCTTTATAGAATCCACAAACACACATTGCTTTTAGTGTCTTTCCTTTGATGTCTATAAAAGACCCTTTCAAAACTGGAGGTAAGTGCTCCTAATGTGTACAACAGAATTTAGCTGAAGTTATTTGAAGCTATTAGAGATAACCTTTCTCTGCATGTCTTTTGAGGGAAAAGCTGGTACCAACAATACCAGTTAAGCTGTAATTAGTGTAACTAACAACTAATATGAAAGTACAGACTAGAGGTCATTCTTAAGAACTTAAAGGTATTAACAGGTTAAGGTTGTAGGGCAGGCTGTCCCCTGGCTTAATCTGTTGCCCTAGCTGGTGAGATGTGTGGAAGTCATCAGTGCCCTCTAACCCGGAGGTGTTGCTCTCTCATAATTTATTGGTCACATGCCAAGTTCCTCTGTCCTGTCTAGTGAGATGACTTTAGGAATGGCAAATTCATTTTAAAGTTCTTGTTACAAAGGCCTGCAGATTTTCAACCTTTTGGTGTAGATAAAGGTTTAGAGATTAATTTGCTTTAATGTTCTTGTCCTACCATCCTTACACTACATTGAAATTGTCAGTTCGCTACATTATAGACTATGATTTGTTGAGGCCATTTAACATGTGTTATAAGAGGAATGCTTAAAATCTAACTATTAAATCAGATGTTGTGTAACTGATTCTAATACATACTGAATATTCCACTTTTTATGGGCCACTTCTTCAAATTTAATTGCCCACCAGTGGCTTTGTTTATATTTACAGTCAACTCTAATGCGCTTAAAAGATAAGAATTTAATAGAGAAATAACATTGGTCTCCATGAGACATAGTTAACCCCCTCTTCCAGTACCTGCCTTTGGATTCTTCGTCATCTCATTACATGATAACAACACATACACAAGAGGAATACCATAGAACTTTAATCATTCTTTTCCTTTTCCCATTAAAGTCATGCCTGTAAAATTGTATCTGTAGTTTCATTCTACCTAGAAAAGCTACAAAGATTTTTTTCTTTTCAAGTAATAGGCAGCAAGACAGCACTATTAAGAAAGAGTCAAAAGGAAACTTTTTCCCTTTAAACTTTTTAGTTACTACCTTGGTCTTGGACTATCATTACTGCCACATGTATTATAGAAATTGTTAGCTGTACATTATTCATTATCCATCAAGCAAGCTGGGTACACTCTAATAACTTACAAAGTTTTAAAGTAGGAAAGAAAAGAAAATTAAAAATTCAAGTCATTGGACATAGGACATCTAAATACTTAAGGAGTACAGACTTAAGAATCATAGTTCTCATTTAAGTACCACAGAAATAATTAGGGTATAGTCTTACCTTGAGTCATCCAGGTCAGCATTTTATATGCATATTACTGGTGACTTATGGGTGAACCATTTTTATTTTTGTAAATATTTAGCTATTTTAATATGTATTAGAAAAAGGTGAATAACATCTGAAACCCATTTAATGCATATTATTGCTTAGGAATGGCAAATAGAAAAAGTTAGCTGAGCCCTGGCTGGTGTGGCTCAGTGGACTGAGCACCAGCCTGTGGACCAAAAGGTTCACTAGTTCGATTCCCAGTCAGGGCACATGCCTAGGTTTCAGGCCAGGTCTCCAGGTAGGGGCATGCAAGAGACAACTGATTGATGGTTCTCTCACACATTGATGTTTCTCTACCTCTCTTTCTCCCTACCTTCCCCTCTTTCTAAAAATAAATAAAATCTTTTAAGAAAAAGAAAAAGTTAGTTGATATAAGGAAAATACCAGGTAGTTCGTACATATGGCAAAATGCATAAAGGTGTTACACAAATGACTGAAGGTAGAGAAAACAATGCTGTGTCTAAGCATGAAATTCCTGCAGTTTTTCTTCTAGCAGAAGACTCACAACATGCTCTTATCCGTTTATTTCTACATGCTGTCTTTTGGCCATCATTTATTTAATTTATTTGTATGTATATGTGTGCTTGGCAGTTTCATCTTTTGTTTCTAAAACAAGCCAGCTTCTCTGAGCTTCTTGTGCTGGTTGATGTCTAAGGCTTCTTCCAGGCATGGTTATCAGTCCACAGCTGATAAGTTCCTCAAGGTTGGGAACGACATAAATATAACTTGACCTAAATAATACTTACAGCAGTCACAACATCAAATCATCATTAATACCTTTTTCCTTATTGATTGACATTTTCTAATAACAAATTTAGGAATGTTTTTATATATTCATGTGCATGACACAGACTAACAACTAATTTTAATTATTGCATCAATGATTTCAACTTTTTACAAATACAAAGCAGACTGGTGCTACTTAAAAGTTCACACAGACACCAATCTTTTTCATGATAGGATTTCCTGAGCAATGACACCAAGGACAGTATTGGAAAGTCTTATTTTTTTATTCCTCCTCCATACTATCTTATGATTAGCTATGAAAGTAAGACATCAAAGCTGAACTGACTTCAAAGCCTGTAACACTTATGGTTTTCAGCTATTACTGTAACCAGCCGCTTCACCCTAACAGCAATTTATCTTCCAGAGCTGCCTCGCTACGTTCCACCCCTCTGCTTCCCACCTTCCCCTTTTCCAAACCTATCAAATTAAAAACTACCCTTTAAACTAACCTCAGTGTTAAACCAGTCCAGGCAGTTAGCATATTTGCTTAATTTCAAGATTTTACCACTAAAAAAAAATAGACCATGTTTGTTTACTTACTTTTCCCCAAATATGCCTTTTACCACAGGGTCTTAGGCTATGTTCACATTAAACACATAATGATCTTCATTATGTTTATTTCAAAAGTATAATATACACATGTAGATAAGATTGTGTATACATCTACCATTTTAATTTGGCATCACAAAATGAAAAATTAAAAGGTCAATCTAATATTTGGCCCAGAATCAATGAAGTTTAAAAGGAATGAAATGTAAAACATGGATTGTTCCTCATAATTGTTTGAAATGTAATTCTTGGAAGCACATGCTTTTTTTAGAAAAGAAAGTAAGTTCTATGCATATACAGTTTTTTAGCTATATGAAAGTTAATATATTGAAGTTGGATCTTACCCAATACTCAAAACCAAGTAGATACCTTATCACAGGGAACTAAAATATTATTCATGAGCCAGTTTCTTGAGAACTGTAGAACTAGCATCAGCTAAAGATTTTCAATTTTTCTAATTTTAATGGCCCAAATAAAAATTTGAGATTATATTTTTCTTGAATAATTTGGTACAGTTGCTGCTAAGTATTCAGTACCACGGGGAAAGGGCTGGGGAGGAGCAGCTCTTGGAATGTAGTAGGTGGCATCTGGATCTTAAAATTATGGCACCAAAGGAACTCGGAGAAGACTTAATGATTCAGCTGTTCTCAACCCAGAACCGTATATGATATTCTGAAAGTTTATGACAAAGTCTTTGATTCTGGATTATGGAAATTAAATAAACTCGATGTAATGACCTGTTTGAGAAGTGGAGTGAGCTGCATGGTAAACTACTGAGCTTTCTGTATTTCAAAGCATTCACGTAAAGGTTCAGTGACCACTTTTCAATAATTTGACAGGTGGAATTCTTACATTTGGTAGGGATTAGAGAATCTTTAATATCTATTTCAATTATAGGGTTCTATCTTTCTAAAATTAAAGGATATGAAGAAATAGAGTTGAAGATTAGTGATGGCAACAGCATGTGGCTATTGACTGCTATCCAGTAAGTAAATGGATTTTACAAAGGCTCATACATGGGTATCTTGGAGATATTTGAATAGGAAAAGGCATGATGACCTGACTTAGATAAGGGTAAACAACAAAATGATCCTCATCTTCTCCAGGTTGGGAGAGAAAGAAACCTACTCTGAAACCCTTAGGAAAGCAGAAAGAAGATGAAAAATGAAGCTTTTTTAAAGAGTGGGAACCCAAATGGATTTCCTTAGTGCTAGAAATAGAAACCAAATGATTTTACATCTGCATAGAGGACGGGAACAAAACAGGTAGAAAAATGACAAGTTAAAACTTTAGTTTATTGGAGATAGATAGTAGATGGACATTTTGAAAGGTTCAGTTTGACTTAGGAAAGATAATTAAACAATTTCTGCAAGGAAATAATGTGGCCAAAACAGCCTGTGTGCAAGATAACCTTTGCACACATCTTTTAACAGATATTTAAGAAAGAATTAGGGAACAGAAAGACCCAGGAGCACGTTACTCGTATGGTGAAAAAGTGCAAGGGAGTTTTTTAACAGTAGAAACAGAAGGAATATGTTCATTGAAAGTGGTATAAACCTTTTATGCAGGAAATTTATTAATTGATGGTTCTCCCCTATTCTGTTTTGAGGGTCATAATACTTGCAGGGGACTAAAAAGGCACAATGCAAGTATGGAATGATGAGAGTCACTAACCAGTATGCGAACCAGCTATTGAACTTCTCTGGATCTCTCATCATTTTAACTATTAGATAGTTAAGTAGATGATTTCCATGATCCTTTCTACTAATGCCTTAATTCAGACCAAGTCAAATTCGTACTCCATGCCCTAAGAATTCATTAAAAAAAAAAATTCATACAGACCAAATGTTTCAGCTTGCAACATCTGGTTTATTCTGGTCTATAGATAACAGCCATGGTAGAAAACTCAGGATAATTTTGTGGAGATTCCAACATTTTGAGATGTATAAAAATCACAGGAAAATCTCCGGTGAAGGATAAGGAGGGAGGGTACTGGCAATGCTGGAGAAATGAAGTAGTGCTAAAGAAAGTGAAGGTGAGCTCTTCCATTTGAGTTTAAGGAAAT
Organism: Pteronotus mesoamericanus; assembly: GCF_021234165.1. NCBI lineage: Eukaryota > Metazoa > Chordata > Mammalia > Chiroptera > Mormoopidae > Pteronotus > Pteronotus mesoamericanus. Next base: position 42,202,536 of record NW_026555186.1, on the reverse strand, counting down.
GACCCCTGTCTAAGGAAGACATCCAAGACAGGAGTGGCAGCGTTGCCTCAGGAACAGAGACCAGGCATTTATGTCAGAAGTAAATTTGTCGATTTGACCTATTGGCAATAAAGTGATAGAGAAATCTCATTAATAGATGTTTTCCTGTGAAGAGGAAAGCAGTACTACCAAAGAGCATTTAGAGACACGAGAAAAGTTATAACATATAAAATCTATAGAGATGCAGATATCCCACGCAGCAATTTTTTCACTGATATGTCTCCTAAAGCAAGGGACATAAAGGAAAGAATAAACAAGTGGGACCTCATCAAAATAAGAAGCTTCTGCACGGCCAAAGAAAACATCAGCAAAGGAAAAGGGAGCCAACCATATGGGAAAATATATTTGCTAATGATACATCAGATAGAGGTTTGATCTCCAAGATATATAAAGAACTCACTCGACTCCACTCCAAGAAGACAAATGATCCAATCAAAAAATGGGCAAAGGACCTGGGCAGATGCTTTTCCAAGGAGGAGATACAGAGGGCCCAGAGGCATTTGAAAGGATGCTCAGCATCACTAGCCATCAGAGAAATGCAGATCAAAACCACCATGAGGTACCACCTCACACCGGTCAGAATGGCCATCATAAACAGATCCACAAACAACAGGTGCTGGCGAGGCTGTGGAGAAAAGGGAACCCTAGTCCACTGTTGGTGGGAATGCAGACTGGTGCAGCCACTCTGGAAAGCAGTGTGAAATTTCCTCAAAAAGCTGAAAATGGAACTGCCTTTTGATCCAGCGATTCCCCTGCTGGGACTATACCCTAAGAACACCAAAAAGCCAATACAAAAGAACCTATGCACCCCAATGTTCATAGCAGCGCAATTTACAACAGCCAAGTGTTGGAAGCAACCTAAATGCCCATCAGTAGATGATGGGATCAAAAAGTGATGGTACATATACACAATGGAATACTACGCAGCAGAAAGAAAAAAAGAACTACTAAACTTCGCGACAGCATGAATGGAACTGGAGAGCATCATGCTAAGTGAAATAAGCCAGGGGGCGAAAGACAAATACCCTATGATCTCACCTATAAGCGGAACCTAACCAACAATGCAAAGATGCAAGGAAAATATGACCAGCAACACTGAAAGGAAAAGAAATCAACAGAGACAAGAGGGAGGGGGGGCGGGGCAGGGAAAGGGAAGGGAAGGGGAAAGTCAAGGAACATATAGCAAGGACTCATGGACAAAACCAAAGGGGAAGAGCTGAGGGAGGGAAGGAGGGAGGGGTCAAAGGAAAGTGGTGCGGGGGAGGCAGAGACAAATGTATTTAAAAAGTAAATAAATTTAAAAAAATTAAAAAATAAAATCTATAGAGATGAAAAATGTGGAAAAATAATTTGACTTGCTATTTAAGCATAAATTCAGTAATATGTTTAGGCAGTTTTTGTCAGTAATAAACCACTCCTTGGAAATAAAATGGATAGACCATTTTTTTGTTTTTGTTAAAATAATTTTTCTAAAAATGTTAACTATCTCATTTCCTGGGTATAGAATATATAATAGGGGTATACAACTCTTGAGGTTTATGTGTAACTATTAATTGAGGTAGCAGACTTTAAAGAGTCTATTTTAATACACAAGTCATTTACTACTTGTAAAACTTGGGTTTTTTTTTTTTCCAAGCTCTGGTATTCTGAGTTTCCTGAATATTCATACAAAAACTTCTTATCACTATTCTGAGCCATGCTGTATTCTCTATTTTGAAACAAGAATATAAATTATACTGAAATGATCACTTATAGCAGCATTAATATTATTCAACACTTAAAATAATTATATAGTTATTTTCTAATTGGGAACTTTATGCCTATCCTCTTTTAAATGGCATATTAACCTGTAAATAAAATTGTCTTATAAATAACAACAGTTATAGAAAGTTAGACATAAGTTTGTTTCTGAGGTTTTTATGTAACAGTTTAAACCTTCAATACTGATCACTGACATGCTCTCCCCATCTAAGCGCCATTAATCCATTTATTGCTGCTCATTAGAATGAAGAAAAATTACCAAAGAATTTTCCATATGTTTAAGTGAATTCCCCTGTATACGTGGATTGCTTAGCTTTCTTATTTTCCTATATGTATGGCCCTTTTGAAGATTGCAAATGTCAGTTCTCTTTTTCCTTTAGGGAGGAAAAAAGGCAACTGTGGCAACAGTTCTGAATCCTTTGGCTGAAGTCCAACTCACTGGTTGTTTTGCCACACTTAGTTCCGCATCGCTGAGTTGAGAAGGCAGAAGTGGCACTGCTCTGCGATGACCTATTGGTCGTGACCACTCCTACCTCATTCTTAACATTTTCATCCTGATCTACTTCCACACATGATGTATTTTTGCAGCAGTAAAATAATATGTAAAAACCTAAAAGCAATTAACCAATGCAGTAGCTCAGGATCCACTGGGATTTTTTTTTTTTTTTTTTTTAGCGTTAGAGTATAAAGCATTGGCTTAATAGGTATCATCTCATCCTATGTTTCACATATGAAAAGAGATGTTTGAAGAGATTTCCAAAACCTAAATTAAATACATATATCAAAATATTACCATAAATAGAACAGTGTATCTTTCTTTGGTCTAAAGAATATACTTTAGCCTTCATCAAGGAAAAAAAATACGCCTTGTGAATGGCTGAGTGTACTGTGCACATTGAGTCAGAGTGTCAGAATCTTCTAAATAAATTGTTATTATGGAATAAGGCAGAACTTCAGCTCTGAATTTATATAATTCATTCCATTGTAGATTTTTTTTCATCGAAGAATACATTTCTCTGCCATAAATTGTACTGAGTATGAACAGCAGAGTCATTTGAGGTTCATTGAAAATATAGGAGAACATCATGTTTCCTGTCCTTTTGTTAAACTTGGCATATTGATTTTTTTTTGCACAGCTCGCAGCACAGAAATGTGATATACAGCTATGGCAAGACAAGCTAACCACATGTGAATTTGTTAAGTACTGCTGGATTAGCAGAAATTGTCTGACTGTGCAAATAGCAAGATTTGACTTCTCCAGGAACTCTTTATGACTTAATCAATTAAAATAACAAGTTTTGATTTTATTGCCCAGAATAAATCATTAGCAAAACTCATTTTCTCCTGATTACTCATTTGTGGGATGTTTACATTCATTTTGTTTCTGTATTTCAAGCAAAGTAATAACTATGTCAAATTTGAACCAAAAATTCAAAGTTAAACATAGGAAGATAAAGATGTAACAAATGTTACATACTATTTTAATAATGATTCATAAACTTTATTAAAGAGGTTCTAGATTTTCATTTAAATTTGCCATTGCATTTCTTTTTAATATCTCTTTAGTATTTAGTGTTTTTGTTCCCTTTAGACTCACAGGTAGCAAGATTTAGATTTGACTAATACTCTGACTGCATTTAAATATAGAACCTTGTGGAAAGGGAGTCTCTGAAGTAGGGCTGGTTTGCTCTTCTCCTCACCTTATTAAACCTCTTCCTTGAATGTGTCCATTACACAGTTCACCTTGCCTGACTTCAAAGATTAGAGCTAGAGAAAGGATGAGCTCTGCTTCAGTAGAAGGGGTTAGCCATGATTTCTTAGGAATGCTAATGCCTTATCTCTTGGGTTTATAATGTTCTCTGAGCTCTCCTGAAAGTAGATAAGCTTTTGGGTGGTGTACTGCAGAAGAAAACTGGCAGCCTGTCAAAAGCTAGGAAATGTCTGAAAAGTCATGTATCTGTGATCATGTTGTCACCTGCCTTTTAAGAAAATAACTGTTTTAAAAAATATTTCAATCTCTCTAAATGTAGATTTCTTTTTTAACAAGCAGGATTTTTCAAAAAATTTTTTCAAAAATTTTTCTACTTGTTCTCATTACTTTTAAACAGGTGGACATCTTATGAGATTGCATGCCAAATTTATTAGAAACAAGTCTTTTAAAATTGTCTGGTAAAAGCACAAAGCATGAGTTGTTCCCCTAATAAAAAAGAGGGAGGAAAGGGTCAGAGCAAAGAAGAAAGTGCCACTGGTTTGTGTTAGGTGACACTGTGCCCTGCTTGTCTAATTTGATTACACAGAGCCCCTGAAGCCTCAGGCAAAGCTGATTTTAGTTATAATCAGCTTCTTAACCTTTTGAGAACTAACGTAAACACTACCTAGCAGTGGTTAATTATGTTGCTCTGCTACACACTACAAAGTGCAAAGGTAAGTGTAGAACTATAGTAACACATGTTGTGACAAAATTTAACAAGATGACTTAAGGGGATTGCAGTGGAATGCAGTTCTATATTTGTGATAAAATTTTAAATGAATCAGAGAGACTTTAGGGGTTTTTAAAAATATTTTTTTAGCTATAGTTTTGCTTAAGTTTTATCCGTAAGTGAGCACTCACTACGTTTTCCTTTTTCCTTACATTTGTACTTTTCACTGAAATCCTCTTTTGATTATGCATATATTTAAGAAATGTAAGTATATTCCTACACTTCTATTCTTTCATTTTCAGAGTCAACAAAAGTGATTGCAATATTCATATAAGTAGAGTAAAATCCTCTTGGTTCACTTTTATAGATAGTAAAAATTCACTAGGGGAAGAATGGAATTTCTTTATAGTTAAATGGAAAATTGTGATTATATAGGCAAGAATCTAACTTTTTGATGTAAAACAGGAGCCTTTTATGTAGGAATCTGATGTGTCATATGGGAAATTAATATGTTAAGATGATTTTACTGTCTGTAGTTGGTGTAACTCTGGTGTGGTGATGTGATTAATGGGGTAGAGAACCATAAAGATTGACTAATGTACTTATCAAGGCTGTCTCCTCAAAGCCCTGTTTGCTAGGAAAACTCCAGTAGGAATATCCTCCAGAGTAGGGGTTGCAGGTGACCAGGAGAACTCATGGAGGCATACCCTATACTGGCAGGCCTCTGTGCCAGTGATGTTCCCTGAAATTTCATCCCCCCACCCCAAATTCTGAATGTTATCATCTTAATGCTCTGCCTTGTAAACCGTGGAATTAATTTAGATGGAGTGGAGGTGGGGGTTCAGACTAAAGATTAACTTTTTTTCAATCTAGGTCATTCCCTCATGAATAACATGAATATGTTATATTCAATAGCATAAATATAACAAGCTTATATTTTGCAGTGTAGTTTATGTTGTGGTTACAGTGAGGCTAAAAATTACATGGAAAGAAGCGGCTTAGAGAGGTGGGGATCACAAGGCCTGTCACAGACTCCAGGCCAGTGCGGAGCATTCGTTGGGCAGCACAGCCACTTCCTTTGGTCAGATTCGGCCACGTGGTAAATAAAGGTGACCTCATTATTAAATAACTTAAATTTGTTAACATAAATGTCACCTAATAGGAGTTCAGGTGGTTTTGTAGCCACATATAAAACTGTGGGATAAATGAGGCCAGTTAGCAGATAACTGGGCTTTTTTGGCCCCCTGCAGAAAAGTTTTAACCGAATTGTATTCTCTGTTTTGTAATCAGCTTATTAAAAGAAACAGTTATATTTAACCGCTTAATGCAGCTGCTATAGGGATCTTAGACAATGTGTTTTTTATCTTATGACATATTGCAAAACTCTCACACATGCTGAGGATCCTGATGTGGACAGAGAGGACTTCCCAGGGCAGGAGGCCACAGGCCCAGCAGGTCCTGCTGCCCCTGGCCCCGCAGCTGCCCTGAGGACTGAAGGATCACTGTCTCTGTGCCATTGTAACCCATTCAGGACCCACTGTGGCCCAGGGGATAGCTAATTGAGAGGCAGAAACCCACTACATCCCATGAGGTCTTTTCTTAGGTGGACCCATGGAAATCCTACAGTTCCCAAATTTTATTCCTGAAGAGCATTACATGAGCAGCCAAGGCCTCTTTCCTATTACAGTTCTATCAAAGTTGTCGAGGGTGGGGGCCAGGCATTAGCCTTTTTTAAAGACCCCCAGGTAATCCCCAGCAGTTCCCCAAGTTTAGGAACCACTGACATACCAGCTGTGTTTCCTTTCTAGTTTTAGCCATTTGGAAACTTAGAGCTAAATTTACAACTCACTTGTAGCAACTAAATAGGACTAATCAGACCTGTTTATTATTTTCTTATATATTTGTGCTCCTGCCTTGCCCTATTCAAATGTTTTTATACTTTTGTATAATTTTATATTTTCTATTTTTAATAGTACTATTGAAGTAAAATTTACATCCTACAAAATAAATGTAAGTGTACCATTCAGTAATTTTTTAGCAAATTCAGTGCTGTACAACCACCATTATAATCCAACTTTGGAATATTTGTTACCCCAAAAAGTTTGTTTGTGCCCATTTTCAGTCAGTCCTGCTCCCACCCACAGTCCCAAACAGGTAGTGATCTGCAGTCCTATAAAGACGTTTGCCTTTTCTAAAATATCGTATTAATGAATTTGTACAATATATGGTCTTTTCTGTGTGGCTTTTTTCACTTACAATAACGTTTGGGAGACTTACTCATGTTGTAGCATGTATCAGTAGCTCATTCCTTTTTATTGCTGAGTAATAGTCCATTGTATAGATATTATCTCATTTTGTTCATTTACTAGTTGATGAACATTTGAATTACTTTCAATCTGCAGCAATTTGCATAATGTTGCTTTGAACATTCACATATGAATCAAGTCCAGACATATGTTTTCTTTTATCCTGAGTGTGTACCTAGAAGTGGAATTGCTGGGTCGTATGGTTAGTTTTTGTTTAGCTTTGTAAGGAACTGCAAAATTGTTTTCAAAGTGGCTACACCATTTTACATTTCCAATTAACACAGTATGAGAATTTCAGTTTCTCCACACTCTCACCAACACTTGGTATAGTCAGTCTTTTTTATTATAGCCATTCTAGTAGGTGTGTGGTGTTAACACATTGTAGATTAACTTGTATTTCTCTGGGGAATCTTTCATATTAAATGTGTTTATTAGCCACACATATGTCTCCTTATATATCTTCTTTGGTGAAATGTCTATAATGCTTTTCCATGTTTTTTATTCTGATCTTTGTCTCATTATCCTTGAGGGTTTTTTTTAGTATATTCTGGATACAAGTTTCTTATCAGATACGTGATTTTACATATATTTTATTCCAGCCTGTGGTTTGTCTTTCTGTCTTTTGAAGAGCAGAAGATTTTATGAGTTCAAAATTTGGTGAAGTTCAGTTCTAGCTGGTGTGGCTCAGTGGACTGATTGCCAACCTGCAAACCAAAGGGTCAAAGGTTCAATTCCCAGTCAGAGCACATACCTGGGTTGCAAGCTAGGTCCCCAGTAGGGGGTGCACGAGAGGCAACCACACACAAGTGTTTCTCTCCCTCTCTTTGTCCTTCCTTTCCCCTCTTTCTAAGAGTAAATAAGTACAATCTTTTAAAAAAAATCTTTATGAAATTCAGTTTATCAGTCTTTTTCTTCTATGGGTCCTGTTTTTGGTATCATATCTAAGAAATCTTTTCCACATCCAAAATCAAAAATTCTACCTCCTGTGATATATTGTATGAGTTTTATAGTGTTACCTCTTAACGTTTAGGTAAAATTTATTTTTAGTTGACTTTTTGTGTGTATGATATGTGATAAGAATCTAAGTTTATTTTTTGACATGTGCATGTCTAGTTTTCTTAGTAATCTTTAACAAAACAAAACAAAAAAACAAAAAACAAAAACAAAAAAAAGACCTCTTTCCCCCATTGAATTGCCTTAGACCCTTCTCAAAAATTAATAGACCGCCCTGGTCTGTATGGCTCAGTTGGTTGGGACTTCATCCCTTAACTAAAAGGTTGCAGGTTTTATTCTAGGTCAGAGCACATCCTAGGTTGCAGGTCCAGTCTCTGGTCTAGGTGTGTACAATCCCCAGGCCAGGTGCATACTGGAGGCAACCGATTAATGTTTCTTACATCAATATTTCTCCCTCTCTCTCCCTTCCTCCCTCTCTAAAAGCAATGAAAAAAATGTCCTCAAGTGAGGATAAAAAAATAAAAAATAAAAAAATCAATTGACCATAATATAAGGGTTTATTAATAGACTTTGCTTTTTTAATTGATTTATATATCTTTTTTTACAACAGTACCATACTGTTTTGAATACTGTAGCTTTATAGTAAATTTTGAAAATAGGTAGTTTAACTTCTACTTCTTTCTTTATTTAGACCATCTTTAATTTTAGTTTCTAGCACTTCTTTTGTTAAATATATTCCTAAATGTGTGTTATCTTTGATGCTGTTACAGATAACATTCTTTTCTTAATTTCATTTTCAAACTGTTTATCACTCTTATAAATAATACTGATTTTTTTGAATATTGATTTTATATTCTGTGAGCTTGCTAAAACACACTTATATGAGTTCTAGAATTTTTCTGTAAAATCTTTAGGATTTTCTACATACGGGACCATGCCGTCCATGAACTATCTTGTTTTCTAATATGCATGCCATTGGTTTCTTTTCTTGCCTTACTCCACTGTCTATGACCTATACAATGTTAATTAGGAGAAGTGACAGCAACTCTAAATACTGAATTTTTCCCTTGAGGATTGTTGTTGCTGATATTTTTTCTGCTTTTCATTCATCTTTGTTTTCTTTTAAGAAACTTGCCTGAGTTTAATCTGTAGGTTGTGTTCCCTTTCAGGATGTGCACGCCGATATCTCTGTTCTTTCTTTTTTAATCATTATTCCTATTTTTATTTTATTTTAGTCTGACTTTCTAGAGATTGCTCCTTCGCCTGAATAGTTTAGTGATCAGAGTTTCTCTGCAGTCATCCTAGGCCAGTGAGGCTGTGGATGGATCTGTGTGTGAGTTACAGTGTATATTCAAAGTTCGTGCGGTTTTGTAGATTGCCCCAAGCTTTTACTTTCTACTGGGCTTTCCTACTGGGACTTCAGTGCCAATGCTCAGCCTCCCAGTCCGGAATGATGTGCCACGGTTCATCTAGTCCCTCAATAGCACTCATATTTCCAAGATCTCCACGCTAAATTTCTGGCTAGTCCACTAGTCTGTCACTCATTCTAACTGATACCATTACTTCAGTGTCTCAGGGCCATATAGGCTTTTGTGGTGAGTTTCCTACCAAGTTTGCTTTATTTGCTGGTAACACCATTCATTGGACATGGGTATTCCTCCTTCTGCTCCAAATCCAGTCTGAGCCTCTAGCAGTGAAGCTGCAAGTTTTCACTGCCCTTCCTACCCTGGAAACACTGCTGTGCCTGGCATGCTACCTGCCACAGGTTACCACCATTCTTACCTATAGGTCAGCAGTTTTTCATGGGGGGGAAAAAAAAAGACTTCCCAGTGTGGTGTTTGCTTTTGGTTGATTTCTAGAGTGCTGACCTGGTTGTACTTGACAATTTTGTTGACTTTTTAGTTCTATTTGGGGAGAGGACTTGTCACCCTCTTCACTTGCCATCTCATGAAATCCTGCTTGGTTTCTTTTTGTAAGCCATAAACCCGATTTGGAACAAGATGACGCATTAAATAAATAAATACAAAATAAGATAAAATAGAAGAGTAAGCAAGGGTAAAGGAACTATAAAAATAGGAAAATAAATTCCTTAAGGAGTAACAATAAATTTTAACTCCTATGACAGATTTTCCATTGTGCTTAGGAACAGAAGTTGTCTTGGTCTTGTAGTAGATCATTTTACTGTCAGAAAATCAGAAATTCAAACTACCTTTGGTTTTTTGTCATTGGAAGATAAAAAGGGGGAGAGGCGGTCTCTATCTGACTGCCCCCCCCCATATATATGTAGTCTCCAGTTGGTTCAAAATGCTACCTGGGGACCTTTTTTGTTTCTCTTCATTTAGTTTTCTCCCAAAGGTCAGATCCCAAAACTTGTTCAACTTTAAACTGTAGGAATGCTTCAGAAAATGTGCAGTGGTAAAACTGCCAGATTGAAGGTTTCTTAAGTGCTACTGTCCAAAATCACTAGGCATACTTGAAACTAGTAATTCTTGTCAGAATATACACTCTCAGTGTGTGACTTTTATCTGCAGGTGGCAGAGCATATGTTTTAGCACCAAAAAACTTAAGGTGGCAGAGGGAGGATATTTAATGTGTTGTAACCTATTTTTATTTTTAATTTTTTTCTTATAGCTGCTTGCTTCTGGTCAAAAGCAGGCTCACTAAAATATTTTCAGATCTTAAGAGCTATTTTTAATTTAAGGGAAAAATGTTTCCAAATGTAGTTGTGTCATCTGTTTTTATTAAACACATGAATCAAGGTTATTAGACCAACATTTCCCATAAAAGAAAAATACAGTGGTATCTTATGTAACTGAAATCCATAGAGTGGGTTCTTCTCCTCATATTGATTTTCTGGTTAAATTATCATTAACCTTTTAAACATTTCAATGACTTCTTTTTTATCCTTTTATAGCAACCTATTTCCTACCATAGGAAATAGCTACTTAGACATGGCTAGCAAATAGGTATAGTTTGCAAGTATCACATAGTGTTTTCTGATTAGTGTAGTTTTTTTAAGGCTTTATTTATTTATTTTTATAGAGAGGGAAGGGAGGAGAAAGAGAGGGAGAGAAATATCAATGTGAGAGAGGAACATTGATCAGTTGCTTCTCATAGGTGCCCACCAGGGACCCAACCCACAACTCAGACGTGTGCCCTGACCAGGAATCTTAACAAGCGACCTTTCACTTTGAGGGACAACACCCAACCAACTAAGCCACACCAGTGAGGACCTGACCAATGTATTTTCTACAACATGATTCAAAAGTAATCATTCTGTGTCTTACTCATAATCAAGGCCTTAGCTAAAGGACAGGGATTATAAATACAAACATCGACTGATTGGTAACATGTAAGAGTGCAAGCCCAGTGTTGTCAGATTTTCCAGTTTTCCCAAATAAGCCAGATTCCATATAATTACTTGAAATCACTCTAATTTTAGTGTTGTAACTTAACAAGTTCTCAAAACATTATATGTCAAATGAAACAACTATCATTCAGGTCAGGCCTTCAGGCAGCCAATTTGTTACCTAGGGAAGAAAGACTACTCAGACCCTCTTCTAACAATAGCCTCTGCCTGATTTCTTTCATGTATCTTGTCTTCATAAAAGGATGTGTAACATGATCCCCAAATAATGGTCTTCTTTGTTTTACTGTAGAATTGTAAACTAGTGTGTTTTATTGGAAAATGTACTGAGCTTGCCATACAAAAACCATGGTTCTAAGGCAAATATTTCTTTTTTCTTTTTTTAATATATTTTGTTGCTTATGCTATTACAGTTGTCTCAGTTTTTCCCCTTTTGTCCCCATCCACCCGGTATCCCCCTTCCCTCCGGCAGTACCCCCAATATGTTCATGTCCATGGGTCATGCATATTAAGTTCTTTGGCTACTCCATTTCCTGTACTATTCTTAAGATCCTCCTGCCTGTTTGGTACCTACCAATTCATACTTCTTAATCCCTACACCTTTTCACCCTTTCTCCCTTTTCTCCCTCCCACCTGGTAACCATCCAGATGATCTCCATATCTATGCTTGTTTCTGTCCTGCTAGTTTGCTTAGTTTGTTTTTTTAGATTCAGTTGTTGATAGTTTTAAATTTATTGCCATTTTAATGTTCATAGTTTTTATCTGTTTTTTTTTCTTAAATAAGTCCGTTTAACATTTCATATAATAAGGGCTTGGTGATGACAAACTCCTTTGGCTTTACCTTGTCTGAGAAGCACTTTCTCTGCCCTCCCATTCTAAATGATAGCTTTGCTGCATAGAGTAATCTGGGTTGTAGGTCCTTGCTTTTCATCACTTTGAGTACTTCTTGCCAGTCCCTTCTTGCCTGCAAAGTTTCTTTTGAGAAATCAGCTGATAGTCTTATGGGAACTCCTTTGTAGGTAGCTCTCTGCTTTTCTCTTGCTGCTTTTAAGATTCTCTTTTTATCTTTAACCTTTTGCATTTTAATTATGATGTGTCTTGGTATGGCCCTCGTTGTGTCCATTTTGTTTGGGATTCTCTGTGCTTCCTGGACTTGTATGTCTATTTCCTTCACCGAATTAGGGAAGTTTTCTTTCACTATTTTTTTCAGATAAGTTTTCAATTTCTTGCTCTTTCTTTTCTCCTTCTGGGACCCCTATGATGCAAGTGTTGGTATGCTTGAAGTTGGCCCAGAGACTTCTTACTCTATCCTTGTTTTTTTAGATTCTTTTTTCCTCTTGCTGTTCTGATTGAATGTCTTTTTTTTTTTCCTTCCTATGTTCCAAATCATTGATTTGATTCTTAGCTTCATCCACTCCAGTGTTAGTTCCCTGTAAATTTTTCCTTTTTCACTTAGTGTAATCTTCATTTCTGCCTGGGTCTTTTTCATGCTGTTGAAGTACCCAATGAGTTCTTTGAGCATCCTAATAACCAGTGTTTTGAACTCTTCATCTGATAGATTGCTTATCTCTATTTTGTTTAGTTCCTTTTCTGGAGTTTTGTTCTGTTCTTTCATTTGAGCCATATTTCTTGGTCTCCTCATTTTGGCAGCTTCCCTGTGTTTGTGACTATGTATTAGGTAGAGCTGCTTTGACTCCGTGTCTTAGTAGCATAGCCTATTGTTGAAAAGTGCATCCATAAGTGGATGGGGCAGAGCGTTAGGTATTCACATCGGCAGGGGAACCCTTGTGGACCAGGTTGATATGTCTCAGATATGGTGTCACTACTCTGTGAGAGGGAGGGCTCAGAAAGGGGGCAGTGCTGCTGCCTGGCCTCTGGAGTTTTATCCAGGAGGAAGCTGTCACCCAGCACTAGGCCTTGAGGCCAGACACTTCGGTTTCTTCCTGTTTGCCACTGGTGCCCTTCCAGCTGCTGCCCTGGTGCTAGAGCCTGGAGGGAATAAGTCTATGTAAGTCCTAAGTCCATTGCAGCCCCTGTAAGAGGAGACTCCTGAGAATCCTGCAATTTCTCCTGCCGCCCCAATCCCCACTGGTTTTTACAGCCAGAAGTTATGGGAACTTACCTTCCTGGCACTGTAACTGTGAAGAGGTGAGCTGTGTTTACCGACACCTCCATCTTGACCAGCAATCCCCAAGTGATATTTCTTGCCCTTCCTATATCAATCAGGCACTGGTCTGAGCACATTAATGTATTAACTCATTTAATTCTAGTTTTGTTTCTTTTGTTTTAAAAGTTCTGTAATGTTAGGTCAATCATTTAACTTCTGTAAATGTTTCCTCACTTGAAAAATTATAGGACTGGAAATATATAGGATGACCTAGACAATCTGTAAGAACTCTTTAAGCATGAAAATTCTTTCATCTGGAAAATATAAAATTAGATCCAGAGAAACGAAACTATTTGTCAGCAAGACTATAGTGTTAATTTGAATGGGTTTTTTTTTAGCACATTTTCATTAACACAGTAGAAGTAAATGTGCATGATCTTCGGTTCATTTAAATTCATTTGATAAGTATATGCTATGAAAATTTGAGTTAAAATGAGAAAGAATTTTAGTATACACTAACCATGGAGTTTTAAAGTTCTTGACCCTATCCTGGAGGAGCTTATGATTTCATTGAGGCAAAGCAGCCAGCAACTAAAATTTAGATTATAGCATACAATAGATATCCAGATGAGAGTTACATGCAGCAAAGCTTTAGCTATTCCAAGGCTATCAGAATAAATGTATGAATGCATGTGGTGTGTTTATGGAAGGTGAGTCTTAGGGAAGATCTTAGAGGTATATATTCAGGATGAACATATCTCTCTTAAGTTAAAAATAAGAATGTTATCATACACAAGAAATAGAAGACACATTGCCTTCATCATGTGTATACTACCGTGGGAAATTTTATGGAAAAGTCAAGATAATTATTTTAATGCATTTTCTAACAGTTACGGTTATTAAGGTAGATGACTGTAATATAGTATCCTGATGCTACTCTTGTGACTTGGACAGAAAACATAAATACTTGAGTCACAGTTGTTAAATTACTTTGTTTGCAGCTAACTTGCAAATGGTTCAAGAAAAAAGGTACATAAAAGAGATGAAGTAAATGTGGCAAAATGTTAACAATCTTTGAAACTAAGGGGAAGGTATATGGGCAACCATTACACTGTTGCAAATCATAGGTTTAAATTTATTTTTACAATAAAAGGTGGAGAGGGAATAAAAGAGTGCAGAAAAATTAAAGAAAAAGTTCTCTAAATAACTTAAAGATCAAAGAATAAATATAGAAAATACTCAGAATTGAGCCATAATGAAAATACAAAAACTTTTGGTATGGTTTTACCAAAACCATAGGTTATTACCATAGGTTATACAAAGAAATGTATATCCTTAAATGCTTATATTAAAAAAGAATAATGCCAAAAATTAATGAATTTTTTAAAAGATTTTATTTATTTATTTATTTATTTATTTATTTTTAGAGAAGGAGGGAGGGAGAAAGAGAGGGAGAAAAACATTAATGCGTGGTTGCTGCTCACGCACCCCCTACTGAGGACCTGGCCCACAACCCAGGCATGTACCCTGACTGGGAATTGAACTGGACGCTCTTTTGTTCACAGGCCGGCACTCAGTCCACTAAGCCACACCAGCTCGGGCTTAATGAATTTTTTTACATTAAGAAAAATTAAGTGTAAAATTAAAATATATTAAAAATCCAGTGCAATATAGTGAGTATGGAGTAGTTATATAAAGTAATAGGTGCTTTCTGGATATTTGGTAAACTTACTTCATTTCAAACTTCCCAAATCTTAATAAGTGGATCTTGCTTTGTATCCCGTAAGCAGAAAAAAACTGGCTGCTTTTGCAAATCAGAAAGGATAAATATAAAGCAGGAAATGCTTTTTTTTTTGACAATTTAAATCTCTACATTTTGGTAAGAGCTTGTTCACTTGTCTAAAGCAAAGTACCATTGCTCAGCTTCTAGTGAATTTTGGGCACAGTAAATTTATTCCCTCATTTTTCTTTGTCTTGTTATGCCAGAATTTTAAATATTTAATATACACCTCTGATAATATGCTTAACTATCCAGATGATTGAATAATTTCTCACTTCAGCGAAGCAAGCCTAATCAAACAAACATGGGAGTATTATGAGTTTTAAGAAGAGCACCTATAGCACTATTCAATTTATAATTTCAGCAGGAATTTTTTTCACTAATGTATTTCTTCCCCAATTTTATAATAAATAAATGAAAAGATTTCTAGCCCATTTTTTAAAATTTAAATAAAACTTATATTACATAAAATCCATCATTGTAAACATTTAAATTACACAATTCAGTGACTTCCAGTACATTCACAATTTTGTGCACCCATTAAGCAGGAATTGCCCATTCACTCTTCTTCCTAGGCCCAGCAACCACAATCTCCTTTGTGTCTATAGATTTGCCTATTCTAGACTTTTATATAATGAAATCATGTAACATATGGCTTCTTGTGTCTGACTTTGTGCACTCAGCATGTGTTGAAGGCATGTATCAGTTCTCCCTTTCTTTTTATGGACAAGCGATAGTCTATTCTATGAATATACCATGTTTTGTTTATCTGTTCATAAATTGAGGGACATTTGAGTTGTTTCAACTGTTTTACTATTTTGAATGATACTACTGTGAACATTCATGTACAAGTTTTTGTTTGAACATCTGTTTTCAGTTCTTTTGACTATATACCTAGGAATGGAATTGCTGTGTTATATAGTAATTTTATGTTTAACTTTTTAAGGAATCACCAAACTTTTTTTAGTTATTCTTTTAATATAAGGTTTTAAGGCCAGTTTGTGGGGAAAGGACCTTATAAATTAAGAACTTCCAAGAAAATTTAGCAAGTAACCTCAATTACAAAGTTATTTCAGTTCAAGTCTCTCTTTTGACATTACTAAGACTGTCTCTACCAGTTTAACTGAGTTTTCTTTGGAGGGCTTTTATTGTATGCTGTCTAACCAATAGTTGCTTGATTGAAGAATAGGAGGATAGATGAGTGGTTGTTTAACTAGAGTTTGAGCCTTTGAAATATATTCTTTCCCAATTTTTGTCTTCAGTTAAAGAGGACAAACACTACCCAACAATTTAGAAGCATAATATTAAGAAGCTTCAGACGCTAATCTGATGTGCCTTAAAATAGTTGTAAATTAGGGAGGTGACTTCTATGTGCTCAGTGACTGTTTTGAACTTTCTATTGTGTTCCTGAAAAAACATCAACACATCTCCATTAGAATCCATGCCAAACATAGCATGGATTCTCAGCAACCACTAGCTCTCTATATTTGGAATGTGTATACTATTAAAATTTCTAAGATTTAGAAATTCTTGAGAAATTAAAATATTGGACCTTTTAAAATACTAAAAGGTAGCTAGCTATTTTTCAGGTTTGTGCCTATGGTTAGTTTTCCCGATAGAGCTGAAATATCTTGGAATTAAGCCAGATCTCCCACTTGCATGCATTCAACTTATGTTGCATGCATCCAAGTTCTGGCATTTGAATGGTCTTTTTCTTTCATCAAAATACTTTCTAGCATGAAGAAAAATAACACTTTCCATTTAAAACTTGTATCTCTCCACTCCTTCCCCTCTTCACCCATAAGCAGATGTCCTCATATTATATACCTGCAGTTCTCCAAAAAGAACAGGCATCTTGGTATTTTCCATCTCAGGAAGATTATCCTCAAGTACCTTCAGGCCTGAGGATCCACGGAAGAGCTTCGGGGGAGTTCTCTAAACCCACTGAAATTCTGTGTTGAATTGAAATTATGGAGAGAGGAATAAAAGCTTTTATCATATTCTCAGAAAGTGAAGATCTCATGGTTCTGACAGTGGCCTGGAGAGCAGAGGGGGGACCCACTTCCTGTGGTACCACGGCACATTGGATGGTGTGTGATTAAGGCACGAGTGTATTTTAGTCAGGCTTTTAACTGCATAGTGACAGTAATGGCAGTGATAAGGGCATGGCAAAGAACCGGCGATGCTGGGTTTGTAAGGTCAGTGAAAGTCACGTTGCTGACCTGGGCAGAAATAAGAGAAAGAACAATTTTCTCCCTTTTGAACAATGACTTTTCCCATCATCTCATACTTAGTCCTTCTCATTTGTAGAAATAAAAAGAGATCTTTAAGAAAACTTACCGTTCTCCTTAATATTTTGTTATCTTTAATCACATGCGTGTCCCCTAGCTGGTGTCCTTAAATAGCTTTAAGGGAGGTGAAGGACACCTGTTTTGCGGGCATCAGTAAGTGCTGTGTAGTTAAGATGCTGCTTTCAGGGGAGGGCTACAGTACAATGCCCCTCGAGTGGAAGGCTAGCTTAGCTTACCGCTTTTGGACCTTAGATAGTTCTGGAAGACCTCATCCAAAGCTCATTAGCTTTGCAACCCCAGAGCAACAGACAGACCTCAGGGGTTTCAGTGGATGATCAAATGGAGCTGCTGATAGGGAGCTATATTTCAAGGGCATGTGCTCATAAACCTGAAGGTGTCTTCTAGGAATGGATTAAGGAGTGTGGGAATGATAGGACACCGAGGGCACCAGACCACGTACAGAGATGGAATAGCTGGACGTAAGAGCAGGTGGAAGAGAGTAATGCTAATATCCCTGCTCAGAATGCAGCTTCACCTTCCACCCTTAGGCCACTGATACTTATATGTATAGAGTATCTTCTCTAGCCACCAAAGTATTTCCTTTGATCACATCATTCAGTTCTTTAAAACAGTTTTATTTCCCATCTGCCTCCTACTGATGCCCAAAAACCACTTGTGGTCCCACATTAACATGTAAATACCTTTCTCAGTTTTGGTTTATATACTGCAGTTTTTATAAACATATTCCAATTCAAGGAGCCTCATCACAGGAGTGAGAATCTTAAGAAATGGTACTAAGAGACAGGAAGTATTGTTAGTCTTTTTTCCCCATTGATGTATGAAGGGAAGAAGGGAACTTACGCTGTCTGAACCCTTGCTGTGTGCCATTCACTTCATGTGTGTTGTCTCACTTACTCCCCGTGGTACATCTAGTAGTGTGTGTGTTATAATCTGTTTTACAGATAAACAAACTGAGGTTCATGTGGTTTATAAATGCTAGAGTTGTGATTCTAACCCACATCTGGTACTTCCGACCACTGCTTCCCCTATAACCCCAAGAGAGCAGCAGCGCTGGAGGCGAACGGTTCCCGGGGTTTGTGGTGGCGGCAGCCTGGTGGAAGAGGGTCAGGAGATTTGTGTTTGGCCTTCATCGACTGTGAATGGATATCAGGGGATTTGGAGGAAAACTTATGGAATTTTTGAGGAGGCCGAAGACCCTGCAAGCTCTTCCTTGGTGCTTCTTGTGAAGGAGTATATGGAAATGATTAAGGTAGAAATGAAATAAGCAGATAATAAATGGGTAATTTTTAATTTCTATTTTCTGTTTAAACCATTGATGTTTTTCTTTATTCCAATGAAATGTCACAATTAAAAATGGAGAGAATTTATTATAATTTTAACATGGTAGAAGATAGAGAAAACATGATGGGGAAAAAAATCCAGGGAAAGGATTTATGATTGAATAATAAAACTTTAAAAAAAAAAACATGAAAATATTCTTGAACTTTGACAAAAATGTTTACAGTAAATATGGGTCAGAATCCCTTTGATACATCTGGGAATGCCAGGAAGTGAAAGGGGCATAGTTAAAGAGAAATGTTAGAGCAACCCTGAACTGAGTAAAGAGAATCAAATTCTTCCCCCACTCCACCTCCACCCAGCCCAACCCCATTACCGCTTCTGGCATTCTTCTTCCTTCCTTGATCCAAAAATACTTCCTGAGCCTTCTTACAAGTCAGATACTGTTCTAGAAGCTAGCTATTTGGCAGTGAAAAGGATAAACAAAATTTCTATTGCATAGAGCCTAAATTCTAGAAGAGAAAATAGGTAATAAATAGGATGTTTTAGATAGTGGTGTTAGGATTAAGGAAAAACAAACTCATAAATACAAACAGTATGGGGATCACCAGAAGGAAAGTGGGGCTGGGGGCAGGTAGAAGAGGTAAAATGGGGACAAATGGTGCAGAAGGAGACTAGACTTTGGTTAGTAAACACACAATACAGTATACGGACGTGTTTCAATTTATTATAGAATTGTATGCTTGAAACTGATATAATTTATTAATCAATGTAAAACCAATAAATTCAACAAAAATATCTTTTTAAAAAAATTATGTAAGCTAAACACTGAGAGAATGCCTAGTGGAGGCTCAATGGCATATTTTAGATAAGGTTGTCAGGAAAGGTCTCTGAGAAGTTCCTTGGGTTGTCGCTGGACCTTTTGGGGGCTCAATCTCTTCATATATAAAAATGAGGGCATTACTAGGTGATTACTAAATGGCTGCAAAATTGTGTGCTTTCTTTAAAGGATATATCTTTCAGTCAAATAATCATTTGATATAGAAGGTATGGTCTTCGTTGTCCATTGATCTCAGAATGTATAAAAATGTTCATTGATTCCAAGGTTTAATTCCATTTTACATTTGAGGAATTTAAACTGAGAGTTAAATGCCTTTCCAAAGGTTGCATAATAGTAAAACAAGGATTAGAGCTCTCAATTCCTGCCATTTTCAGTCTGAAATTTCCACCTCACTATGTGATAAAATACAAAGTGGAATTGAAATGTCAGAGTAGTTCACAATAGATTAGAGATGTGTAAGCTATGATAGACTAAAATATTTACAAATAAGGGATTGAATAAGTATGTCCCGCTGCACACATTTATGACAGACAAGTAGGCCATGTGATGTGCTTTAAACCAGTAAAATAGCAACCCCCACCCCCCAAAAATCTATAATTTTAATCAAAAGTTTGTTTCAGTCATTGAAATTCTGTTATTGCTGCTTACAAACATTAAAGTCAATCAAAACATCAGTAGCTTTGCAAGATCAATATTTTTAATATGTTTGCATTGCAGTACTGCAGATTTTTGGCTAATGGATCGCACCCATATTGATTTCCATGGGAAATGTTAGTCTGATACCGAAATAATTTTTTAAAAACACAGGGATTATTGGTTTAGAATTTTGAAGGAGATAGAAATATAAAAATTGGTTATTGACTAAATTGCTTGGGGTGAGTGAACCTTGGGCACTTGCAATAAACTTGGTAGCACTCAGTCATTACTGAATACCACCTCAGTCCCTTAAACTGAAAATCAATCAATAACCTATTATAACAATGCAAATTGTGGTGAAATAACATACTAGGCATGTAAGAATCACATTTTATCAGAACAGATATGCATAAGCATATGTATGGGCGTATGAAAACGTCTACTGAAACACAGTGATTGATTTTGACTTTGAAATTCCTGCTGAAGATAGTTCGAGTAGCATTTTTAAAGAGATAAACTGCTACAAAATAACAGTAAAAAGAAGCATACAATTATTCTATGAACAATAATGAAAGTGCAAACACTACAGCATGTCAAATGACAGATTCTGTTATTTTGATTCAGAGCAAAATTACAATTGTTACTTTATTCTCAAAGCATTGCAGTAATGTATGCAAGCATTAGATTAGATACAAACACATTCCCTACAATATGAATCTAACGCACATTACATTTCTCTTGTTTTTTAGTCTTTTTTTTAGGAGAGCCATATTTTCATCTAGAAAGTTTACTCAGTGTTTGTATTTGGTTACCATTATAAATTTATTAATTCTTTATCTCTCAGAGGCAACCTCATGTTTTAGAGAAAGAGAGAATATTTTTTAATGTCTCAGTGTAAATTCAGACCAGTATAATAGTGCTTAGAAATAGCAGTTACATATTTTGCTGTATGTTTTTATTTACTTAATTTTAAAAACTGTTATATATTATGGAAACATTTACTTTGAGAGGAACATGGGATTAAATTAAAAGATAAAACTAAAAATTAGTAATCACAACTGTTGAATTTTGTTACCATCTCTGTAAGCCTAATCAATATTTTCCTTTAATAATAAGATGGGCTCTCTTTATAAATAGAAAATTGATCATGATTCCTTTCATTGTGTGAGGTGGTAACACTCATGTAATAGCATTGTCTATTTCAATTTAGCATTAATTTTTTATCACTATTTTTGCCTAATTTCTTTCATCCTATTCTGACTTCTTTATCTTTTACCATTAGAATCAGCATGACCCCCAAATGCAGTTGATGAAATCTTAGTTCTTCCTATTCCATTTGAAATTTATACCTGAATGTGACTTTCCTCTGACATTCTCTGTCTTCCTCATCAGCAAGGCTGTTAGGACATTTGGCGGATCAAGCCCTTCAGAGTGATTTAGGAGACAGGACACTTCACTGTTATCTCAAGTTAGTACGTATCTGAAAATAACCAAGTTATACAGTACTGATATATATGTGCAAGCTGTTTAAATAGTCATACAGTCTTCGCTAAATCATTTGTGGCTTTCTGCTATGGATATTATTATAGACAAGTATCCAGGGTCTTAAAAATGATCAGATTCTAATTCTCTAGCCTCTAATTCCATATTTTCATATACAACAGTTCTCCCAGTTGTTTGTCTTTCTAAGAATTCCAACCAGAATTTGTGTCCCTTATCATTGTCAGAGAATGTTGTTCTTCAACAGAGAGAATTTGTGCAAGCCCCAGTGAGAATTTCCGGTTGTCTGCCTAGTCAAGGAGCTGGGCATGGGGAAGATGGGGAATCGTCAGCTCTTAGGGACCCAGCAGAGCAAACTCTAGTGATGCGAGTCTCCATATCCCACTCCACACCCACAGGTGCCTCTGCGCAGAGCCCGTCTAGATTTGTCAGCTGGGTCACTAGTGCACTCTCGGCTTAAAATGGTCCCCATCTGACAACTCTCTGGTAACCTGGAAGGAGTCGTGTAATTTGTGATTTGGTCCAGAGTATCCCTGGTGTTTTTATGGACTCTAAGCAAAAGCCAAGCCAGCTTCTATCTGTGAAGGTAGTATCTGGGAGCAGGGCTGAGCCTCTAGAGGACAGATTTTAGAACTTATTTATGGACCTTGGACATTTGACAAAATCTGTTGCACGCAATATAAAGCACTCAAATTAAAAGAGGTTGTTCTCCATTTGAGAATGTCAGAAGGCAGGGGGAGAGGATTCCAAAGATCTGCTCTGCGAGCAAACTTGTGATATTAATGGGCTAGGGAAAACCAGTGTCAGAAGTTCATACCACAGTATGAACAAGATGATTTGATTTTAATTTTTAAACAAAACAGACTTTCTGAATTCTAGGTCATGCTGATAAAAACTCATTCTAGAACCAAGCTATTCAGGTAGTTCACAACAAGCCTTACCTATAAGCAGCTGGAAAATACCCAGAGGTCTTTATTTATTTGCAAACTGTTATGCAAGCATGCTGCTCGGAGAGCGTGTAAGACAGTGGTTAGGAGTACAGACTCCAGAATCTCACTGCCTGAGTTCATATCCTTTCTCTGCTGCTTTCTGTCTCTGCGAGCTTGGAAGTTACCCAGCCTCTGTGTGCTTCTATTCCTTCACCTTTAGCCTGACAATAATCATAAGGCTTACCTCATAGGGTATTGTGAGGATAAAACACATGTGAAGCATTTATCACCTGATTTTATATACAATCTGTTCTGATGTCTCTGCTGGTGGGAGCAGAATAAAACAGTCGTCTTTAGTAGTTTTCTCTCTAAAATTCCATCTACTGTACTCTGGGAAACGTGATTCTCTCCTCCGTCGCCATGGTCCTGCCCCACCCTTGTCGTAGTGTCTGTTACTGCACGGCACCTATTTACTTGTTTCACTCGCTTCCATTAAACTGTAAGCTCCATGAGGATGAAGACTGTCTCTGTTTTCATCTTTATTGTTTCAATGCCTAGCACGTATTTTGTACTCTACAAATAATTATTAGATCAATGTTAAATGGAATATAATAAAAGAAGTATCAGAGCTATTAGAGTTTTCTTTTATAGAGATTTGCTTTGACTAGTTCTTGCAGGGGTTCCACAAAGACTGGCATGCAATGAATGATTCACGTCAACTTATTTGCACTGCCCTCTGCCTAGAATGGTCTACCCTTTGTTATAGCCGCAGGGCACACGCCCTCATTTCCTTAAAATCTTCATTCACCTGTCACCTTCTCAGTGATTCCTATCCTAACCCACCCCATTTATAATTGCATCTCTGACTCTTCTCTGTTCTGTTTTTCTGTAACATTTATGATAGTCTAACCCTCTGTGTATTTGAGTGATTTGTTATGTTTGTGATTTGTTTCTGGCCTCCCCCACCCACCACAGAAGTGTAAGCTTGGTCGGTTTTGCTCAGATATATCTCCAGCATCTGGGACAGTGCCTGGCACAAAGTAGGCAGGCACTTTAAAAATGTCTGCTGAATTAATAAATTCAATGCATTGGGGCTGCCAATTTGGAAATAAGTGAAAGCAAAATTATGATTCAAGGATAATCAACAAAATTAGAAACAAGAAACCTTGCATTCCAACTTGAGATCAGTCATTATATGGTTCTTGACTGTGCTAAGTGTACAGACTGCACCTCCCTCAGCCTTAAATTCTGGAAATCATCTTTACCAAAATACCCCTTAAGGGTCACTCAGGAATATATTGCAATTCTTTTTTACAAAATAATATATACCTGAGATTGTGTCTTTAATATGGGATCCTAATGCTAGAGACATTTTTTAAAATGGTTTAGCCCTGAAGCTAACTGCTTCTTTAAATATGTGAATATGAACTTTCCATAGAACGTGAATGCAGACTCTCTGCAAGTGTTTAATTAAGAGTAATTAAAAATAGTGTCGGTATTAAAATGTTCCATTCTATCAGCTTAGTAGGGGTTTTATTTCAATAAAAAGTTTATTATTTTACATGTTACAGCATAAAATGCCACATTGAGCCAGTATCAGCAGGGAAAATGTGATGTGCTGAAGTGGTACGAAACAATGTGATTTATAAATTAATTCCCTGCATTATTTTTGTTAAAATTTTTTTCATTAAGATTAAACTTTTACTTGGGTGGTTAATTATTTTAATCCATTATAAAAGTATCACAAAAACACAAATGGAACAAGTCAATTATATAGGAACTGGAAAAGAGGCGTATGTGAAGAAACGTATTTAAAAATACAAAGGCTCAGTGTCATACATGAGATGAGATTTTCACTCAGCTTGCCATTTATAGGATTGTTTAGCTATTTAAATAATGGTACATAAAATGATCTAAGTAAGCTTGAATTAATAAGAAGGAAAGTTTTAAACAAAAGATTTAAAGGTAAGTGATTGGTCACCAGGGTGGGCAGGAAAGCCAGGTGCCGCATACCAAAACAAGGAAACTCCCAAGTGTTGTAGAGGGGAGAGATACACAGGGTGGAGCAAAAGTAGGTCCACTGTTGTTTGTATGGACAATAATACAGTAATTAATAATACAAGAAGGAATACTGTGCTTCGTGTACTCATAACTGTAAACCTACCTTTGTCCCACCCTGTATAAAAAGTATCAAAACCCAAAGGGAAGAGTAAACAAATGAGAGAAGCAGTATTAATTAGGACAGATGACATGAAGCTGTTTCATAGTATAAAATTTGAAAAAAGCACAAATATGAAGAAGAAAAAGAACTAAATAAATGTGTAAACAGAGATGCTCAACACAAAGGAATATCTAACCAAACATGTCTTTTTAAATAAGAAAGTAACATGAAGAAAGGATAGCTGTGTGCCTGGCAGGCATCGTAGTATTTTTATTCATGTCTTCCCACCAAAATAACTTCTTGTTTTGTATTTTCCCACTTTCTTTCACCACTGCATTCTGTATATTAGTCTATTACCAGAGGTAAAATATAAATGTCTAGAATGAGTACCTGTTGAAATAATAGCATCCCCATCCATACAACAGTACTTATTGAGCATTTGCTGTGTATGTAACATATTCATCTCTTAGTAGAAAGAAGATAAAAAATTATAAGTGTAATAATTCCAGAATAAAGGAATAAGGATCCAACAAGACATTCAGTGATGGAGGAAGAGAGGATTATTAAGTTGAACCTTGAAAAGTGGGTAGGATTTGAAGATTCATAGAACAGGAGAAGAATATTTTAAGATTGTCAACATGAACAAGGGCTTGAAGGTGTACAGTATGTTACATAAGCATTGATAATAGCAAGGAGGACATTTGGTAAATGCGTCATGAGTGTGAATGGAGAATAAGGAAAATAAAGTGTAAAGAGAACATTGCATGACAGGCTAAGGAAAGGATGATTTTCCTTAAACCCTGCAATCAAAGGTTTTTGAGGGATGAAAAAACTGTCAAAATTATAATTCAGAAAGACTGATCTAGCAGCTACAGGTAAAATATATTGAGAAAGAAAGGCTAAAAGGTAAGGCACATTAAGTTCAAAGGTCATCATTAAAGTCCTTGCAGAAGGTGTTCAGGTCTAAGTGCAGGTGAAGAGAGAGTATAGAATCCAATGACCTAAAGCCACGGAATCCATGTGACTTGGCCATGATAGTCATCTTAAGTTTTTTTTTTTCCAAATGGATCACTTAGTTATTTAGTGAAGTCACTTAATGAAGAGGACATAAGACAGGGCAATTTTAGTGGAGATTTGCAAAAGATTTCATGCATAGAGAAGCCTGCAAGTCAAGATATTTCAGTTCGACCAAGAATAGCTTTAAGATACTGGGCACTGGAGAGGTAGGTTGATAGAGAAGAAGGCATAGAAACCTGAAATTAAACTCCTTGTATTGAAACTTTACATTTTTAAAATTATTTCAGGATTCAGATAACCTTGTCATTTTCCAAGATTACTGAGCTTTTAGCATACTTTCCTCTGAAAGCAAATGGTTGGTTTTGCATAACAGAGTTATACCAGAGTCATTATAGGGAGGAGGTGGCATAGACTGAGAGATGGTTAAATGAGAGTGATCTGATTTCATTGGAGAATGTTGGGTAGATACAAGACTAGGTCTTGACAAATTCTTCTGATTGACTACCACAGTGACTGAATTCCAACCATGTCTATTTAGTAGTAAGTGCTGCCATTTACAATCTGTGCATTTACTACATACTATCATTCTGATATGTTCATACTTACTTTTTTAAGATTTTATTGATTTATTTTTAGAGAGAGGAAAAGGGAGGGAGAAAGAAAGGGAGAGAAACATCAGTGCAAGAGAAAAACAATGATCATTTGCCCCTCGTGTGTGTCCCAGCTAGGGATGTATGTGTCCCAGCTGGGGACAGAACCCACACCCCAGGCGTGTGCCCTGACCGAGAATCAAACTGGTGACCTTTCACGTTGCAGGCTGACACTCCAACCAACTGAGCAGCACTGCTCAGGGCTGCACCTCCTTTTCAACTCCATGTTCCACTTTAACTTACACTTTCTGAGGAGGTTATGCATAACTTAGTCTAGTTGCCATTTACGCAGTAGTTTTATGTCTTCTTCCACCAGGGAAGTAAGCACATTGAAGGAAGAAGAGGCTTTTGAAAAGCTCCCTCAAATATTCATCATTTTTTAATGATGATTTTGAATCTTAATAGAAAAATAAGGCTGTTACATTGACTTTGAAGAGGCATCGTTCTTCAGGAGCCAAACCACTTCCAAGTTAATGCTCAAAAATTCTTCACAACATTGTGCCCAGGCTCAGGTTCATATCAATTTTGGTATTCTGGCAATCAATTTCTGCATAACAAGCCATCTAAAAACTTAATGACCTAAAACAACAACTTATTGCTATCGTTCATGGTTCCATGGGTTGACTGAGCCCAGCTGGTAGGTTCTCACCTAGGATCTCTCACATGTTTATAATTAAATTCTGATTGGGGCTAGGGGCATCTGAAAGGTCATTGAGCTGGATAGCCAAAGTGGCTCATTTGTGATTGGCAGTTGATGCTTGCTGGAAATTCAGTTGTCTACTAGAGCACTACATATGACCTTTCCATGTATCTTAGGCTTCCTCTAGTAGGTGCTGGGTTCTAAGAAGGAGTAAGTATTCCAAGCCTGGACAGTAACTGCATTATTTATTCCATATTCTGTATTCAAAAAGAAAGTCGTGAGGCCAGCCCATATTTGGGGGAAGAGGCTATACAAGGGCATTAAGATCATGAAGTATGGCTTATGGCAGAGATAGACTGGGGTCAGGGAGAGAAAGTAAACTGTCTTTGAGACTGGCTGGCACACACAGTGAAACAATAAAGCAGGATTCTCGTCGGAGAAAAAGACCAGTGTTCAGTAGACAGTGGGTATTACTGAATGATATATTTCTGTTATTGGTAGAGTTGATGGTTGTCATTTACTTCCTTCTTTTCGGGGAAGTTACCAGTGTTTCATTCTATCCTGACCTCAGATTCTAGATCTCTTTTCCTAGTTCCAATTGTAATGGTACTCAGGTCCTTTATTAGTAAATCTAAATGCTTCCAAAGGTGTCCACACATGGTAACATATGAAACGTTTCTTGTATTGTTTCTTCTTATCCTTTTGCCTCTGGTCCCTCCACAAGATTAAGCATAGGTACAGCACCATTTTTATCTTCAAGGTTCATTCAGCTGGCATTAATTTAAGTACTGTATGTTTGTCACAGGGCACACAAGGAAACATAAACCAGCTTTTGCTCTTAGAGTACAAACACACTGAAAGGAAAAAAAGGCTTGGATTAGCTGATGTAAAATTAAGCTGCTCAAACAAAAAGACCTCAGATATATAGAAGATAGAGATGTTTACTTTCCTCACATAGCAGTCCAAGGTGGGCATCCCAGATGGGCGGATGGCTCTGCCCCGCAGAGCCAGATTCTGCGTCCAGGTCCCTTCTCTCATTTCTTCTACCATCAATCTAGGCAATATTGTCATCTGGATGATCACTGCTGGGTTGCAGCTTCATTAGCATTCTGGATCACAGGAAGGGAAGGATAAGAACATGGAGATATCATACCCGCTTCCTTAAGGTGCTGGCCAGAGTGGCACCAACCAGTTGTGCACTTGTGGAGCTGGGAAGGACTTAGTCAAATGGCTACACCTCGCTGCAGGGAATGCTGGGTAATGTAATGTGTCAGGCATCCATGTGCTTGCCTACAATTGTTTTAGCAAAGGTTTTCATGAACAGTTAGCAGTCTCCACAACAGCATGAAAATAAATCATTATAAAGCAATGTGATAAGTGTCTCACTAGAAAAATATGCAAAGTGCTATGAATGCACAGTTGGTAGTCAGTAGCTTAGCTTGAGTGTTTAGGGAGGGTTTTCACAGGAAGTAAAATTTGAACTGTTTCCAGAAGTAATGACTAGAGAAAAATAAGGCATTGTGCACAGAAAAATAAGATCATATATCCTGGTAAAGGATACAGTAGAGTGTGACAGGCTCAGGGAATGGGAGAAATTTAGTATGGCTGAGCACAAGAGCCCATAAGGTGGGGAGTTTTAGGAAAATGAGGTCCATAAGATAGCGGGGCTTCTGCTAAGGACTCTTGGACTTTATCTTCTAGGAATAGTGGGAGGTTCTTGCCTGTTACCTTTCAGATGGTTATAATCAAATTCTGATTGGGGCTAGAGTCATAGATCATTGAGCTGGACATCCAAAGTGGCTCATTCACGTGGCTGTCAAAATTCATATGAATGATCTATTAGAAGTGTCTTAGTAACTCAGAAGTTTCTAAGTTTGGCACTGGCATGATCAGATTGGTGGTAGAGTGTAACGATAAATTGGAAGAGAAGAGAATAAACAAAGAGACCAGTTAGGAGTATGTTACAAGGGGGCATGATAAGAATTAAATCACTGGTTATCATGGAGATGAGAGAAGAAGGAATAAAGATCTAGGCAACAGAGACTACGGACTTGATAGGAAGGTTGAGAAAGAGAGATGAGTACTTCCTACTTCTGCATGGGGATGTTTGGTGATGCCATCAACCCGTACAGGCCCAAGAAGAGAAAACAAGTTTCCTGGGGCAAGATTTTTAAGCTGTTTTTGGACATAAAGAATTTTAGGTACCTACCAGCTACCTACATTTCTGAGCCATTTTTGCTGGGCTTGAGAGGAAAAAAAAAGCAGAGGGCACATCAAAGGACTTGCTTAGACAAATATCTTTATTCTTTAGTTATGTGAGCAGACATCTAGGAGAATGGTGTGTCTTAGCAATAAAGGGAACTAGTTTAGCCTACTCCAGTCTGTGACACTGAGACTTTTAATGATCATCACCCCCTTTATAATGCCAGAGCAATGCAGTGCCATGAGTTTTGACACAATACTCATTCATTTATGTTCAGCCACTCCTTCCCTGCCATGTGCTGTACTAGGTGCTAAGGTTCTGTACTATGTGCAGAGGACACAACTCTAACACAAGCAAACAAACAGTCACTGCTTCAAATAGGTAGGGCCTGAAAAATGTAAAAGCCATTTCCAAATGGTGAGGGTGGAATTTCATATAGGCAGTAGGGATGCAGAAAATGGTTTTCCAGGTTCCAGGAAAAGGCAAGAGAATACATTGTACATTTTAGGACCAAAGAAAGTCCAGTGTTGCTGGAGCGTAGAGCACGACGGCAGGGCAGTAAAAAGAAATGAGGCTGGAGAGAGAGGCAGGAGCCAGATCATGAAGAGCCTTCTCAACCTTGTGAAAGAACTTGGAAAGAAGGATTCTAAGAAAGGAAATATACTATTAGATTTTGCATTTTTTCAGTGAACAGTCTAGCTGTGATAAGAGGGATGTATTGGAGGATAATGAGATGACAAGACTAAAGCAAGACTAGTAGAGTGCGATGACTGGGGTGAGGCAGGGGAGGTGGAGAAAATATTTTGATGTGAACAGTCATCAGCCCCTGAATTGATGGGTGATAGAATGAAAAGCATCAAGGTGCCACCCAGGTTCTTGGTTTAGACAGTTGTATGGATGTTCTATCATTAACAGAGAAAATGAAGATGGTAAGAAAAGTGTTTGTGGGGGAATGATGAGTTCAGTTTTGACATGCTTAGTTTGCAGCGTCTACAAGGCTTCCAAGTAGAAATGAACAGTAAGCTATTAGATATATTGACGGAAGTTGAAGAGATAGAGACTTATAAGTGATGGGACGGACAAGTGAAGTCAACCTTAGAGGGACATATTCAGTGAGACGCACAGCATTTGTTGACTATGCAGCAAGGTCCCTAAGGAGCTGCAAAAAGGGAGCCACCGCAGAACTAAGCAGCAAATCAGAGCAAAGAAATCCCAATGGAAGAGAATGCTCTGAGCCAGAGGGTTAGTCAGCAGTGTCAAATGCTACCAAAGGTCCAAAGGATACTAGAAAAGTAAAAATGTTATTGAGCATTTTTAATCGCTGCTAATCTACAAAAAGTCTCAATTAAAAAATCATGTTTATTTTATAAGCAGGAAGGTTGAACAAATTTTTATATAATTGTTGCCCATTTATATCTGTCTTACAAATCACCAGGTCTTCTTTTCATTTAATCTTCATTTTCTTACTGGTTTGTAAGAGTCCTTTATAAATGGTGGCTAATAATTCTGTTATATGTGGTATTTTTGCCCAGTTTCCTTTTATCTTTTTGTTTTGCACATGGAGTGTTTTTTAATACAGAATATTTTAATTTTTATGGAGCAAAAAATGTCAGTCATATTTTCTGAATTTCAAGTATTACTTTTGTGCCTTAATTCTCACTCCACAGTTATATACAAATTCTCTCTTTTTTTTCTGGTACCTTTATGATTTTTTTAAACATCTGGAGATTTGTCTAGAATTACATAGTACAATGCCTGAGCAGTGCTGAAGACCTAGTTGTGGCTGATGATTTCTTTTTAGAGATAATAATATATTAGCCAGAGAGAAGCCAGTCAGCTGGGTTCATTGAATGTTGAAGTTTTCCAGTCACTTGCCCTTAATGGACAATGGACCAAGGCAGTTTAGGAAAACACATTGAAATGTTGGACCATAGACTCTAAGAAGTTAAGGAGGAAAGAGAAAAAAAAATTTTTTTTAAAGGCTAGCAAGGAAAAGGAGAGTGAATGGACTAGAATCCCTATAAGATATTTTTTTCTAAGGTTGGAAAAGGGAGTTATTTGAGTAATATGGTTACAAAGATAGGAGGTTTGGGTCAAACTGGGAGAATATCTAAATTTATTATTTCAGAAGAGTGCTTCAATATCCATAGTTAAATATTAAGAGTGGGTAGTTGAAGCCCTGGCTAATGTGGCTTGGTTGGTTGGATCGTCCTCCCTCGCACTGGAAGGTCATGGCTTTGATTCCCAGTCAGGGCACCTGCCTAGGGGACCTGACATCGGCCCCTGGTGTGGGGTGTGTGCAGGAGGCAGCTGATCAATGTTTCTCTCATATCAGTGTCCCTCTCTCCCTCTCTCTTGCTCTCTCCCCCTTCCCTTTCTCCTTTCTCTTTTCTCTTTCTCTCCCCCCCCCCACCCCTCTCCCTAAAATCAATGAATGTATCCTCAGGCAAGGATTTAAAAGAATTGGGTAGTTGAAGTGGAGTGGAGCAGGAGGTGACTGAAGATCAAGAAATGGAGAGGTTAGAGTATTGGATAGGTTATTCATGTGAATTTTGGAATCTCCAAGATTACAGCTGCACTTGGATGAAGAAAAACATCCTTTGACTGTCTTGGTCGTCTCTTACCAACACCTTTGTCAACCTTCATTTATCTTTAGGAGACCCATCCTCAGTTGCTGAAAAATAAAAACTCAAAGCTCATTAGAAATCAGTAGCAAACTCAAAGTCAGAACGACCCGCCCTCTTGCTTCTGGTTTGGGCTTATTTTTGTATGTGAAAACTACTGATAACGAATGTAAAGCACTTATTTCAGTGCCTAACACATAACAATAGTCAATTTATTATAGCAATTATCATGATATTAAAGGGAAATGATTTGTGTTTTAAATTGGTGTTTGCTTATTAGTCTTTTCAAGTTTAATGTTTGGAATTTTAGCACCCCTAGTCCTGCATAAAAATGAGCAGACAACTTCAGTGAGAGCTTGTTACTGGAATCCCCAAGAAGTTTGGAAATGCATCTGAGAAGCAGTTAAAGGCCTATATTCAAGCCAGGGAAAAGACGGAAAAAAGGAACTGGAAAGTTTTTAAATTCTAGGTACAAGAGTAGATACTAATTAGTTTTCTTTCCTCTCACCGTGACACATTTGGACTCCAGAGCCACTCTCTAAGAGATCAGAAGTAAATCCTAGGTGAGGCCCAGGATCTGCGTTTGTAACAAGTACCCCCGGCTGGTTTTCAGCATGCACAGTAACGTCTGAGAATTACCGACTTCTGCATTTAGGCCCAGCAGTTTTTTTGTCCTGTAACATTCGTGGGAGACAGTGTGATGAAGAGGATTAAAGGTTTATGAATATTATATATTTTTATTGTGTTTTCAATCTGGAAAAATACAGTAAAAAGAGAAAGTAATTGTACAAAGAATTATACAAGTGAATAGAGGAATTTAAATGGACTTGTGTGAATCTTCTTCTTCACTCAGTTAAAATAATTACTCACTATTCATCTTGTCTTAATAAAAAGAAAACTTAAGCTCTTTGTTGCTAAAGTTCACATTCATTTTTATGATTTTAAGAAAACTAATATAAGCCTTAAATATAACAAGGCTACTTTATCATCTGATAGCAGCTTTTCATAGTGAAGCTCAAAATGAATTAGAAAATTTATCAGAAAATGTATTTAATATAGGAACATTTCTGATGAGAAATATTGTGATTTTAAGATCTAAAATATTCTAAGTCAGTGATGAAATAAATATTTCAAAGTCATACAACCTGAGGCTGATTTTTGTTGTCCACTCACAATGTGGCACAGAAATATAACTCTTTGGTTGCTATTTACAAAATTTTTACTGCAGTTTTAACTTAGCGAGTATAGAAGTAATGATTCTCACTCTGACACTTCAATGTATAGCAACATTGCAAGAAATATAAATGCTGCAAACTGGATTTGTTAACATAATGTAGTTAAATATTATGAGAAATGTAACATTTACCAATTCTATAATCCACATTCACTTGTTTTCAAATTTTACCTTATGTTACTTGGTTATTAAATAGGGATCCTTCCTTCCTTCCTTCCTTCCTTCCTTCCTTCCTTCCTTCCTTCCTTCTTTCTTTCCTTCCTTCCATTCTTTTATTGTAAATGATAAAAACCTTTATACTGGGCACTACCAAAAGTTCAAAATAAAAATAAAAAGAACACCTGTTTTTCAAGGCCCAGAGAATGACTAGGACTTAGTACTAGATCTCCACAAACAGCAGATTCAAACAAGAATGATTCAGTCACACTAACTTTTAGAGTCATGTGTTTTTTTTTTTAGTGTTATTCAATTATGGCTGTCCCAATTTTCCTCCTGTTGCTCTCCCCTGCCTTCCCCAACCCCTTCAGTCAGTCCCCACCCTGTTATCCAGTACCTTGGGTCCTTTATACATGTTCCTTGACTAGACCCTTTCCCTTCTTTCCCCCGCTTTCCCTCTCCTCCCTCCCCTCTAATCACTGTGAGTTTGTTCCTTATTTTTATGTCTCTGGTTCTGTTTTACTTACTTGTTTTTCTCATTAGATTCCACTTACAAGTGAGATCGTGTGGTATTTGTCTTTTACCACCCAGCTTATTTCACTTAGCATAATACTCTCCAGATCCATCCATGCTGTCACAAAGGGTAGGGGCTCCTTTTTTTCCGCTGCATAGGATTCCATTGTGTAAATGTACTATAGTTTTTTTGATCCACTCATTTACTGATGGGAACTTAAGCTGTTTCCAGTGCTTGGCTATTGTAAATTGTGCTGCTCTGAACAGTGGGGTGCATGGGTTCTTTTGAATTGGTGATTCAGGATTCTTAGGGTATAATCCCAGCAGTAGAATCACTGAATCAAAAGGCAGTTCCATGTTTAGTTTCTGAGGAAATTCCATACTGTTCTCCACAGTAGCTGCACCAGTCTGCATTTCTACCAAGGGCACTGGAGTTCCCTTTTTTCCACATCCTCGCCAGCACTTGTTGTTTCTTCATTTGTTAATGATGGCCATTCTGACCAGTGTGAAGTGATATCTCATTGTGGTTTTAATTTGCATCTCTCTGATGGCTAGTGATGTTGAGCATCCTTCATATGTCTCTGGGCCTTGTGTATGTCCTCCTTGGAGAAGTGTCTGTTCAGGTCCTTTGCCCATTTTTAAACTGGACTGTTTGTCTTCCTGGTGTGAAGTCGTGTGAATTCTTTATATATTTTGGAGCTCAAACCCTTGTCCGAGGTATCATGTTTTCCCACACAGTTGGTTCCCTTTTCATTTTTCTGATGTTTTCTTTAGCTGTGCAGAAGCTTTTTAATTGGATGTAGTCCTGTTTGTTTATTCTTTCCTTTATATCCCTTCCCCTAGGAGATATATCTATGAAGATATCTGACATTTTACTGCCTATGTTTTCCTCTAGGATTTTTATGGTGTCATGACATAAATTGAAGTGTTTTATCCATCTTGAGTTTATTTTTGTGTATGGTATAAGTTGTTGGCCTAATTTCATTGTTTTACATGTACCTGTCCAGATCTCCCAACACCATTTATTGAAGAGGCTATTTTCACTCCATTTTATGTTCCTGCCCCCTTTGTTGAATATTAATTGACCATAGAGTCACGGGTTTATTTCTGGGCTCTCTGTTCTGTTCCATTGATCTATGTGTCTATTCTTATGCCAGTACCAGACTGTTTTGATTACAGTGGCCTAATAGTATAGTTTGGTATCAGGTATTGTAATCCCTCCTCTTTGTTCTTCTTTCTCAAAATTGCTGTGGCTGTTGTAGGTTGTTTATGGTTCCATATAAATTTTTGAAATGTTTTTCCTATATCTGTGAAATATGTCATTGATATTTTAATAAGGATTACATTGAATCTATAAATTGCTTTGGGTAGTATAGACATTTTGATGATGTTACGTCTTCCAATCCATGAACATGATATGTGCTTCCATTTATTTGTGTCTTCCTTAATTTCTTTCTTCAGTATTGTGTGGTTTTCTGAGTCCAGGTCTTGTTTAGGTTTATTCCTAGGTATTTTATTTTTCTTGCTGCTTGGGTTTTAAACTACTATTTCTCTGAATCTTGCCAACAAGTATACTGAGAGCAGTCAATCTTAAATATATATGCAGATACAGTTGCACTTTGTTGATTTTTTTTCTTTCTTCACTTAACAACTATTTACTGAGCATATGCTACATTCTTAGAACAGGGATGAATGGGGAATGAGGCAAACGAAGACGATGATGATGTTGATGATGATAACAGTGGCTCCCTATGGGCAAGTATCTATGTGGATTAATTCTTACAATAACTGTATGAGGCAGATTTTATTGCTGTTCCATTTTGCAGGTGAGGAAATAGGTTTAGAGAGGTCACACAGCTATGACATAGTGCAACCAGAATTCAGACACTACCAATCTGAATCCAAGGGCCAGATGTTTACTTAATAAACTGTTAAATATATTCTTTTTTCTCATGGAGCATATATTCTAGAAATTTATTTACAAATGTATTGAGTATCTATTATGTGCTGATACAGTCCTAGACCCTAGGGTAGGGTATTGAAGAGACCAACAGTGTCATTACTGTGAGAGCTTATACTTTCCAAATCCTCTAATAATGGTTTAAAAAGGAAAGACAGTATATACATACTAATCCCAATAATAAACATAATTAATTACAAAACTATTGAATATAACACAATGGGTAAAGAATACTGCATATTCATATATTCAGGAAGGGCAATGTTATTTTTATACTTTAAGAGGAATTAATTTTCACGTAGTTAAAAATATGTATTTTT
This sequence comes from Pteronotus mesoamericanus, assembly GCF_021234165.1. NCBI lineage: Eukaryota > Metazoa > Chordata > Mammalia > Chiroptera > Mormoopidae > Pteronotus > Pteronotus mesoamericanus. Next base: position 42,166,828 of record NW_026555186.1, on the reverse strand, counting down.
TAAAAGAAACTTTTCTGCTTAATCAAAACTTGAATTCAAGAGCTGTTTCTTTCAGTTGCTAAAAGGGGAAAAGTCATATCTAAAAATGAGAACATTTCATGAGGTAGAAAGTCACTAAGGCCTCGTGTCATTTGGAGTTAAATTTTATCTGAACTTCAGAATAATTTATAGATGCAATGACAGCTATTATTGTGCAACACTCATATTTCCAATGGGCAAGACCAAATCAAGTATGAAGAATATTCCCAAAGAAGGGTACACTATGAATTTAAGAAACTCTTAAGTATTGTACAATTTTATTAAATTAATTTATTGATTATAATAGATGACCTTTTAGAATACCTGTTACTGTATCACCCTCCTTTTTATTTAAGATTTTTTCATTGGGGTAGAAATCTCTTTTGGAACTGAAACCATTCCTTTATGTTTAAAAAGCTGATGCTATTTAAAAGTATTTAAGAAAACATTGAATAATAATGTTTTAATGTTTAATAAATACTGCAGTTACCGTTTGACATTTGGAAAAATTGGTTAATATTTCTGTAAATCACCATGTATTTAGTTTTTAAATGAACATGTAGGTCCGTTGTTTAGGCTCTTCTCTTTTCTCTGGTTTCTATTTTGTCACTAATAGTCTCACCCTCACCATCACTTAAAATGATACCAGTTACAGGCACATTTCAAAGGTAGTTCAGGTTTGGTTCAACACCACAGCAAAAAGACAAGTATTGCAATAAAGTAAGTCATAATCTTTTTGCTGGTGGAGGATCTTGCCTTCAATTTGTAAAAATTGCAAGTGCAGTAAAGCAAGGTATGCCTCCAGGAGAATGTGCTCAATTCTGACATGCAGGACTTGTGCCTCACCTCAGTGAGCTTACACAGTGTAGTGAGAGGAGGCATAAGGCATAAAATATGCACGTAAAACAGAAATACCAATATAAAGAGAAGATTATAACAATTTTATAAAAAGTGGTTCAGGTAACAACGTCAGAGGTTGCATACTATGTTTATTTATTGAGACAAGAGAGCCTAAACTGGATTTGATCAGAGAAGTCATTGGTAATTTTGTTGAGACAGAAAGGCATTCTAGGGAAAGCCAAGCAGTAGCGTCCAGGACAGGAAGAGCTTGGTAAATGCAGTGGCATTTTGGCTGGAGTTTGTTTAAGGATATTGTGACAGCCAAATGTAAGGAGGAATGCACAAGCAGCATCTAGAGGATCTGCAGAGTTTGAGCTTTAATTTATAGGCCACAGAGAGTCACTGAAAGTTTCTGAAAAGGGAAATATGATGAAAGCAACATTTTAGGAGGATTTACTAGCCAGTGCGTGTGTAGGATCTGTTGGTGGAGACCAGTTGAGGGAATAATGCAGTCCTCTGAAACAAGTTTTACTCAAAATGTGCTCCTTGGAATACTAATTCTGAGATATATAGTAATAAAAACTCCTTTTTTTCTAGGGATTTTTTTAATTAATGAAAAAAAAGGAAGCATTGCATATTAAATTTTCCTTTTGGAGGTACAATGCACATTAACACATTAAAGGCCTATACCAAAGAAACCTGTAATTTCACAAACTTACTTGCACATAAAAGGCTTTGTTCTTTGATTTATTCATAAACATATCACTGTGCTCCACTGAAATCACTTTCAATATTTAGAAATTTTAGTCTTATCAATTACCTATTTATTTTTTAAAGTATATTTTACTGATCATGCTATTACAGTTGTCCCAGTTTTTTTCCCCTTTGCCCCCTTCCACCTGGCACTCCCCTTTCCTCCAGCATTTCCCCCACCTTTGTCCATGTCCATGGATTATGCATAGAAATTTTTGGTTTCTCCATTTTCTATACTATTCTTACCATCCCCCTGTCTACTTTGTACCTACCAATTATGTTTCTTAATCCTTGTACCTTTTCCCCCATTCTCCTCCTTCCCCCTCCCCACTGATAACTCTCCAGCCCATGGGCCACATGCAGCCCAGGATCACTATGAGTGTGGCCTAGCACAGAATAATAAATTTACTTAAAATCATTCTTTTGCTTGTCAGTTTTCATGTTTATGTATTTAATGTGTGGCCCAAGACAACTCCTCTTCTTCCAGTGTGGCCCAGAGATGCCAAAAGGTTGGATGTCCCTGCAGTCTGTGATCTCCATTTCTGTGATTCTGTTCCTCTTCTAGTTGTTTGCTTAGTTTGTTCTTGTTTTTGCTTTTTTAGATTCAGTTGTTGATAGTTGTGAGTTTGCTGTCATTTCACTGTTAATAGTGATTTTCTTTTTCTTAGATAAGTCCCTTTAGCATTTCATATAACAATGGTTTGGTGCTGATGAACTCCTTTAACTTTATCTGGGAAACACTTTATCTGACCTTCGATTCTAAATGATATACTTTGCTCGATAGAGTAATTTTGGTTGTAGGCCCTTGCTTTTGATCATTTTGAATACTTCTTGCCAGTCCCTTCTTGCCTGCAGTTTCTTTTGGAAAATCAGCTGACAGTCTTATGGGAACTCCTTTGTAGGCAACTCTCATCTTTTCTCTTGTTGCTTTTAAAATCCTCTCTTTATCTTTAAACTTTGGCATTTTAATTATGATTTAATTATATGTGGTCCTCTGTAGGTCCAACTTGTTTGGGATTCTCTGTGTTTCCTGGACTTGTGTGTCTCTTTCCTTCACCAAATTAGGAATGTTTTCTTTCCTTATTTTTTCAAGTAAGTTTTCAATGTCTTGCTCTTCCTCTTCTGCTTCTGGCACCTCTATGATTTGGATGTTGGCACGCTGAGAGAGGTCCCAGGGTCTTCTTATTCTCTCCTCATTTTTTTGAATTCTTATTTCTTCTTTCTGTACTGGTTGACTGTTTATTTCTTCCTTAAGTACGAAATTGTTGATTTGAACTCCAGCTTCCTTCCTTTCACTGTTGGTTCCCTGGGGATTTTTCTTCATTTCACTTAGTGTAGCCTTCATTTCTTCCCTTATGTGTTTACCAAACTCAATGAGATCTCTAAGCATCCATATCACCAGTGTTTTAAACTCTGCACCTGATAGGTTGGCTATCTCCATTTGGCTGAGTTCTTTTTCTGGAGTTTTGATCTGTTCGGTCATTTGGGCCATACTTCTTTGTCTCTTCAATTTGGCAGCTTCCCTTTGTTTGTTTCTGTGTATTAGGTAGAATTGTTTTGATTCATCTTGACCCACCTGTTAAGGGGTGGAGCCTTAGGTATTTGCCAGGGCTGGACAACCCGCTTTGCTGCTCTGTGGCACTGCATGTTGGGGACGAGTCAGAGAGGGAACAATGCCACTTGCTTGGTTCTCGCCCCGTTTCCAGTCACTCCCTCCACTTCCCATATGTGACTGGAACCTTTCCAGCTGCTGCCCTGGTGCTGAATCCCAGAGTGGGTGGGTTTGCGTACATTCTCAAGCTATGCAGGTCCTTTAAAAGTACTCTTCTGAGAGACCCACAGTTTCTTCTGCTGCCGCAGCCCCCACTGAATTTTACAGCCAGAAGTTATGAGGCTTTATTTACCTGATGCTGAAACTCTGGGCTGTGAGGGCCTGGGACTGGGATGGTTCGCTCTCCAGGTGTTCCTCCCGGATTTTATCCTCCACATGTAAATGTGGGACCACCTATTCTGCTGGCTGCCACTGCCTCGCTACCACCACACTGTGTCCTCTCCACCCTGGCTCCCCATCTCCACCACTCCTGCCCATCTGAGTGAATGTTTCTTCTTTAAATCCTAGGTTGTCAGATTTCCATAGAGATGGATTTTCTAGCAGTTTTGGTTGTATTTTGTTCCGAGGTTACTTGTGAGTCTTCTTATGGTTGTGTGAGGAGGCAAAGCACATCTACTTATGCTTCCATGTTGGCCGGAAGTCCTCACTTACCTATTTATTAGAAAGTCCATTTAAGAAATGATAAGAGTATAGGGGAGAAAATGAAATTTAAAATTTTTTAGAAAGGGATTTCAACATAATTTAGTCCAGGCCTTACCTTTAATTCTGGTACACTTAATCAGAAACTGAATGTCACTTTTGACTTGGACGCCTTTTTAGTCAAATTATTACCCTTTATTATATTTGTTTGCCAGTTCTCTCTCCCTTGCTAAACTATAGAGTATCCAAGAATAAGATTAACCCATATCTTATTTTCTTTCTAATCTCTACATCTGGCTCATAGTATGTGGTAGAAAAATACTTGTTGAGTTCAAAGTGATGAGAAAACTAGAGAATTGATGTCTTGCCTGTGGTCACACAGATCATAGTAGGATCCATTGAAAATAAATTAATTCCAAGAATTATGTATAAAATTTTAGCTGTGGGAGGAACTTGGAGACAAAAGACCTGATATATTCTAGCTATAACTCTAAAACTAGCTGTATGATCTTGATAAGATCACTTCACCTTTCTAGACCTCTATTTCCTCATCCATGTTTCAGCTCCAAAATACTGGACATCTCCATTTTTTATTACTGTAAATAATAAAAAATTAACTGAATGTTACTTTTTTTACATTGAAAATATATTCTTTTGAGGGACAACATTTAAATACACAAGCCTTTTTAAGTATTTACTTTTTTGTATCTGTCCTTATCCAATATTCCTGAATTTCATGACTTTTTCTATTCTTATTTTCCTCTTCTATCCAGGTTTATCAAAGACGATGGAATCTTTAAAAGTGTACCAATGTGTGCACTTATGTAATATTAGGACTGAAAATCTCAAATCTTAAAATGTGAAAGCTCCAGTTGTCAGAAGATCATAAAGTCTTTACTTTTAAGGACTGTTAAAAATCACCTTCTGTGAGATCTCAGCTTTGAGATTTTTCTGACATTTCAAGACTTAAATTTGAAAGTGTAGAATCTCTATAAATACAACATTACCAAAAGCCCAAAAAAGTCAAGAAATGCAAAAGGTTAGATTCTTACTAACTCCTCTCCCACATTATGCTCTAAATTGAGTTATGCATCTTACAGTTATATACGTAATCAGGAGTACTTGATGTGAAATACAGTTTAAATTATGACATATTAAGCTTTCTCTTTGAATTTTGGAGAATAAAATTGTGTATGTAAATCACGCAATATCACATTTTTTGTATGTGCCCTTAAGGCTTTTTTATGTTTTCTTCACTTAGTCCCCTCATTTACAACTTTTATCTTACTGTGGACTAACCATATGGGAAATCCACTATTTTAAACTTAAGCTATTTTTGTGGTGTTACTGCATAAGAAAATGACTTTAGTGAAGAAAAATTATATTTTTTTACCAAATTATAAAAATAAAAATTCAATTTTATAGTGGTCATTTCTTGGTTTAATTCAAAGTATATAATTTTTAATTCCTAAATCTCTCTTAAAAGACTGCATTGCCAATTCCAAGTGAAAATGGGAGATAATAAAGGAGAAGTGCCATGAGACCTGGCCATTTTCAACATGTTGAAGATTTAAAATTGTGTGTAATTTACATGAGATATATAAATGAAAGGATTGACTTCAGTAGGATTTTTTTTTTTGCTATAAAAATAGGGTATTTCTCTCCTGCAGCAGCATCTCACATCTCATACATATGTGCATATTTAGTTTTCTGTGTAGCATTCGGTCCCAAGAACACTAATTATAATTTTAAATTATCAATAAGATATAGGCTTAAAGTACAGTAGATGTTAAATTTCATATCTCTTGTAAGCTTCCCTATCTAAAAGCAACTAGTTTTTGCCTTTATTTTCATTTCTTAAACATTCTTGGGAACTTTATAACCACTTATATTTTACCTTTTAAAAGTTAAAAACACTCTTTGAGTTTCTAGTGTGCAAATAAGTATATAGCTTTTATGTCTAAGAAAGATATTACTGATGATAATTCTCCCGTGCATTGTGGATAAAGTGAAAAACCAGCACACTCAAAGTTCACATTGTATTACTACCTGAAAGTGTTTCTTTGAAGCCCCTGTTGGAAGTACTTACAAAGTGGTTTGCCCTTGATTTGTTGGTATGCCTGCTACTGCTGTTTACCAAACAGCCTTAGTTACACTGCATTTAGGTTTTTGCTTGTTTCTTTTCTTTGAAATAGTTCTTCTGGCCTCCTGAAGTAAGGATGCCTCAGCCTCAGCAAAATTTGCCAAACAGTAGTTCTCTAGGAATTGTGCTGTGTTTGTTTCTTTTCTTTGAAATAGTTCTTCTGGCCTCCTGAAGTACGGATGCCTCAGCCTCAGCAAAATTTGCCAAACAGTAGTTCTCTAGGAATTGTGCTGTATTGTCCTCTGAAATCTCCATCCTAATCTTTATATTTTTCTTCTATTGAAAGACTAACTGTAATCTATCATTTTGTTGTCTTTCATATTTAGTCCAACACAGACAATCATGTTGTAACTTCTCAGGAACTAAAATGTAATTTCTATTATGGCATGTTCAGCTTTGGGAACCATATACAAAAGTTAACACTTCTCTATAGATTATCATTGTATGGGATTTGGTGCCATATTAGAGCCATCTGTATCAGCCAGCTTCCCAAAGAATATCCTGCTCTTTTTGCATAATGGGATTATTTCTGGAAATGGCTTTCTTGGCCCAAGATGTGCTACCCTCTCAAATCATATCTGGGTCCTTTAAGCATTTTCAGTGTGCTTTGCATTCATTTTCACTCATTATCCCCTCAGTTGTTCCATCGTTCCTTTCTGATATACACAGACATTCGGCTACACAGTGGGTAAGAAGTGCAGGTAGGACTGAGAACCCCAGGACAGGGACCAGGGCCCAGTTTGGTCTCTCCTTGGCTAAATTCCATTTTGAACAGCTCATTGTTTTTCTTTGATGTGTGGGGTTTAATTGCTTACCTCTAAACATAAGGCTCAATTGGTGGGTCCTTGTGTGGGGAGAGCCATTTGCCCTTTCTGAGTTAAAAATCTGAACATTATTAGCAGTTTATTTTCCATAGAGAACCATGCTGTAAGTGTGGTACAGAAAATGTGATTTTTGACTGCCCAGTTTTGCCCAGGCTCGTCCCTGATTTATGTCATGACCCCACAATAGCCTCTCGTGCCCGTCTGGCCACAAAGCTTATTTTGTAATTTGATCTTAGTGGGGATTCCAGCCGTGCTTCCCTGCTCTGGGCAGCTGAATGTGGCAGCATGCCTGCTCACTTGCCTGAGCTGCTGTGATCAGATTACGCCTTCTCAGCATTTCTTACATTGGCTGCCTATGAAATTCAGAGAAGCTTGAAGTCAGCCCACTTGAGTTTTACAGCCCTTAACAGAGACAGAATAGAAACTATTAGAGAGCTCAGGGAATCTTGGTCTCCTATGTGTCAATTGTTAAGGGAGTCAGAAAGTCGCTCCACACTGAATATCTGTGACTGTCTGTAAAAAATTTTAAGTCATCTTTTTTTCATCATGCAATTTCCAAAAACCATTTTCCAATTTTAATGTTATTTTTAGAGCTATCAGTTGGGTTTTAACTTTCAGCTTTTAGACATTTCCATAACTTGTTAAGGATCTTCATAAAAGATAGGGAAATTCTGCGTTTTCATTGTTTATTGTTAATAAGAAATCATGATAGGGCATCATAATTGGCAAAGCACCCTTCTCTCTGTATTATTCTTTCAGCCAAATAATTATAACACGATGATACTTGTCAACATCTTTATGAGATAACATGACTGCATCCTGTTGAGGTTACAGAAGGAGAACACAGTGTCCAGCCTGGCACTGTGACATGACATGGAAAATTCAGAACCCGTACTGCTTCCATTTCCTTCGTCCAAAATATTAATTGAGCACCAAGAATGTGCAGGCCCTGTGTGAGACACTGGGGCGCTACTGGTAAGCTAGACACACGGTCCTTGCCTTCCCACGCTTATGATTTCATCTTGGAAATAAAATCTCTTATATAGTGGATGGATTTACAAGCTTTTTAAAAATTATATCAGAATAATTCCCAATTTTTTAAAATGTGAACCAGGGAAACTGAGGGTTGGAAAGGACTGTAGAGTTTATTTTATAAAAGCCTCTTTCCTCATACAATGCAGAGTCCCCTCTGTGGTATTTGTTCATAGAAATGAGCAAAATATGCAATTCATGTTTGATTGTTCAAAAATGAAGAAATCATGATTATGGGTTAAGATATAATCTAAACTCCAGCCAAAGCTCAATTAAAACAGTTTTGTTTTCTGACATTATCATTCATACATTCGGTGGACCAGCAAAAAAGCTTGGAAAATGAAGCATAAACAATGTGGTGCCAGTTTGCTTTAAAATCCCTAATGTATGTTTTGTAAACAAAGCTTATAAAACTTAGTACTCTACTAATTAAATAACAAGAAAGATTTTATGAGTACATGAAAAGCCAGAATTTAAAATGCCTTCAGGGGAACAGGTGCTGTAATGACATCACTGTGTGTCACACAGCTTTTTTTCCCCTTGATACTTACATTTGGTCATAATGGAAAGAAATTGATTCCAAATGTGTTTTCTTGACCTCCTTCTCCATTCATGTTAGTGCCTAACCTTAAATGATGTTTCTACAATCTCGGTTGTATTTACAGTAATTATATGCATAATGTAGCATATTATTGTCCGGACTTCCTGTTTAATCAGTACAGAGCTTCTTACAAGTGCAGCTGAAAAGGGCAAACAAAATTAAAGCTTTATATACCAAAACAAGTTTGATTTGCTAAGCTCCCAGCATTCCAAAGTACACAAATTTGTTCCACTAAGTTTTCCGATGGCTTGCAGATGGGCAATGATTAATCAGAGAGCTAACTGTGAAGTAGTTTGCAATTAAACTGGAAAGCTCTGAAGCATGCTAATTGAATCAGAAAATTAGAGACACTGAACAGTAATTGGCTATTTCTCATGCAGCAGGTGCCAGGCCACTCATCTGTGGAACAAGGTATTTAAGGCACATTAGCACTAGTAAAAATACTTCTTGATATGGAACAGTTAGATTTTCTGCTCATTTTCACCATGGATGTCAAAACATACAGCTGTGCTATCTGGTACTTGCAATTCATGTTTGAAGAATTTAAGTTAGGTAAACATATGGGGGAGAAGTGCTAGGCAACCTCTAAATGCACAGGAAACATTTTTGAAGTAAAACCAAAAATGAAGGGCTGAGGTTTTGTTTTTTCAACTCAATCACTTTTGCTTTCTTATCATACAGATTTAGAAGTTGAATTTTCTGTTTAGTGTTTAAAGCAACAACAGTATAAATCTAGTACTGCTGTGAGCTTAGTAGATACATAAAGCCGATTCATATCATGTCTCAGCATGAGTTTATATCTTCTAATTAGTACCACCATTTTATAGAGTGAGCACATGCTATGAAAGTTTGTTTGCCATGCCAACAGGGACCAGGACATGTAGTTTTTCTTTAGTGGAATGATCTGTTGTAGGATCGTGAACAACTGAACCTAACCAGTGGGTAACCAGACAAGAATGGGATTTAATAAGTTCAATTGTAGAGATTTTTTTTTAATAATAAACATTTTCATATTATCGAGGGTGGGGCACATGACTTCTGTTTTCCATTGCTTTAATTAGAGTTTAGTATTGTTATTAGAAAGTGAAAAGTACAAATGAAAATAAAAGTATTCTAAATTATACTGTGCTGGGAAGCAGAATATTATAGAATTCACATGCCAATCATATTACTTAGCAGATGACTGCAGAAAATACTGAGTTTGAACCAAGAGACATAAATTATAAATTATAAATTGTAAACAGTGCATAGGGGATATGTTATAACTGTGTCTCATTTAAAATGAGGCAACGAGTTTTCTCTGCACAAATAATGTTCCTTCATTAAGTTTTAAAGTCTCTTATAATGTTTTATTAAGAACAGTTGGCAACATGTTACCCAAAAAAAGGTTTTAAGTGGAACACACGGGTTTTTTAAAGTACAGCATACTACAAACATATACTTTATGTCTTCGAGCTATAGTTGTTGTTCTGTTTTTAAGTAAAAGCAAAAGCTCCTCTCTGGTAGGCCTCCTTCCCCGTCCCCAACAAGTCATGTACATTTTGCATTCTTTAGTTTGAAAGCAGTTCTGAAACATTTACATGATCAATGTCTTTTGCTAGAGGGATAAAGTTTGCTCTTCCATGGACAAGTGAGAACATATTGATCATTTTATTCTATTTGCTATTTCTAAATTCAATATACCTCTTGAGTCGATAAGCGAGATCGAGAGCATATCCTTTTTTGTGTGTGCCTGGTTGTAGCTTGTTCTCAAGATCCAAGATACATTTTTGATTAATCACGAATGCTCTGAGGTCATGGAGAGCAAATGTGTTTGTGGAGTGTCAGCTGATGCTGTCAGATAAATGTCTTAAGCTTAGCCAGGGTTCATGCCCCAGCTTTAGGCTGTGCCAAATGTCTCCCCTTGTTGAGAAAGATAACAGCTACACTGGAGGCGACTGAGCTGTTTGTTCACAGAAAGGGCTGACCTTGCCATATGGGGCTACAATCAGGTGAAAGAAGGAGTGTAGAGATTTTAATTGAAACTTTACAAATTTCAACTTTTCATTTGATTCAGATGGTCTTGGTATATACTAATTTACATTCTAGGCCTCATATCTAGTCTGATTATAATTATATTTCTTCAGTATTTCCGATTAGACTCCGTAGAATGAATAATTTCTCCAATATTGTTCTTAGTGTACTCTGAGAGTATTTTGGCACTATCACTGTGTTATTAAAAGACTGCAGAAGCATGAAAATGTTTATTAGGGTAAAAGGGACAGATTTCTCTTTGGGCATATGGAATAGAAACTATTCTTTGTTGTTTTTTCAAATCCACAAAATACAAATATGGTCTGGGCAAAGCGAGGTCACTTGTGTTAATGACCCTTGTCCATGTACCCTCTTATCTTCAGAGGACTCATTTAATCACATTTACCCCCACTTACAGTAATTTGTCTTCTTTTACTAGACAGAGTCTATAAATAGGAAATAATGACAAACCTAAACTAACACCTGGAGAATGCTTTGTACCGAGGCCCTCTCTCTTTGAGACTAAAGGCAATTGGATTGATAATATGGTGATGCATAAATGAGTGAGCTCTCCATGGGCTGTTTGTGGGCATTTGCTGAAAAATACCTTTTTAAAAAGTGCCTTTCTTCCACTTTATCTCAGTTTGTTCTTTTCTCCAAAGAAGCTGGTTTACCTTTCTTTCCTCTCAATAAGTTCAGACTGCCAAGGGTAAATCACCAGTGCTAATTAGACAAAATAAGGCGATTTAAAGAAAAAAAAAAAGAACACATCTGTCATGAACTCCCACCAGGTCTCTTGGAAATGAAACATTTTAAATATTTTATGCTGAACACATAATATCTTGAGGAAATGGTTTTATATTCTGTAATCCTAAAGCAAAACCATCAGTGTCAGAGAGCAGTGCTGCTGAAAAACACTCCATTTCTAATTTTTTGATTGAAAATTCCCTCACACTTGGAATGTATGTTCTACTGGCTCTATATAAAATCCAGATTGTAAAGTAGAAAAACTTCATGAAACTAGAAAAAAACGAAAGCTATTTCTTTAATTTTGAAAACCTTTCCTTTATCAAATGGTACCAGAAAAGGGTTACCTTATAGTATCTAGAGATAACTATGTTTTATATGAAGAAGATGAATTTTGGCCTGACTTGGTTTGGTTTGGTTTGGTTTCTGCAGTGGCTAAAATGACAAACAGACCAAGTAGAAATGAGAGGGACTGAAGACAACCACTGAAGTCAAACATTAAGTTTCTGGTAACATGATTAAAGAGTCAAGTCAGATAGTGATTTTCTATAGTTTCTAAGTTATTTAAAGATTAGTAATAGCTAATACCCAACTCATACTTGCAAATCATAGTTAAAGTATACATAAGGAGTTTTAAATTCTGTTTTCTTCAAATATAAGCACAGTTTAGTTCTGGGCTAAATTCTGTGGTTATTTTTCCAAGTATTCTTTACCCACCATCCTTGTTTTTTCTTCATTTCCTCATTATCTTAATATCAGTGGAGCATACATTTCTGTGGCCCCTTTTTCTGAAACTACTGGCCAAATGTGATAAACTCTTTCATTTATGTTGTTCTTAATCCCATCATTTTAAAAAATGTTGAATGTTGTCATGCCCAAGCCACATCCAGGAAGAGAGACTTAGAACTGTTTCATTTTTCATTTGTAAGTATGCTGTGTTATTTAGAAGACCAGTAACCGATAACAACATAATAAAATGCTTCTTTAAGATTTAGAGATAATTCTCAACATAATTTAGGCCCACCTGTGGAAAGGAATAGTAAAATAAACTGATCTTGAGCAAGACTTACTCAGCTCTTCCTCAAGGTTACTGTGTCCTGAGCCAGTATACTGCTGTGCCTACGTACTTAACCATTCTTTCCATTGAAGTAAATGTTTTAGTAAATCTATAACATTTCTGTTTTTCTTCACACTATCTTCTACCTTTATTCTTTTCTAAGTTTTTTCCTTTCTTCTCATTTAATGTTTAAGTTTAAATGATCCTTATTTTTCCTACCAACCAGTCAGCCTAAAAATTTAAAGTCAGTACATTTACGTGGTATTGTTCCTGAGCTTTGAGTGTCTTATTCTGTATGAGCTTGTTGGAAAAATTTTGAAATGACTTCAGAAATACTGGAAAGAAACAGCTACTGCATGTCCAAGAAATTTCCTGTTAATAAAATTTTGCTTCATTTTTTCACTTTAGTCTTATTGTTTATACTCAGATGGCCCCGTCCCCCTCCCCACCCTTCTCCACCTCCTCCCAGCTCTCACCTCCCCTTCCCCCAGGCCCTCACCACACTTGTCTGTGTCCATGGGTCATGCATATATGTTCTTTGGCTAATCCTTCCACCTTCTTTCATTCAGTCACCAACACCCTTCTCCCCTCTGACAGCTGCCAGTTTGTTCCACATATCCATTCCTCTGTTTCTATTTTATTCTTACAGTTTCTTTTGTTCATTAGATTACACATATAAGTGAGATCATATCTGGAAACTGCCCAGGTGCCCATCAATAGAAGAGTGGATAAAAAAGCTGTGATACATATACACAATGGAATTTTGCTTATTTTTAATAACATAAACTCCGATAGTATTTTCCATATCTGATTAGAGTTGTAAATCTACTTTTTACTAATCAAATATTGGGGATGGTTTCAATTATACATAAAGTTTTTAAGGAGATGAGTTCTCAGCTCTAATTATTTGCCTTTTAGAACAAATTCTGAAGTAACATGGTAATTCTACTTTAGGTCACTTTATCATCCAAAATCACTTCTTTACATTTATTCTTTACATCACAAAAATATTAATGCTGGACTTTCTATTTCCATATTATGATTCTTTATATTCTGTACTTTTTTAGTTGATTACAAAACTAATAGTAAATTGTTGTTGACAGTTATTACCCAGTAACAATTGATGTAACAGTTATAATGATAGTCTGTAATTATTTCCATGAACTAATTTAGCTTCTTCAAGATTCTAGAGGGTTTGAAATTGCCAGTGTCCTATTGGATAAAATTTGTGCAAAATATCTTGTTTCAAGGGTTTATAATGTTTCCCATACCAATGAGGAAAACAGTTCATCATGTTCAAGTGTATAATCAGTGTCAGCATTTTGTACATCACAATGAAAATCCCAAAACAGTAGCCATTCTGGATGCTCCTGAGAAGAGCCAAAAGAAAATCGTGTTCCTATTGTAAAGCACTTTTACAAAACCCCCAAGTAAGAAAAAATTTAGTATAATGATTTTTATACGGTACAATTGTAAATTTGGAACTTTTCAGCATTGTAAAGTATACAGTCACCATTGCATTTTATATACAAACAAGAGACTCACTACAGCCATTAAAAAAGTCTATCCCTCTTTAAACTAGCAATTTTTACGTATTTAGAAATGCACAAAATATATTGTGTTTATAATCTTCCATTATTCGGTATACATAACTAAACACAACAAATAAAGAATGAAATTGTGCTTTGAATTTTTCCTGTATCAATATTCATTTCATGGGAATAGATATATCTGTAATCTGGGTTTTTTCCCCCTAGACTTGCTAACATTAAGGGCACTTGTAAGTGGAACTAATAGACATAATGCGTGGCCCTGAATTATGCTAGGTATATTTCCTTTACCTTCTGAAACGTTCAAGATCCACAGATTCATTCTACACACACTGAGGAAACAGAAAGGAACAAAAAGTAGAGCAAGAAGATAAAGTCAAGGACCAGATTATTCAAGGACTTTTAGAATTGGAGTGGGAATTTCCACTCTGTCCTATAAGTACACGGGCACCATTGGAGGTTCTCAAGTTGGAGAGTGATAGCATCTAATTTATAGAGAGAAAATGGATTTCTAGAGGAGTAAGAATGTTAGTAGCTGACCACTTAGAAGCTGTTGCAGGATCCCAGGCAGAAAGTTATGATGGCTTGAATGATGGTGCTGGTAGAGATAAGAAGTATCCCATATCTTACTCATTTAGATCTGGGAAGGGAGAGGACAGGAAGGATGAAGGATGATTCCTAGACTTTTGGCTTGAACATCTAGGTAGTGTCATTTACTGAAATGAGGAAATATGGTAGAAGAGGAATAGATCTGGAAAGGAAAATTGGAAGTTAAATTTTGGCAATTAACCATGTTCTTTTTTATCTTTAATATTTATTTAAAGAAGTATTCTAGAGATCAGAGAGAGCTTTTAGGGTAAGAAAGAAAAACAGCAAATGCATGACTTTAAAATTTGTCTTTTAGCAGTACGCGAGACTTTTAACATGAACTAGAAATTATTTGACTAGAACCTAAGGCTCTAACAACAGTATGTATGACCGGGATATAAAACTCACCATTGACTAACATGAGTTGTATAATACACACTCCCAAATTTAGCCACTTCTGACCAATGCAGATTTCATCCAAAGTATGCAAATTAACTATTAGCTGCTATGATGGCAAAAGCTTTTCAATAGCCCCAGCATAACAACAAACACATAACTGGAAAAACAAGTTCTCCTTTTCTTGAATTACCTATTAAAGAATTTTAATAACATTTTATTAAGAACCCACAGCTTAATGCTGCTTTACAAATTTAGGAACTCTGCTTTATCCTCTTTTTCTTTCCAATGGCTGAGTAACCTTTTACAAGACTAGGTTTTCTCTAGTCAGCCCCATTCAAAATTGAAGAAAACAAAAGGAGTCCCTCATAACTTCTCTTCTCGGTCAAGTATGAAAAAGAAATATCCCCAGATAGTAGCTAGTTCTTCCCACTTGCACGACAGGAGTTTTTCCTTTTTAAATCCTCACCAGAGTATATGTTTTTTATTGATTAGAGAGACAGACAGGCAGACAGACATCAATGTGAGAGGGAAACATTGATTGGTTGCCTCCTGTATGCACCCCCAGTGGGTATTGAACCAGCAACCTAGGCATGTTCCCTGACCAGGGATTGAACCCGCAGCTTTTGGGTGCATGGGATGACACTTTGACTGAGGCATCCAGACAGGGCCATGACAGTAGTTTTTTTATTTAATTAAATTTATTGAAGTAACATTGTTACTAATGATATGATGGTTATTGTAATGTTATTAACCATTATAAGTTTCAGGTATACACTAGTTTTACCATTCTAATGTTATAGTACAATTATCTGAAACCATACCCTTCCATTTTTGAGTTTTATCGTCTTTAAAACAGGTAACTTCCTTTGTGCTTGGTATTTTGCTCACGTGTTCACAACTTTAAGAAGTAAATTTATTTGCTTTGGCAGACTGGTGTTTATTTTCATTTTTTATGTGATGGGAATACAACAGTAACAAGGAAAACCAAAATTGGGATAGGACAGATTTGGTGTTTTACTTCATATGCAAATTAGGATGACTTGTAAAGTTACAGTTCCTTCAACTTAATTTAGATACTTTAGAAAGCACCCATGTTATCCAAAATAGTTATTCACACATTTGTGTATCACAAATTTCTGTGTAATTATCAGCTTGTTTTTGTGAACATCAAATTATAGGCCTATCCAGTTTCCCCCATGGCAGATCGACAGACCTGGTAGATTGAGTAGATGCGATGTCTGCATTATCTATTGACTCAAGTAAAGCTATCCATTGTCTCTTTCATGGTCTGATGATCAATTGGAGGGAACTGGATGAATGATAAGACAAGGAGAGTTGACTTTGATAAAAAGGTGGTCTTACCAAATGTACTAAAGGAGAAGAACAGAATACGTAGTGAAATGAAGTTGGAGGATATCTCTAGGTTTATTATACTTATGCTGTGCCCTGTACCCAAAACTCCAAAATAAAAAAAAATTAAATAGCACCTGAAATACATTAAATGTATTCAAATTTGCCATTTTTCTGTCCCTCGCTTTATTTGGTATTTCGGGAAGCTCCTGATTTCTTCCTCCCCACATGGCTGTTTAAAAGCTTCTGCCAGCCAACACCCTACCCCCGCTCTTTTATTGTCCTTCTGTATGTGCACAGGCCGTGTGCTTCACTTTCACAGATCATAGTCCTTTATGCCTTACAAATAACATCCATTAACTTAACGCAATAGTAAATCACTGTTCAAATTAGAGTAACTTTTTTCCTTAACAAAAAGAAGCATTAAGCCTACTTGTGATAAATATTAACAGAAAAAGAAATTTAGTAATTGAGATTATCAAACATTTTATAAATTAATTTATACAATCATAGCATTCTAATTTATTCTTTCTTTGCTCGTCCTTCACCACCCAAATTTTATGTTTGAGGCCACTAAGAGTGACATTTGAGGCCATGATGTCAAATGGTCATGAAATTCATCTTTAAATATAGTAGAGCTGTTTTATAAATTTACCTATAAATTGGTCAACAAACCAGTGAATATGTTAGCTAAATTATGGCTTGACTTTTTAAAAAATGTATTTTTAAGGGTCCTCACAGTGGGTATGTTTCACGAATATTCCTTTTTGTCAATACTTTATTTTTGCCGGTCATTCCCTATTTCCCCCCACCCTCTAACCCCAGCCAGCCACTGGTGTTTTTTGGTTGGTTCATTGTTTGGGTTTTTTTTTTTAGCTTTCACATGTAAATGGCATCATGCAGTATATGCCTTTCTATGCCTGGCTTATTTCACTTAGAATAATGCCTTCCAGGTTCATCCATATCGTTGCTGTTGCTTTGTTTGTCTAAAGTGAATAATATTTCCTATTGACAAACACTTAGGTTGTTTTTAATGCCTGGCTACTATGACTGGTTCCATTTTCTTTGGACATATACCCAAAAGGGAAATTACTGGATTATATGGTAGTTCTGCTTTTAATTTTTTGAGGAAACTCCATACTGTTTTTCGTAGTTGCTGTACCAATTTACATTCCCAAGAGCAGTGTATGAGGGTTCCCTTTTATATACATCCTCTCCAACATTTGATATTTTAACATCTTTTTTATGATAGCCATCCTAGTAGGTGTGAGGTGATATTCACTGTGGTTTCAATTTGCATTTTTCTGATTGTTATTGATGTTAAGCATCTTTTCATGTACCTGTTGACCAACTGTATGTCTTTGGAAAAATGTCTGTTCATTTTCACTACCCATTTTTTAATCAGATTGGTTTTTTGTTTTTGAATTTTGTGAGTTCTTTATATTCTTTAAATATTTACCCCTTAACAGATATATGATTTGCAAATATTTTCTCTCATTCCATATGTTGCCTTTTCATTTTATTGCTGGTTTCCTTTGCTGTGCAGAAGCTTTTTTAGTTTAGTGGAGTCCCACTTGTTTATTTGGGCTTTTGTTGTCTTTGCCTTTGGTATCAAATCCACAAGGAAAAAAAAATCATTGCCAAGACCAATATCAAGGAGCTTACAGCCTGTTTTCGTCTAGGAGTTTTGTGGTTTCAGGTCTAAAAGTTGAGTCTGATCCATTTTGAGTTAATTTTTGTGTATGGTATAAGATAGTGGTCCAGTTTCATTCCTTTGCTTGTGGCCCGCCAGTTTTCCCAACACCATTTATTGAAGAGACTGTACTTTCTCTGTTATATAGTCTTGGCTCCTGTATCATAAATTAATTGGCCATATAGGCTTGGGTTTATTTCAGGGATCTCTCCTCTGTTCCATTGATCTGTGTCTGATTTTTCTTTTTCTTTCTTTTTCTTTTTTTTCTTTCATGCCAATACTACTGTTTTGATTACTATCATGTGGTTTTGATTTGCGTTTCCCTGATGATTAGTGATGTTGAGCACCTCTTCCTGTAACAGTTGGCCATCCGTATGTCCTCTTTGGAACAATGTCCTTTTGGATCCTTAATTAGATTGTTTGGATCTATGTGACTGTTACTATGCCACTACCATACTGTTTTAATTACTAGATGTTTGTAATATAGTTTGAAATCAGGAAATGTGATGCTTCCAGCTTTGTTCCATACACATTTTAGAATTATTTGTTCTATTTCTATAAAAAATGTCATTGGAATTTTGATAGGGATTGCATTGAATCTGTAGATTGCTCTGGGTAATCTGAACATTTTACCAATAGTAACTTTTCCAACCCATGAACACAGAATATCGTTCCATTTATTTATGTCTTCCTCAATTTCCTTCATCAGTAACTTACAGTTTTCAGTGTACAGATCTTTCACCTCCTTGGTTTAATTTATTACTAAGTGTTTTCCGATGCTGTTGTGAGTGGGATTGTTTTCTTAATTCGTTTCTGAAATTGTTAGTGTATACCAACTGATTTTTGTACATCGATTTTATATCCTACAACTTCGCTGAATTCATTGATTAGTTCTATCAATATTTTTGGTGGAGTCTATGGTTTTCTATATATAATATTGTATCTTTGCAAATAGAGACAATTTTACTTCTTCCTTTCCAATTTAAATGCCTTTTTTTTTTCCTTGCTTAATTGCTCAGTCTAGGACTGTCAGTACTCTGTTGTTTAAAAGTGACAGAAATGGGCATCCCTGTCTTTTTGTTCCTGATCTTAGAGGAAAAAGTTTTAGCAATTCACCATTGAGTATGATGTTAGCTTTGGGTTTGTCATATGTGGCCTTTATTATGTTCAAGTACATTGCCTATAAACAGAGTTTGTTGAGAGTTCTCAAGAACATTCCAAATGGCTAACATTATCTTTGACACTATAAAATGTTGTGAGAGAAATTACGATCATGATTCTTACCCACTAGGACTTACAGCTTAAGGAAAATGCTCATTTTGACTTCAAAAACTACTAAATAGCCAAAAGGTGAAGAAATGATTAAGGTTATTGAGAATGATTTCAACCTAAAGGAAGAAAATAGAAGGAGAAGAGAGCTAAGGGAAGTAGTTGAAAGGGTTAAAAATATCATTCTAGGAAAGCTAGAGAGAAACAATTATATCAAGAACCTGTTCCGTTGTCAGAATGTTTGATGTATACAATCCCTCACCAAGAATTGATATGACTTACTCTTATAACTCAATATTTTTGGCTGTGTCTCAGACTGTGGATTGTGATATGGAGTTTACAGATCTGTTTCTGGATTCTAAAGGAATAAATATTTTAAATTTCCTTTTATGAACCACAAATTATACCACATTTCTAATATTCACAACTTATGAATAAAATTTCTTTTTAAGATTTTAGCCTATCACTTTGTGTTGAGAGTCCATGTACATAGTTAGCAGCATTTACCTATGCTCTTCTATATCCAAGCACCAGACCAAAATGAATTTTAAGGGAAAATTTCCTGAACAGTGAGTTTTGAGCCGAAGTTGAAGTTACGATATACATTGTTGAATAGAAAAGTAGGCATTTCAGATGGAATAGGACAAATGCATAGCTATGGAAGTGGTAATAATGGAATAAAAATTAATTTTACTGCTTTAGTTAGTACTTGTCATTCATTAGAAGATTACATAGTCATCTTTGGAATGGCCTATTAACACAAATTTAATAATAAATCTCCATTCTTCTGTTAAATGAGCCAGGACAATTATTGTTCGTTACATACTCCTATGAGAACGGCTATAGCAATATTTTGATACAGTTTGATGAATATGTAAAGTTGACCTAAGCACCAAGGGGCCTGGTTTGAAGAAAACTACACTGTATACATTTTTTTCCTTTAAAAGTTTCATGGTATAAAATGTATTCCCAGTTTTTCATTTATTTCTCATTATTAACATGGGTAATATACCTCCCAAATGTCATTCATTTGAAATAACTGTGTGTACTCTGAAAAAGATCCAGATACAAAGGATCCATGAGTCTACACTTATTCAAATGAAGGTTGAAATCTTTAAAGATACCCACCCAGGTATCTTGTGTAAATCTTCTATCAGGATTGTATCTCCGTTTCAGTTTGTATGACACTACCTGTTTTGAATAGGATAAAGACTCATTGTTACTGTCAGGCCTGTTTTCAAACTAAATATTCATCTAGTCCTCTGTGGCTTCCATTTTTATCAGGCATTCAGAACAGCTTCCCTTTGCTGATCTGCCATTTTCCTGCAAATCACTGTTTCACTTGTATGATTTCTAGTGAGACAAGCTTAGACCTGGCTGCCTTTCTCTCAGTAACAGAGAAAAGAAACGTCTCTGGTGCCTATGCTGCAGAGAAAGTTGATTCATGTGTAAATTATCATTTGGCCTTTATTTGCTTGGCCTGTGGAGAGTACACAGGCAGATAAAAGACTCTGTGGGTCAAGGCTCAGTACGTGCAGGTTTCTCCGGTGGCTACACTGACAGCGTTGAAATTGTCACAGATTATAAGACACACTAAGATGTCTTATCATTATTTATTTGCAGTTTTCTGTGGAAAATAAACTCTAACATGGAAGATGCTTCACCATGTACCTATCCCCTATTTGTTCTATCAGCTCACATTCCAAATAATAAAAATGGGTTTGTGTTCTCTTAAAGTTAAAACTGTTACATTTTTGTTTCTGCCATCAAAGTTTCTGGTCTCAGTCTGCCTCCTTCTCTTTCTTCTACTTCATGTTTCATTCCTTCAAATTTAGGTGTTGTCGAGGTTTGTTGTCAACCATGGATAATATCTTAGTGACATGTTCTGTTAAACAAGCTGAATATAAAGGGCTATTTGGTGTTTGTTAGCAGATTCTAAGTACTATGCAGAGTTTATATAAGTTATATAAACTGCAAAATCTATGAGTTATCTATGACTCAGTTGTTTTTCTTCAAAGTAAGATTATTTAATGTGCACTCATTTTTATCTTCACTATTAAAAGAAGTAAATGAAGGCTTAGTATTTTTAAGTACATTACATCAGCTCTCTAAGCATATAGCTAAATCTGAATGTGTAAGGTAAATTCCTGTTTACACACATTACTCTAAGAAATGCATTAATAAATCCCAAAATGATATGATGCCTTCAGTCTACTTTTATTGTTAAGGTCTTATGTGCCGTAAGGGTAGGACTGATATATCTATTTCTGTAATTTGATTTATTTATATAATTTATATTATGTATTGTATATATTTGTCATGTTATTATCCATGTTAGTTTCAAAATATTGTATATTAGAAAACAAGAGGATATGTCCTAAAACACCCACCTCACTAAATTGATGTTTATCAGAACACTATTTTCAAGATCTTTTTGGTAAGCTTTCCTCTTATAGTACAGACACAGTTGGTTTTTTGTACTTTGCTTTATTGCACTTTGCAGGTATTGCATTTTTTACAGATGAAAGGTTTGTGGCAGCCCTGTTTTGAGCCAGTCTGTTGGTGTCATTTTTCTGACAGCATCTGCTCTCTTCATGTTTCTGTTTTACATTTTGGTAATTCTCTCCATATTTCAAACTTGTTTATTATTACATTTGTTATGGTGATCTGTGATCAGTGATATTTGATGTTACTCTTATACTTATTTTGGGAATTACCTTGTCCATATAGAGTGGCAAACTTAGTCCAAAAATGGGATATATGTTCATACTGCTCCAGTGACTCTCTTCCCACTCAGGCCTCCCTATTCCCTGAGACACAACATCATTGAAGTTAGGTTAATTAATAACCCTACAATGCCCTCTAAGTGTTACTGAAATGAAGAGTTCCATGTCTCTCACTTAAAATCAAAAGCTAGAAACGATAAAGCTTAGTGAGGAAGGCATGTTGAAAGTTCAGGTAGACTAAGAGCTAGACCTCTTGTGCCAGTTAGCCAAGTTGTGAAGGCAAAGGAAAAGTTCTTGAAGGAAATTAAAAGTGCTCCTCCAAGGAACCCACAAATGAGAAAGTGAAACAGCCTTATGGCTGATATGGAGAAAGTTTTAGTGATCTGGAGAGAAGATCAAGCCAGCCACAATGTTCCTTGAAGCCAAAGCCTAATCTAGAGCAAAGTGCTAACTCTTCAATTCTGTGAGGCTGAGAGAGGTGAGGAAGCCACCAGAAATATGAAACTAGCAGAGGATGGTTCATAAGGTTTAAGAAAAGAAGTGGTCTTCATAACATAAAAGTGCAAGGAGAAGCAATGAGTGTTGATGTGGAAGCTGCACCAAATTATCTAGAAGATCTAGCTAAGACAATTAATGATAGTGGCTACACTGAACAACAGATTTTATTTTCAGTGTATACAAAACAGCCTTCTGTTGGAAGAAGGTGCCATCTGGGACTTTCATAGCTAGAGAAGAGAAGACAGTGCCTGGCTTCAGAACCTCGAAAGACCAGCCAACTCTCTTGTTAGAGGCTAATACAGCTGGTGACTTTAAATTGAAGCCATTGGCCCTGGCTGGTATGGCTCAGTGGATTGAGCACCGATCTGCAGACCAGAATGCTGGTTCAATTCCCAGTCAGGGCACATGCACGGGTTGTGGGCCAGGTCCCCAGCTGGGGGCATGCAAAAGGCAAGAGGCAACCAATTGCTGTTTCTCTTGCACATCAGTGTTTCTCTCCCTCTCTTTCTACCTCCTTTCCCCTCTCTCTGAAAATAAATTTTAAAAATATTTAAATTTAATCCATTGTTCATTTACCATTCCAAGAATCCTAGGACCCTTAAGAATTATACTAAATCTGCTCTGCCTGTGCTCTATAAATGGAACAACAAGGCCTGGATGACAGCACATCTGTTTACAACATGGTCTACTGAATATTTAAGTCCTCTGTTGACACCTACTGCTCAAAAAAAAAAGAGGTTCTTTCAAAATATTACTGCTCATTGACAGTACACCTAGTCACTCAAGAATTCTGATGGAGACGTACAATTCAATTAATGTTATTTTCATGCTCAATAATATAACATCCATTCTACATCCCATGGATCAAGGAATAATTTTGACTCTTAAGTCTTATTATTTAAGAAATACATTTCATAAGGCTGTAGCTCCCATAGCAATTCCTCCTATGGAGCTGAGCAAAGTAAAGTTAAAACCTTCAGATAGAGAGTCACCATTCTAGATGTCATTGAGAACATTCATGGTTCATAGAAAAAGGTCAAAATATAAGTATTAACAGGAGTTTGGAAGGAATTGATTTTAACCCTCAGGGATGACTTTGAAGTGTTTGAGACTTTAGTGGACAAAGTAACTGCAGATATGGTAGACATATAGCAAGAGAACTAGAACTAGAAGTAGAGACTGAAGAAGTGACTGAATTGCTGCAATCTCATGATAAAGCTTATTTTTTAAGATTTTGTTGATTTTTAGAGAGAGGAGAAGGGAGGGGCAAAAGAGAGGGAGAGAAACATCAATGTGAGATAGAAACATCAATTGGCTGCCTCTCATACACATCCCAGCCAGGGTCCAACCTTGCAACCCAGGCATGTGTTCTGACGAGGAATCAAACTGGTAAACTTCCACTTTGCGGGGTGACATGCAACCAACTGAGCCATGCCAGTCAAGTCATGATAAAACTTTAACGAATGAGAAGTTGCTTCTAATGGATAAGCAAAGAAAGTGGTTTCTTGATATGAAATCTCCCTGGTGGAGATGTTGTAATGATTGTTAAATGACAACAAAGGATTTAGAAGAGTATGTAAACTTAGTTGAGAAAGCAGAGGTAGGATTTGAGAGGACTGACTTCAGTTTTGGAAGAAGTTCTGTGTAAATGCTATTAAACAGCATCTCATGCTATAGAGATATCAGTCATGAAAGGAAGAGTCCATCGAGGCAGCACACTTCACTTCAGTCTTAATTTAAGAAATTGTCACCGCCACCCCAGTCTTCAGCAACCACCACCATGATCAGTCAGCAACACAGAGGCCAGACCCTCCACCAGTCAAAAGATTGCAACTGGCGCAGTCTCAGATGATAGTTAGCATTTTTTATCAATAAAGTATTCCTAATTAAGGCATGTGCATTATGTTTTTTGACACTATGCTATTGCATAGTAAATAGACTACAGTATAGTATAAACATAACTTTTATATGCACTGGGAAACCAAACATTCATGTGACTCACTTTCTTGCAATATTCCCTTTATTGTGGGGGTCTGGAACCGAACCTACAATATCTCTGAGGTATGCTTGTAAAATTATATGAGTTTTAAATAATGAAGTTAGTATTATAAAATCTTTTCTTTATTCCTTTAAAAAGTTTTCTTTGCTGTTAAAGAAATTATATCTGGAAACAAATTATTTTCAGTTGGACAAAAAAGTATAATTTTTCATTGCAACTTTTGATGTTCCGTTAAAAAAAAAAACTCACTACTTATTTCAAGTGTACCTGTTCATTGTCACCAAGGCCTGAACAGTAGCGTGATCTCCTGTTCCTCTGCCTTTCACTCTTTGCTCCAGTGCCTCACTGAAGCCCAGCTGAGATCTGGAAGGAGGGCAGTCCCACCTCATTGTCATAAATGCTCTTTGACAAGGTTTTCCCTGCACAGTCCATCCCACCGCCTCCTTTGCATGGAACAGGAGGACACAGATGAATATACAGTGTCTAGCACAAATAACACTCATTTTTTATTACAAAATCTTTTATTACAAAATCATAAGCATGTAATGCTCTAACATAACAATATCAGACCCAAGCATAGCACATGACATTTTAGGTGAAATGTTCAAATTAAAACTATAAATTATTATACCCATATTCTTACCCTACCAACCACATTCAAGCAGGCCTTACTTCTGCTGGACCCTGTATATTCCACCAGCTTATCTCCTTCCCTTGACCAGTTAAAATCACTTTTCTCATTTTCTCCTAATTTACTTTTTTCATCTCCTCCTAGGCTGAAGTAATTCACTGAATTTAGTCCAAATAGAAAAGGAAAAACAAGGAGGAAACTTCTAGCTTTCATTCAGGGAACAGAAAATACTAGCTCAGCCACCATAAGCTTAACCCCAAATAATAACTTTAGAGAAAAGTTTATATTTTTAGCCTGTTAAAACAGGTTGGCACAAATAACCTGATTGTTTATCACTTGACTGAGTATAGTTATTTATAGTTTGGTTTTAACCAGGAGAGGGACTGGAGAAAGCACAGCTGAGGAAAAGAGAGGACATCGGTTAACAGAATAAGAGAGTGTGGCTAGAACTCCAAAGATGAAGTTTTTAAAAGAGGACTCGCTTAATCACATCTACCATCTATACCCAGTGATGCACTTGGGAGGTTGCAGGGAGAGGAAGAGACAATAATTATAGCAGGGATTATTATTTCAGTGTTTCTGGTATGCATCCAGAATTGTGAAGAAGTAATGTAATTGTTTATACATTTGTATAATTGATGTCTTACTAAAGATATTTAGTTAGGTATACATAATTATATTTCATGCATTTGTGTATGTGTATGGTATACGGCATCCAAATGTAACACTTGAGTATAAGTATCAGCAGTTGTGGCTATTTCCCGAAGAATATATAGTATGCATCTGTGTTGAGATAGACATGCTATAATTGTGACAATTAAAGACATATAAAGGTAGAAAACATATTTGTTTTTATATACCATAATTTACCCTGGTAGTTGAACTCAAAATAGTATCTCCTTTTTAGTTTACTTTTATCCATGAAGGGATAATGTGTTTTAATTAGCCCTTTGTCTACCCATCTTAGAGACCCACCCATATAAAGGGGATTGAATTTGTAGTTCGTCTCCTAAGAAGGATTCTTGTAATATATATGAGCTGAACTCTATACTAAAATTTTCATTTAAGTCATTTAGACTTTATAATGTTGCTCTACTGTGAAATGAATCCATTATGGGTTCTTGTGAGGGTATTCATCGCCTTACGATTATAAAGTCATTGACAATTAATACTGCTGTATGAAACAGCTGCTCTTGCTCTTTATCTCTCATGAGATGTGATATTTCTCTAAAGAAATCTCTGTTTCTCTTAATTCTTCTACTCACTACATATTGGCAAGCTTCTTCCTCTTCCTTACTCTTTCTGCCCACTGAGAACTTTGGCAAGTGCATGGCCTTCATGTCTCCAATTCTAACGTTACTTCAGCTGCAACCCCCTACCAATATCTTGGTTTTTGCCATTCAGATTGTTAAGAAAAAAATTTTTTTTTCATCTCTTTGCTTTATACCATAGGTAATGGTCCTATAAACTGTCTGTACTTAGATCAGTGTTCTTCCTTGGCTCAGTCAGCTTAAACAAATCACTATCCCTGATATGGGGCACCAGACCGTTAACATTACCCATTGTTTAAATGTCACTTCCTCAGGTAAGTCCCAGACTAAACTCTATATATGCTCTTACTATATGCTTCCATGATACTCTATATGTCATCATCATCAAAAAATTCATCAGTGTTAATTACAATTACATTTTTAGTGCCTTGCTTTTCTCATAAACTCTAAAGTCTGTGTACACAGGGACCATGTCTTACCTGTTCACCATTCTGTCCCTGTACATGGTCCAGTTTCCGACATATAGCAGTATCCAGATGTCGATTATTTGATTAAGTGCCTTAAACTTATAGGAATCAAGTGTTTTAGATTATAAGTCTAGTAATCTTCCAAAAACCAACTTTCCTTCCTAAACATTTCCATTTCTGACAATGACATTATCAGCCACAAATACTGACTCATCCTGTCTCCAACATCAAGGCAGTCCTGATTTGTCAGTTCTTTCTTTCTCTTTCATCTGCAAGTTCTTCTCCACTGCCATTGTTACCATCAGAGTCCACCTCTTCCTAATTAGTCTCATGGTCTCTATGCTCTTGTCCTCTGTTATATGCTATACATCTTCCCCAAAAGCAGTTTTAAAAAATTTTATTGGCTCTCCTGTGTATAAAGAATGAAATCCAAACTCTTAAGTTCTTAACTCTCTTGCTCCTGCTAAATTTCTAATTAGGGTTTCTACCACTGTCCTACATGAACTCTTTCCTTTTATCCAAGTAAGTCTATCTGGTCTCTAAATGCATTATGAGCATTTCTATCTACTCCTTTGTTCATTTGTCTTTTTGCTTCCTCAGTACTTAATTATTCCTACTCTCCTTTCAAAACCCACCTCAAGCTCCTCCACTTTCTTCATAAAGCTGTCCCTACTGCCCAGTCCTCAGTAATCACTTCTTACTCTGAAGTTAGAGGGCTCACTGTCTCTGCCGTTCAACCAGCCTTTAACAAAAATGCTACCTTACAATATTGTTTATCTTTTTATATGTACAGCATGATAGTGAAGGTTGCCCGGGTTCAAATCTGCCTATACAACTTATCTTGGTAACTAAGCAAGTTACTTAACCCTTATAAACTTCAGCTATGTCATGTCTTAACTGAGGAAAATATGGTACCTTCACATTGTGAAAATTCAATGTAGTAATGCATCTAAAGCATAGTAAGTGCTCAATAAATATTTTCTATAAAATTATTTGCACGTTATTGATTAACTGGTTATTTTATTTATTTATTTTAGATGCTAGACACTGTACTAAACAGAAAGAGTAAAAATGGGTTACTATTTTTGTTAGCAAGGAAGTCACCTCTATCCTATCTCCCAATTAGACTGTAAGCCTTTGGCAGTTTCATTTCTACAATCCATACGTATTTGCTGACTATCTGCTATCTTCAAAAACCCTGTGCCAGGCACAAGGAATTATAAGGAGGCATAAAATAAGGTCCATGACCTTCAAGACCATTGTAAATAAAGCCCCTGATGCTGTGCTTTAAACATAGTGAGAGCTCAGTGAATGTTTCTTGGCATCAGTGAGCACAGCAGAGATGATGAAGACTCTGGTGCACCACCATTTCTAGCCTCTCTTCAGAGCGGCTAGAAATAGTTAACCTTCATTTGGCTTCTTTGTGTCTTCATTTTCCACTGAATGAATGCCAGAAAGTCTTTCTCAAATTTTTTATGTCTGATCAAGACTTAGAAAATATCTGTTTCTTGGGTAACTAAATATCCCCCCAACTCAGTTTCAGGCTTCAGTGAGAAGATACTATGGTATTGCCAATGGAAACCACTCCACATTTGGGTAACATCATAATGTCTAAGTGGCTCAGGTTCAAGTTTCAGTGTAGATCCTGATTCCTGCACATTTGCTGTCAAAAAACCACTTTATAGGAGCCAAACTGTGGAATCTTTCCAAATGTTAGGCACTATTAGAAGTACCACTAAAGTGCTGCAGTCTCAAAAGATTATGAAATTCTGACTTTTTTTAACAAAGCATGTTATATGGTACTTCCGTGACATTTTAATCCATTTCTTGTTTTTGTCATAGTGGACTAAAATCGATTGAGATCGCCATTTTTTGTAGCATCACATGTTTTAAAGAAAACTCCAAGTTGGAACTTCTAAAATAATAGTATATTATGGTATACAGTGGTGGATATATCAGACAGTTCTGCTTTTCAAATGTAACTGCAAAATAAAACTTCAAGAAGACAAATTGCTTTTATTTGTATTGTATACCTTATTTCTGCCCCGCCCCCATACCTGTTCCTCTTTATTTCCTTGGTCAGCCAGCAGAAAATTAAACATCTATAAAGACATAATAGTTAAAATAAATATATAAAATTTTATATCTTTGTAAACATTTTTATTTTAAAGATGTTTAGAGATAAAGATAATTATTCATCAGCCTATATTATATGATAATTGTGTTAATTTAACATAACTGCTTTTTGGAGAGAGAGAAAGGGAGAAGCATCAATTTGTTGTTCCACTTATTTATGTATTCATTGGTTGATTCTTGTATATGTGCTCTGACTGGGGAGCAAACCCACAACTTGGTGTATTGGTACAACACTCTAACCAACTGAGCTACTCAGCCAGGGCCAATTTTATATGTCAATTTATGAAGATATAAAATTTATCTCTAACTTTCTTATAGTCAAAGCAAAAAAATGAAAAAACTAGCTAAAATCTTCCTTGCATATACACTCATCTGGAAAGATATTTACCTTGCAATAAATAACAAAGAAGTCATCACATTATTTACTTGTAAACAACCAATTATTTGTGAAATATTTGTTTAGTGTCTACTTCCCCCAATAGATTTTAAACTCCTTGAAATCAGTGACCACATCTGTCTTGCTAACCACCATGTCCCAGCTCCTAGAAAAAAAATGTTGTTTGAAATTAAAATGAAATGTAATCACGCTGACTCTTATCCAAGAAACACTGACTACCGTAGGGACCATAACTTCAACAGAAGTGTTATATAAAGTGCCACTAGCATTCTTCATGTTGTTAATTTTTTAATTATTTTTATTTTTTCATCTTTATTGAAGTATAATTGACAAAATTATAAGATATTTAAAGCATACATCATGATGATTTGATACACATGTGCATAATGAAAGGATTTGTCCCATCTAGTTAATTAACACATCCATCAACTTAAATATTTATCTTTTTTGTGAGAACATTTAAGTTCTACACTCTTAGCAAATTTCAAATATACCATACTGTGTTACCAGATATAGTCACCATATTATACATCAGATTCTTATTTTATATCTGAAAATGTGCACCCTCTTACCAACCTCTCCCTATTTCCCCTATACCCCCAGGCTCTGGCAAACACTTCTCTACATTCTGTTTCTATGAATTTGACCTTTTTTTCTATTCCACATATAAGTGATACCATATAGTATTTGTCTTTTCCATCTGGCTTATTTCACTTACCATAATGCCCTCTAGGTCCATCCATGTTGTCACAAATGGCAGAATTTCCTTCTTTGCCATAGCTTAGGTGGTTTCCCATTTTATACACACACACACACACAGGGTGGGACAAAAGTAGGTTAACAGTTCATATGGAAAAAAGCACAATAGTTAATAATATTACAAGAATAAACTGTTTCACATACAACTGTAAACCTACTTTTGCCCATATATGTACAGGCAAAAGTATATATTGTCTGTTCAGAAAAAGTCCAGTCATTGTTAATATAACAAGAATGGTTTGCACAACATCGATGTTAACTGGCAGCCTAGGAGAGTGGACTGGAATGTGCATGCATGAACAATGACAACTTCACTCTACTAGTTAGTGGGGGTGGTAGACACCTTGAGTGAACATGTGTACTGTGTGGCCATCGCATTCAAAATAACTGAGTGAGTAGAGCAACGAATCTGCATCAAATTTTGCATTAAGTTTGAACATTCCTCCATGGAGACAATTCGGGTGATTCAGAAGGCCACAGCTATGGGCAACTGGTGATTGGCAGCTTCATCATGACAATGCGCCTGCTCATGCATCACATCTCATGCAGAGTATTTTGGTGAAACAGCAAATCACCCAGGTGACTCATCCCCAACCACAGCCCAGATTTGGTGCCCTGTGGCTTCTGGCTTTTCCCAAAACTAAAATCACCTTTGAAAGGGAAAGAGATTTCAGACCATCAGAAAGATTCAGGAAAATACTATGGGGCAGCTGACTGAAACTGGGAAAACTTTGTGAGTCCTAAGGGTGCCTTCCCTGAAAGGGACTGAGGTGTCATCGTCCTATGTACAATGTTTCTTGTATCTTGTATCTTCTTCAATAAATGTTTATTTTCATAGTACAAGGCTGGATATGTTCTGGACAGATAATATATATTTATTTACATATATAACATTTTCTTTATTCATTTATTAATGGACATTTAGTGTGTTTTATGTTTTGGCTATTATAAACAATACTGCAATGATCATGGGAGTTCAGAATCTCTTTGATACGCTCTTTCCAACTTCCTCTGGATATACACCCGAAACTCAGATTGCTGGATCATTTGGTAGTTCTATTTTTAATTTCTTGAGGACCTCCTTTACTGCTTTCCTCAGTGTCTGTACCAATTTATGTTCCCACCAAAAGTACATAAGGGCTTCCAATACTCCACATCATCACCAGCAGTTCTTACCTCATGTCTTTTGATAATAGCCATCCTAACAGGTGTGAAGTGATATCTCATTGTGGTTTTGATTTGCATTTCCCTGGTAATTAATGACCATTTTTTTGTACCTGTTAGCCATTTGTATGTCTTCTTTTGGAAAATGTCTGTGCATTTCCTCTGCCCATTTTTTAATCCTGTTATCTTGTTTTGTTTTGCTATTGAGATGTACAAGTTCTTTATATTTTCAGATATTAACCCCTTGCCATGATTTGCAAATATTTTCTTTCACAACATAGATTGCCTTTTAATTTTTTTACATTTTATTCATTGGTTTCAGAGAAAGAAAGGGAAAGAGAAATATCAATTTGTTGTTCCACTTATTTATGTATTCATTGGTTGTCTCTGGTGTGTGACTTGATCTGAGATCAAACATGCAGCCTTGGCATATCTGGACAGTGCTCCAACCAACTGTGCTACCCAGCCAGGGCAGGTTGCCTTTTAATTTTACTTATGGTTTCCTTTGCTGTGCGGAAGATTTGTAGTTTGACATAGTCCTCTTTATTTATTTTTACTTTGTCACCTTGGCTTTTGGTGTCAGATCCAAAAACAATTATTGCCAAGACATGTTTTATTCTTACAGTATCAGGTCTAATGTTCAAATATTTAAATCATTTTGAATTGATTTTTTTGTGTATGGTCTAAGACAGGAGTCCAGCTTCATTCTTTTGCTTGTGGTTGTTCAGTTCTCCCAATGCCATTTGTTGAAGAGATTATCCTTTCCCCATTGCATATTCTTGGCTCCTTGTCAAAAATAAATTGAGCATATGCACATGGTTTTAGTTCTGAACACCAAATTCTCTTCCATTGACCTATGCCTCTGTTTTTATGCCAATACCATACTGTTTTGATTACTGTATGTTTGTAATATTGTTTGAAGTCAGAAAGTATGATGCCTCCTGCTTTGTTTTTCCTTCTCAAGAAAACTTTGGCTATTCAACATCTTTTGTGGTTCCATACAAATATGATGATTTTTTGTTCTATGTCTTATAAAAATGTCATTTGCATTTTGATGGGAATTGCATTAACTCTGTATATTGCTTTGGGTAATATGGATATCTTAGCTATGTTGATTCTTCCAATCCATGAACGCAAAATATCTTTCCATTTCATTATGTCTTTTTCAACCTCTTTTAATAATGCTATGTGGTTTTTAGTATATAAGAACTTTACATGCTTTGTTAAGTTTATTCCTAGGTATTTTTTCTTTCTGTTGCAATTGCAAAGGGAACTATATTTTCTGAAACTTTTTTGTTTGTATATAGAATGCAGTGGATTTTTGGACATTCATTTTACATCTACAACTTTACTGTATTTTAATATTGTTTCTAATAGTTTTTTGGTGGAGTCTTTAGGGAATTCTTTTTGTTTGGTTGGTTTTGGTTTTTTTAAGAATTTATTATTTTTAGAGAGAAGGGAATGGAGGGAGAAAGAGAGGAAGAGAAACATTCATATATGAGAGAGAAATCGATTGGTTGCCTCTCACTCACTCCCACCTGGGGGCATGGCTCACATCCCAGGCATGTGCCCTGTCCGGGAATCAAATCAGTGACCCTTCATTTTGCAGGCCCGCACTCAGTCCACTGAGCCACACCAGTCATGGTGGGATTTCTATATAAAGAATTATGTCATCTGCACAAAGTGATGCTTTTGCTTCTTCATTCCGTTTGTATGCCTTTTCTTTCTTTCTCTTATCTGATTGCTCTGGCTAGGAATTCCAGCACTATGTTGAGTAAGAATGGTGAGAGTGGACATCCTTGTCTTGTTCGTGATCTTAGAGGAAAAGCTTTCAGCTTTCACCATTGGGTATAATATTTGCTGTGGGTTTGTCATAGATGGCCTTTATTTTGTTGAGGTACTTTCCTTCTATACCCATTTTATTGAGTGCTTTAATCATAAATGGATGTTGTATCTTATCAAATGCATTTTTTTCATCTACTGATAAGATGATATTATTTTTATTCTTTGTTCTGTTAATGTAGTGTATTATATAGATCAATTTGCATATGTTGAACCACTCTTATGCCCCTGGAATGAACCTCACTTGGTCATGATGTATTATTTTTTTAATGTATTGTTGTATTCGATTTGCTGGTATTTTGTTAAGGATATTTGCATTTGTACTCATCAGAAATATAGGTCTGTAGTGTTCTTTTTCTGTGTTATCCTTGCCAGGTTTTAGTATCAGAGTTATACTGGCCTCAAAAAAGTGTTAGGAAGTATTGCCTCTTCTTTGATTATTTTTGGAAGAATTTAAGAAGAATAGGTATCAAATGTTCTTTGAATGTTTGGTAGAATTCACTAGTATATGGGCAAATAATTTTTGACAAAGGAGCCAAAAACATACAATGTAGAAAAGAAATCCTCTTCAATAAAGGGTGCTGGGAATATTGGAAAGCCACATGCAAAAGAATGAAATTAGGCAAAGTTTGTCCCCAAATACAAAAATTAATTCAAAATGGGTCAAAGACCTAAATATAGGATCTGAAACAATAAATTACACAGAGAAAAAACATAGATATTAAATTTAAGGACCTTGGTCTTAAAGAAGATTTTATGAATTTGACCCAAAAGGGAGGGAAGTAAAAACAAAAATAAATGAATGGGACTATTTCAGACTAAAAAGTTTCTGCACAGCAAAAGAAACCACCAGCAAAACAAAAAAGAAACCAACCAAATTGGAGAAGATATTTGCAAACAACAGCTCTGGCAGTGGGTTAATATCCAAAGTCTGTGAAGAACTTGTACAACTCAACACCAAGCAAACAAACAATCCAATTAAAAAATAGGTAGAGGACCTGAACAGACACTTCTCCCAAGAAGACATACAAGTGACCAACAGATATATGAAAAGATTCTCAACTTCACTAGCTATTAGGGAAATGCAAATCAAAACTACAATAAGATACCGCCTCACAATGGTTGGAATGGCTGTTATCAACAAGACAAGTAATAACAAGTGTTAGAGAAGTTGTGGAGAAAAAGGAACCCTCTTTCACTGCTGGTGGGAATGTAAACTGATAAAGCAACTATGGAAAACAGTATGGAGGTTTCTCAAAAAATTAAGAACAGAGTTAACACATGACCCAGCAACCCCTCTTCTAGGTATCTACCTTAAAAACTTGAATACATTTATTTGCAAATATATATGCACACTTATGTTCATTGCAGCATTATTTATGGTGTCCAAGATATGGGAACAACTGAAGTGTCCTTCAATAATAGGATGATTGGATGAAGAAGATACGGTACATATACACAATGGAAAACTACTCAGGTATAAGAAAAGATGAAATGCTGTCATTTGTGACAACATGGATGGATTTTGAGAATATCATGCTAACCAAAATAAGTCATAAAAAGCTAAGAACCATATGATTTTACTCATATGTGGGATATAAAACTGAAACTCAGATACAGACAACAGTATGGTAGTTACCAGAGGGAAAGGGGTGAGGTGGGTAGTAAAACGTATAAGGGGCCAAATATATGATGATAAAAGATTATTTGATTTTGGGTGGTAGGCACACAATGCAATATACAGATCATGTATCATAGATATATACAATTGAAACCTAGATGATCTTATTAACCACTGTCATCCCAATAATTGTTTTAAAAGAGAGAGAAAAAAGAAAATAGTTTCCAGAATGTTCCATTAAAATTATTTTCAGTTCACAAAAGTTACCTTTTCTCCCATTTTATCACAACCTTCTCCTTTCTCTTTAACTTGCACTGCTTAGAAAATAAAATAGACAGAAATTTAACAGACTTCACAGCTATGAACTCACTACATGTCTAAGATTGATCCAGTTTAGGTAAATACCATGTGTTTGGGGTGAACTAGCCCTGTGTCACTCTCAGTCCCCATGAAACCTCTACTTTTGTCTCAACCATTACGCAATGAATGGGCCTAATGCATCTACATGACGAGACTTTTAGGAAGCTAGTTCACTCTAGAACACAATAGTTTTGAGTCAAAATAGTTTTGAGAATAACACAACTTTAGACTCTTCGGACAAAAAAAAGATTAATTTTTTTTAAAGTGGCTTTACAAAAAAATAAGAATAAAAAATCTATTTAGATATGAAATTGTGTTAAAAATCAAAATAATGAATAGTGTCTTTTTTTTTTTTACTATATTTTTCCAAAATAAATGTGAATAGAACATGAATCTTTAAAATTATTTCTGTGGAATAGAAACAGCTCTTTTTAGTGAGAGCCCTATTAAATACAAAAGCCATGAAGTAGCATTGAATTCAGTTTTAACCAAATGACACAGTTAATGTTTCTTATATTTCCAGAAGCTTTTAACAGTCATATTTTTTATGATCATTTTACTCAAAAGATTGGGTTACTGAGAATAACAGGCTTATCAAAGGTTAGAAGCAAAATGTGCATTATCTTGTCATTTTTAGTATTTAGAACTTCTCCCCTATACTTTTTGAAAAGCATTTAAAAATTTTTTTATTTTTTTCATAATATTTTTTTTTTCTCTGGAAAACAACATTTGAAGTTAAGCACTTATCTCAAAGTGCCTGTATTCCATTTCTAATCCAATTCACATTTACTGAGCTGCCGCTACTTCAGAAGACTTTACCAGTCAGTCATTCAGTGAGTCCACAAGTGTTTGTTGCGCGCTGCTGTGTGCCAGGCACTGCCCCAGGCACTGGGATGGCAAACGGCAACAGACATAGCACAGTGCCCGCCATGAAGGCGCTCACATTGTAGTCAGAGCAGATGGACAATAAACATATAATTCCTCCCCCCAAAAAGCTAGCAAATAACGAAGCAAACAAATTAGTTCAGGGGCTAGTACGTGTAAATGTTAAACATTTAACAGGATAATGGGTTGGAGAGTGACTGGGCAGGGAGTGAGGGCGTGGTAATTTTCCTTTACTCATTTTTCCACACTTCGAGGCTGCCTAGTCCTGCTACTGCTACTGCCGCCCTTCATTGAACTACTTGAACACAACATGCTGTCTTTGTCCTGCAGAGCAGTATAATATTGCTGACTGAGTTGTTTTCTCCAGAAGTGATGGAAATACATCAGTCCAACCACATTTCTTGTCCCTTCCCTGTGCATTGCTAACTGGTTGGAAATGGTGAAACTTTGCATCTGGTCCCCACCACTTACATTCTGTAATATTCTCTAAGGCAAGTAAGGTGCTAGGCAGCAAAAAAAATAAAAATAAAAATCCACAAATGTCCACTATACACATTAAACAGAGAATATTTGAAGGGATACCAGGTTTAAAAACTCAAATACTTAGAATGATAGAGTCACTCAGCATAGTGAGAAAAGTGAGGAAAATGGATGGGTATACAACAAAGCATTCAGTTTTTTTCTATTCCTGGTATATTAAAAATGTAAAGCTGTCCTATAAATTGGTTGAAGCCAGTTTCCAGTGTATATATAAATACAATCATTTAGATGCAAGTGATAATATGAAGTAAAAACAAGCTCTTAAAGGGGATATATCTAGAAAATAAAGAACACACACAAAAAAAAAACAAACAAACCCATACATCTGAAATTCTGAAATTGACAGTTTTTACATTTGGATGGTACTTTAGAATATATAAAGTATCTTCACATAGATCATCTCATAAAACAAAAGAACATCCCCAAGAACAAAAATATGAAATAAGTGCTATTATTATTATTTCTGTTTTATACAAAAAGAAACTGAGGCTCAGCGAGGTGATTTGCACAGTCATAAAGCCAGCAAGTGTTAGAACTAGACCCTTCGCCCAGGGGTTCTATCTGCAAGCCCAGTGTGCTTTCTGTTACACCATAGCTACAAATAGGTATTTTTGAGAGGAAGCAGATACAAAAAGAAGTAAGAGTGATGATAGGAATATGAAACTGAAGCTATGGCTAAGGTGTCAGTGAGAAAGTAATCAGCAGTGTTTTTTAGCAACAGAAGGCGACCAGGATAAGAACAGAAGAAAATGGATCTCAGATTCAGTCAGAAAACTAATCAATGATTTTAAGAATGAAAGCTTCTAAATAGCAAAGTGGTGGTGATAAAAGTTTTTCAGTTACCAAGGAGAGATTTGTTTTTCTTTTCACAGAGGGTTCTTAGGCCAAGAGTATGGTCGAATAATTCTATGAATAAATAAGAATTAATAGTTCAATAGGTGGTCAAGATAAGTAATAAATTTGGGAAAACATGAGCATGCTAAAAGGAACAAGGATAATACAATAGCAATATAATGATATCAAAGAGAAGAAAAAAATATTTTATGTGATGTTCTCACTACTAGGCATTTCTAAAGTAGAAAGTACATTTCTGTGATCTGTTAAGAAAGGAAGTATAGACGCAAGAAAAGAAGGTGTTTCAGGCTGAAGAGTTAACAGAAACCAGAACCAATGCTTTTACAGCATTACTATGTCATATAACATTAGTGGCTGTGAGTGAACATAAAAAGGACCACAGGCTCCATCATGGAGGTCAGATACTTTTTTAATCAACTCAGAAAATACTCTATCGTCTCCTTTTACTCTTAGGAAGCAGGTACGTTGTCTGTTTTTGTTACTTCGTTGTCATATAATTTGTTTAAATGTCATAGAGTTTAAATTATTATTATGTGCTGATTAGTTCTGCTGCCTTGGGAGGTAATGACTCATATTAGTAGTCTTCATAATAAAAAGGGTTGGCGAATTTTTACTGAACTGTCCTTTTGGGACTATAATTTTTAATATTCTCTGGAAGCTTTGCAAATCCTTTAGTAATAAAGTGCACCTACACTGCCTTTATCATTGACAAGTTCGTAAGGGCCAGAACTGTCTGTGTTACCTGTAAATGTTGAACACCATGTTGATGTGACAAGTTCCTTACTTGATACAGTCACCAAGGATACATGATTAGAATGTAACCATCTTAAAGTGAAAAGGGTGATTTTGTAATCTTTTAGCAGTAGTTTTAGACTGGCCTCTGCAATTTAGCATGTGAGTTCATCTTTTTCAGATAGAGGTACCAAACACCTTCAAATTGTTTTAGACATATAGACATATCCTTATGCTAAATTTTAAATTGTTGAGGACTATAAAAGGAATAAAAGACTGGTTTGCCTAATTAGTTCAGTTGCTGGTAATTTCAGGAGAGTTTCATACATGGGTAGGTCAATAATTTTCTACAGAGATGAAAAAATATGTCCTAGGATAATAAGTTTTATTCAATAATATAAGTTGAATATTATAATATTTGTATATGAAGTACATTTTAAAGTATAGTTTTATTTTTGTTTTAAATATAAGTTGTACATATAGTGAAATGATCAGCTCTTCAGTGTACAAATTGTTGCATTTTTGTGAATGCTCATGCATGTTGTAACCACTACCCTAATAAAAAACGTAGAACATTTCCATCACTCCCAAAATTTTCTTCTTACTTGCCTCCAATCAGTTCTTCTTGCCCTTTCCACCTCACTCTTGCAACTTTTGTTCAAATTTCTGTCTCCATAGTTCTGAGTTTTTGTTTGTTGTTGTTTTTTGGGTTTTGGGGGGTTTGGGGGCTTGGTTATTGTTGGGTTTTTTTTGCCTGTTATTAAACATCATGTATATGGCAGATAAAGTTTGTGGGGGGTTTTTGTTTTTGGCTTCTTCACCTAATGTAATGTTTTTGAGATTTATCAAGCTGTTACATGTATAACTAATTTATTCTTTTTAATTACTAAGTAAAATTTATTTTATTAATATATCACAATTTGTTAACCCATTTTCCTGTTGATGGACATCTGGGCTGTACCCAATTATTTATTGACTGTTATGAGTAAAGCTTCTACTTTCAAGATTTTTTTTATCTTTAGAGTTCAGTAGTTTTATTATGATGTCCCTAGTTTTGTTTTCTTTGTATCTGTCCTATTCAATATTTGTTGAGCATCTTTCATTCATGATTCAGATATTTTTACTGCCATATTCTTTCTTTCCTCTTAATTTGGGACTTTGATTACACGTACATTAGATAGCTTATATTGTCTCACAAGTCACAGGTCACTCAGGTTTTATTTTTTTCCCAGTCTTTTTTCTGTCTGTTCTTTAGCTTGGATACTCCCGTTGATCAGTTTCAAGTTCACTGAAGCTTTCTTATGCCTTCTCATTCAGCTATTAAGTCTATTCAGTGCATTTTTCCTCCAGGTATTATACTTTACAGTTTCAGTATGTCAACGTGGTTTGGTTTTTTTTTTCTTAAGATTTCAATTTGTCTATTAAAATATTCTTTCACTCATTATGGCCATCGCTTTAAGTCCTTGAACATATTTATTCATAATAGTTAGTTGCTTTAAAGTCTTTGTTTGCTAATTCCAACATCTGAGTCATCTTTGACTCTTCCTATTGTTTTTTTCTCTCCCCTCCTTCACTGTGGACCACATTTCCTTGTGCCTTTACATGTCTAGCAAGTTCTTATTCCATGCTGGACATCGTAGCTGATGAGTCCCTAGGTTCTATCATATTCTTCTAAGAAGTCTCAATTTTCTAGTGGGCATTTGACTTACTGGCAGGTAACCTTAAATTTGTTCAGACTTAGTTTTACACCTTTATGTGGTAAATTTTCCCTTAGTTTTAGAGTAAACTGTTAGACCTGGAATGTCATTTTTACTCCTAGAGAATGAACTTTCTGGATGTCAATGGCAAGCCCAAGGTGTTTTTCTAGCCTCTCTAATTTGACCAGGTGCAGACTCTCGCTTGTCTCTATTACACTGGCAGCAGCTTCAAATCTCTGTCAGCTTCTCCAGCTTTGCAGCTGTAGCCTTCTACCAACTCCTTGGAGTCTTTCTCCATGCAAACATAGTTTAGGAATCATCTAAATGATTGAGAGACAGTTAAACAGATTGGGAACTTTCCCTCTCTATGTTTGGCTCCTTTTTTCCCCCTAGGAATTTCTGTTCATAGTTTCCATCCGTTCTGGCATCTCTGAACTCCATCTTTTGACATTTCAGACCCTTAACAGCAGCCCTTTGCCTGGGTTCTAGCCACCCTGCACATACAAAAAGGAGAATTCTCTCAGGTGAAGAGCCACCCAGTGAAGGTCCCCTTTTTTGAAAGGTTTAATATCCCCCAGTTACTGCCTGCTTTTTGTTTCTCTCCCATACTATTAAATAGCTGTGTTATATTTTATTCAGAGTTTATCATTGTTACCAGTGGGTCAACTGATTATCAGAGCAAGAATCCTCAATATGACATTTTTTAAAATGCATTATTGAAATATGGTTAACTTTTCCATCCTTAAAGCAAAGTATTTTTGTAAACAAAAAAAAATTAAGTGTTTATATACTTTTATATATTTTATATATTTTCAGAAAAGAATATGTTAAGTGATATATTTTAAGTTATTTCTGAATGGTAGGATTATTGATTATTGCCATTTTTTAAATTTACCTGTGTTTTCTACTTTTTTCTACAATAAACATAGGCCGAAAAAGTTTTTTCTTTGCTCTCCTAAGCAAATATTTTATTCATAATCACTCTTTATAATAAGATGTGCTCATCCTTCTTTGATACATTTCATATAATGACTTTACTAGGCTAACTGCCTAAATCCCAGGACATGTTTGTATGGTAAACAATACTCTACTTTTTTTTCCTGCTTTTAGGCATAGAGAAATTAGGACAAATTAAAGTTAAATGCCATATCCAGAATTTTAAGCATATTGATAGAGTAACCAGAAATAGATCTTAAATTTTGAGTTCTTTGGTTCAGCTGTGTGAACTATTTCTAAGCCATCAGCAACAATATCTGTAGTTAATTCTACATTTTCTAATGGGTGTGGAAGAAAATTATCATAGTTAAACACAAGCCTGAAATATTTTAGAAACCTCGCTTTAGTTACCGATTTTAATCTCCTCTCCATCAAATCTTTTACTAGAACATCTAGCAAATAGAAAATTTCACTGATTTTAATTTTAGTTCAAATAATCCTCCAAGGGCTAACAGCAAAATGGCAGGGAGACACACACTGAGTTAGCCAGGAATTGATATTATCATTCTAAAGTTTAAAATTGAAACCAAATAAAATTATATTCTAGAAGATACCAAATAAAACTATCATTTAAACATCTATACAATTGAATGACTATAAAGAGAAATAATTATTAAATCTTAATAGTTTTCAGTATGTGATTCTGGACTGGATTCTGTAGAGAATAAAAATTCTATAAGTACAACTGGCAAAATTGACATGCAAATGGTAGAGTAAAAAGTACCTATCAATGTAAAATCTTCTGAAGTTGATAACTACACTGTGGTTACATAAGAGAATTTCCTTGTTTTTAGGAAATACATACCAAAGGACATATTTACAACTTTTTCTCAAATAGTTCAGAAAAAATAATATGTTTGTGTGTGTGTGTGTGTATTTATGTACATACATGAAGTTGAAAGAATGAAAAAACAAATGTTTTTTAAAAATGGCAAACCTGAGGAAAAGAAATTCAGGAGTTAACTGTATTATTCTTGCAACTTTTTGGTAACTTTTTATTATTTTAATAAATTTCGTTTTTTAACTTAATTCTGGGTTCATTTTCTTAGAGTATATTCAAATCACTTTTTCCATTAAACTTAAGCCATTATATTCTGAAATAAACTGTGAACTATTACCAATTTTAAAGTAAGTATGCTTTGTCTTGCATATGTAAAATTGAGGTTTAAAATTCAAGAAAAAAATCATTCCCAAAATTTCAAAAACTGTTCTCTAGTAATTATTGTAGATACTACATTTTAGAGTGTTAGGGTTGCATCATCCCAGAGTTTTTAATATTTTCTCTATTTCATCTTTAAAGATAAACAAGATTTTTACAGTTCAGTATATTTCACTGAGGCCCATGCTACCCCTTATCCTTTTGGCTATTCTTTCACATCAGGAAAAGATGTGAGTTATATAAAAGTGAAAATGTTGCTTTCCATGTTAAAATATGAAGCAAGCTTATTGTTCTGTGTTGAAGAAAATTGTCCTTTTTAAAAAAATACTCATTTGGATTGATTACACAGAAACCTCATGTTTAGGAAATGACCTGTTGATTAGCTATCTCAAGTTAGGAACATTGATCTTGAGACTCCTTTCTCCATTGGTTTGCATTCATGGCTTATGAAAGATTGCTCTCTGTAGTCAGCTAAGAGCAAATGCTCATCTTCTACACTCAAGATACATTCAAGGTGATGTTTTAGCAAAAAAGAAAAAAAGAAGAATATAAATAGAAAAAACAGAATACACAGATATCTTAACAGTATTGTGCTAACCTATGCCATTAATAGTCACATTCTGTATTGCATTAAATGCTTCCATATCATATCACTGTGGGTGAGTCATCAGTTTTATTTGGTGACATGGCTACCATGCTAACTTACATGTTTCATGTACACCTTTAAAAACACAATCAGGAAAACTGAATCTGCGCTGGCTGGTGTGGCTCAGTGGACTGAGTGCCAGGCTGCGAACCTTTTAAAGTCTGTGGTCCAATTCCCAGTCAGGGCACATGCCTGGTCCCCAATTGGGGGCGTGCTAGAGGCAACCAATCCATGTATCTCTAGCACATCAATGTTTCTCTCCCTCTCTCTCTAAAAATAAGAAAATAAAATCTTTAAAAAAACATAATCAGGAAAACTGAATCTTACAACAAGTTTTATTCTGGCTTTAAAAGATGAAGTTAATAAGTATATGGAGAGGAAAGGAGTGCCTACAGAAATTAAATAGAAAAAATGCATTTGTATACTTTTTGTCTTTGGTATATACTACTGGCCTATCAGTAAGAAACATTCTTTCCAGTTGAAATTGTCCTTTTGTTGGGCCATCTTTATGGATGTATTTCAATCCATTTGAAGCAAAGAGGAATATGTTTCAATCTTGCTCCTCTTTGGTCAACAAAGAGTAATTGTGAACTTTCCTTAACCCTTTAAAAGATTCAGTATACAGTTGTGATATATATATATATCAAAAATATTATATATATACACATATTTATCCTTATAAAGTTAAGTTAATCATTTACTATCTAAACCCAATCTTTGATACAGTTAAGTTAACCAGCTCAGAAAAAGAATATGAAAATGGAAAAAAACTTTAATCGCACCAAAGTATCTTCTAACAGTGCACATCGGTACACCAAAGATAGCTCTATCATTTTTCCACTTACTGTACCTCAACACAAGTGTATGGACTGCATCTCATTACTTCAAGAAAGAAAGAAACAGTCAGCTGCTTTAAACTGAAACCATCAATAGGCTTATATTCTCGTACCCCTGTACTGTAAAGTTTCAGAGGCTGGCAGTTGGGCTCATCTACTTCAACAAATATTTATCAGGAGCCTCTATGGTTGGGCACTACCCTAGCACAATAGGAATAAAGGGTGAACAAAACAAAATCCATGCAATCATGCATCTTATGCTCTTATTTACTAGCACCACAGCTGTTAGAAAATTTCATAACCTCAAAAGACCTATTTCTCATCAGCAAAGTAAAGATAATACTATCTACTTTGTATAACTGTTCTCAGGTTTACATGAATTAGTGTGTTAAGGTGCTTAGTGCTGTGCCAGGAACATAGCAAATACTCAAATAATTTTAATTTTATTTCTTAATAGTGATAATAATTACCTGGCCTATTTCTCATCAGCAAAGTAAAGATAATACTATCTACTTTGTATAACTGTTCTCAGGTTTACATGAATTAGTGTGTTAAGGTGCTTAGTGCTGTGCCAGGAACATAGCAAATACTCAAATAATTTTAATTTTATTTCTTAATAGTGATAATAATTACCTGGCCTATATGTTTCTTAATATCACTATTAAGAAATAAAATTTTAATTTTATTTCTTAATAGTGATAATAATTACCTGGCCTATATGTTACAGTCATATTACAACTTTAAATCTACTTGCTTAACGTGGAATTTTTCAAATTCTCCATATGCTATGGGCTATTTATTGATAATAATTTGAGGCTCGAATATCATACCTAGGCTGAAAGTTTTACAGACATGCCATCCAGTTTGGGACCTCTGTGATCTATTTAAAGTCAACATTTTTTTTTTTTAATCTTGGCCCTTCCTCTTCCCAGGCAGTCCCTCAGCACCCTCCCACACACCTTTTTGTAGATAGAAGGGCCATCTATTTGGGCACATATCCTGTTAGCCTTCATAATTTGAATGGATATTAAAGGATATTGGTGACCCCTAAATCGCAAAAATAATCTGTCACCCAAGTTCTTGCAGAGAATATAACCTCAGACTTTCTGTTGCTCAATTCTTTTTGGGCAAAAATAAAGCTAATGCAGTTATCTTTAAAATTACATTGTGTAAATGAGATACAGTCCATCCATTCTTTTGATGTGCTCATTTTTATCTCCTGAGCAAGCCACACTACCACAGACTACTAGGTCACCTAAAACCCATTAGCTTTATTTCCTCCGAGTTATTTCTATCAAGTTGCTCTTTAGTGTTGTGTCATAAGTTTGCATTGAGGATACAAGCATAAAAAGCAACTGTTTTCTACAACTGCTTTGCTTTTATCACCTAGATGCAGTGACTCATAGTCACATACAGTGATTCTCCGTATTTGTCAATAGGAAGCTCAGACAAATTTTTGGCCATCATTTGGCAG
Organism: Pteronotus mesoamericanus; assembly: GCF_021234165.1. Taxonomy (NCBI): domain Eukaryota; kingdom Metazoa; phylum Chordata; class Mammalia; order Chiroptera; family Mormoopidae; genus Pteronotus; species Pteronotus mesoamericanus. Next base: position 42,122,009 of record NW_026555186.1, on the reverse strand, counting down.
TTGTACAGGTCTTTGTATTATTAATCCTTGTGTGTTCCTCTTATCTCATCCCTGCCTTTATCCTATTTTTGTACTCCTTTTACTCTTTACTCCTTTTTCTTTTAGTCTACTATAATGTATATGTAAGTCATTTCAAATGCTTCTTTTTTTATTCTTTATTCTATTACAGTTGTCCCAGTGTTTTCCCCTTTGCCCTCCGCCATCCAGCGCCACCAGCCCTCCCCCGCTCCCACAGTCCATTCCCACACCGTTATCCACGTCCATGGGTCATTCATACATGGCCTTTGACTAATCCCTTCCCCTTCTTCCCACCATTCCTCCCCTCCCCCTTTCCTCTGGTAGTCTGTCTGTTCCCTGCTTCCATGTCTCTAGTTCTGTTTTGCTCATTAATTTATTTTGTTCATTAGATTCCTCTTATAAATGAGATCCTATGGTATTTGTCTTTCACCAAGTGGCTTATTTCACTTAGCGTTATGTTCTCCAGTTCCATCCATGCTGTCACGAACGGTACGAATTCCTCCTTCTTTCTTTGTGCTGCATAGTGTTCCATCGTGTAAATATACCACAGTTTTTTAATCCATTCATCTACTGATGGGCACTTAGGCTGTTTCCAATACTTGGCTATTGTATATTACAGCGCTTTTATGAACATAAGGATGTGTAAGTTCTTTTGAACTGGTGTTTTGGGATTCTTAGTGTATATTCCAAGCAGTGGAATCACCGTCAAATGCTTCTTTCAATAAAGGATTTGAAAAATAACTATTAAACAAACAAGAAAAAGTAACACTACTACTATATCCTTACTATGATATTAAAGTTTTCACTATTAAGTGGTTATACAAATGTATAAGTTTTAGACAACCTTTTTCACAATTTGTAAAATTTTTTCTAGTAAGTGGGTTTTCTAATAAATTTAGCTTTTCCTAAAATCACAACTTAGGACAGTTCTCTACAATCCATGTTTCTACTGATGGATATAAATTTTTGGCTCAAAAGCATGGAAATCTGACAAACTAAAACAGATTAATCCTACTCTTTAGTTAACCTTACAGGTTGCTTTTCAGGCCTTTCCCATCAGTGTGATTTTTTTAATTTTATTTATTTTTAGACAAGAGGGGAAGGGAGGGAGAAAGAGAGAATGAGAAACATCAGTGTGAGAGAGAAACATCAACCAGTTGCCTCTTGCAGGCACCCCAACCAAGGACCTCTCCCACACCCAGGCATGTGCCCTGACCAGGAATCAAACCAACAGCCTCTTGCTTTCCTGGCTGATGCCCAACCAACTAAGTCACACCGGTCAGGGCAGTATGATTGTTTTTTTTAATGTTCTCTATGAAATAGAAATAAAGTAATATGCCATCCAACCAGAGTGATAACCAAATGATATATTTGAGATTCTTTGGGAAATAATCCCCATCCATTGCTATGTTAACAATAACCAAGTAATAATTCTGGTCCTGATTTTGAAACACTTGGCGGGGGGCGGGGGGCACATCCAGCCAAGATGGTGGCATAGGCAGACATGGGTCACCTCTTTACACAACCACCTCAAAATAACAACTAAAATATACAACAACCATCATTCAGAACTGTCAGGAATCAAGTTGAATGGAAATCTAACAACTATGGAATTGAAGAAACCACATCCATCGAGACTGGTAGGAGGGGCAGAGATGCAAAACAGGATGAACCCTCACACACATGTGGTGGATAAAAATTTGGGAGGGATATCTCAGGAGTGAGGAGTCCCAGCCCTGCACCAGGACCCCCAGTCAGGGCTCCATTGCCAGGAAGATAAGTCCCCACATATCTAGCTGCAAAAACTGTGGGAATTGAGTCAGTGGAAGAAACTTCTCAAGTCCCAAGCAGTTCCTTTTAGGGAACCCATACATGGACTCACCTGCTCAGACTCACTCCACCTGAGCTCCAAAGTGTATGGGTTTCAAACATACAGCCTGAAAGATACCAGCGATATGCAGGGAGAAACTGATGTGCCTGGCACTAAGGCAAGCAGAGGCTATCGTCCCTTTTCTAAACACTTCCCCTACAGAGCTGGCAAGCTGGAGCCATATCTGAGACTTCATCAACCTGGCTAACACTGTTTGACACACCTTGGAGATTCCCAGGGGCTCAGCCCCACCCAACTTTTGGGCCCACCGAAGCTCCTTTTCCATGGGGGGGGCTAGTCCTGTCTTCCTAAATCCTATCAAACAAGCAGCAGGTGACCTCAGTGAGCCCCAGGCCCAGCACTAGCAGAAGCCAGCTTAGGGTCACAGCTAGGCTTCACCTGGGAATCTCCAAGCCCAGCACAAGTAGCAGTGATCTCAGATTGCTTTATAGCTCAGGCAGGGTGGCCCCAGGCAAAACACAGGGAGGGGGCTGACCTTGTCCTGCACCACCTGGGACACCCCAGGGCCAGTGCACGCAGTAGACAGCTACAGACCACATCAGAGCACCACCACCCTGTTCCTACATAGCTGATCCTCCACAGAGGGCAGAAGTTGGTGGTAAGTAGTCAGAGCTGACTAACCTGGGCAAATCCCTCCCATTGATCTGGCAACACCAACCAAGGCTCAACTACAAGAGGAGGGTGTACTCAGCCCACACAAGGGGTACATCTCAAATACCCAGCTTGGGTGATAGGGGAAGCTGTGCCACTGGACCATACAGGACACCTACTATATTATGCCAGACTGCCAAGATAGTCAAAAGCAGCTCTACCTAATACATAGAAACAAATTCAAGGAGGCTGCCAGAATGAGGAGACAACAAAGTGTGGCCCAAATGAAAGAACAGATTAAAACTCCAGAAAAAGAGTTTAAAAAAACAGATAAGCAATCTATTAGATGCAGAGTCCAAAATGCTGGTTATAAGGATGTTCAGGGAACTCAGGGAGGACCTCCCTCAACAGCATAAAAAAGACCCAGTCAGAAACAAAGGATACAATAATTGAAATAAAGAACAATTTACAGGGAAACAACAGGACAGTAGATGAAGCCTAGAATCAAATCGATTTGGAACATAAGGAAGCAAAAAAAAAAAAAAAAAAAAACAGAAAAAGAATCCAAAAAATAATGATAGTTAAAAGCAACCTCTGGGAAAATTTCAAGAGGTCCAACTTTCACATCATAGGGGTGCCAGAAGGGGAAGAGAAAGAGCAAGAAATTGAAAATCTATTTGAAAAAATAATGAAAGAAAAGTTCCCTAATTTCGTGAAGGAAATAGACATGCAAGTCCAGGAAGCACAAAATCCCAAACAATGGATGCAGAGGGCCCCATTCCAGGACACATCATAATTAAAATACCTAAGGTTAAAGATAAAGAGAGAATCTTAACAGCAACAAGAGAAAAAAGTTACTTACAAGGGAGTTCCCATAAGACGATCTGCTGCTTTCTCAAAAGAAACTTTGCAGGTTACAAAGTATTGGCAAGAAATACTCAAAATCATGAAAAGCAGGGACCTACAGCCAAAATTGCTCTATTGAGCAAAGCTGTCATTTAGAATTTAAGGGTAGGTAAAAAACTTCCCAGACAAGAGGAAACTAAAGTTCATCATCACCAAACCATTATTGTATGAAATGTTAGAGGCGCTTATTTAAAAAAAGAAGAAAATCAAAACTATGAGCAATAAAATGGCAAAAAATACAATTCTATCAACTATTGAATCTAAAAAGCAAACAAGAACAGAGACAGAATCATGGATACAGAGAGCATTTTGATGGTTGCCAGATGCGGGGGAGGTATGGAGGAATGGGGAAAGAGATGAAGGGATTAAGAAGTACAAATAGGTAGTTACAGAGCCATGGGGATGTAGAGTACAGTATAGGAAATGTAGTAGCCAGAGAACTTATATGTATGATCCATAGATATGAACAATGGTGGGGGAATTGCCTCAGGGAGTAGGGGGTGCAGGGTGAAGAGGGGGCAAAGGGAAAAATCAGGACAACTATAATAGCATAACCTATAAAATATATATATCCTATTTGGAAAAAATTTTTTTTAATTCTTGGGTGAAGGGAAGGCTCTCTTTGGCCCTATAATTTAAAATTTTTCAGTATACAGAACAAAAAAGTGTGAATAATATGTATTTGCCAAATTTTGTAATACATGTAAAACATACTTTACATTATTCGCAATATCTCAAACCCCAGGATTGCAAATATTTACAAGAAATAAATTTAACTCCAGAGAAGAAAATTTTATTCCTTGACAATAATGGAAGATTTCATCCTGTGGGTCTTCTGGACAATTCAGAGAAGCCCTTATGGAAAGCTTGGTTAGAGATTTGAAATGCCCTTTTGGAGTGAAGTTCAGTATGGATGCAGTAAGGATAATTAATTATAAATTTTTTTGTAATTGTTTAGCCATATCTGGTCCTATCCAGTTTTTATCATAAATCAGTCCTTAGTGGAAATTACTGTTAATTTAAATGCTCATGAGCTTTCTCTGTCCTAATACTCTTGAAATATTATCTGGTATTAAAGTAATCAGTCCTATTTCATATGTTCTTATGTCATTTTCTAAATTAGTTCATAGTAGGGATTTACTATGTTTACGTATTTGTTAATATGTCTATTAATTTAAGATCAGTGCATTTTTATCCTGAAGATGTTATTCTGCATATATTAATGGTGTGTATAAATAAGTTCAGGATCTTTTAAGAATTCTTGCCATATAAAAGACAGTTGCACTATGGAATGTTTTTTAATTCATTATTTTTTTTATTTATTGGTTTTTAGATATGGGGAATGACGGGGGAGAGAGACAGACAAACAGACAATAGACAGAAACATCGATTTGTTGTTCCACTTATTTATGTAGTCACTGGTTGCTTCTTGTATGTGCCCTGACTGGGGATTGAACTGCCACAGTGAGGTATCATGATGACACGGTAACCAACTGAGCTACCTGGCCAGGGCAGGGTTTTTTTTTTAAAGTGCATTCAGAGAGAAAATGCTTTGGGGAAGAGATCTGGGAATGAAATTAAAGTAGTACCAGATAGCATGAGAGCAGCTGAGGTTGGAGGTTGCCTGTAACAAAAATAGTCTATTTCTACATTACCTTAACAAGGGCGAGAAGAAATCACAGTTCGGGAAGCATGACTGACACACTCCAGAGGCTGGCGGTGTCACCAGGTGACAGGGCGCCTTTATGGCCAGCAGTCAGCACCTAAATGACATTACCTGACCGAGAGGTCTTTTTTAAATGTATCATCAAAAAAAAACAATCAAAATAAAAAATTAATTTTTGCCAGTTTCATGTTATTCATAATAATTTGTTTTATGTGATATTTTATTCATTTCATTAGTTAATAATATGGACACATTTGAAGCTATTTTATTTATGGTTTCAAGTTTTTAAAATTTATGCCTGGAAGAAATAAAAATTATCAGAATTAGAAAAAACAAAACTGAAATTATTCACATATGATTGTTTATGTAGAAAATTCAAAATCTATAGATAAATTTTTAGGATGACAAGGATAATTTAACAGAGTTTCTGGGTACAAAATCATTATACAAAAATCAATTTTATTTCTATATACCAACAACAAGAAGTTAAAAATCTATTTATAGTAGCATCAACAAATATGCAGCACTAAAGAAATAAAGCTAAGAGGCATATCATGTTCATAGATTTGATCACCCAACACAGTAGAAATATCACTTCTCCCTGCATTGATATACAGGTTTAACATAGTTCCTGTCAAAATCCCAGCAAGAATTTTTTATGGATATAAACTTCTGAAGTACCCAAAACCACCCTTGTTTCTGATAACAACCACACATGAGTGTCCCTATGCCCACCTTTAGGCTTACCTGTTTGCCAGAAGGACTCACAGGACTCATTGAAAGATGGTATATCACAGTGACAGTCTAGTACAGCAAAGGGTACAGATTCAAATCAGCCAAGCTTCGAAGAGGCACATAGGGCAGATCCAGGAAAATTCCAAGAGTGAGTTTCCCATTGTCCTCTCCCAGTCAAGTCATGAACATTTCCATTTCCTCCAAGCAACAATGTGTGAGAATACACAGAGTATTGCAAACCAGGGAAGCTCACCCAAGCCTTGGTGTCCAGAGTTTTTATTGGGACTTGGTTGACCACCTGCATGACTAACATTAGTCTCCAGATCCTCCAGAGCTCAAGCTGCTACCTTTTGGGGCAAGGTCAGTAGATATATAGATAAGATTTTTCTTAAATGTATATGGGAAGACAAAGGAACTAGAATACCTTAAACAATTTTGAAGAAAATTAAAGTGGGAAGGATCAGTCTACCCTATGTCAATACACTACTGGCAAATATACAGAGAAACAAGATCCCTTACACATTACCAGAAAGAATGTAAAATGGTTCAATGACTCTGGAAACAGTATGTCAGGTTTTTGAAAAACTAAGCATGCAGCAGATATACAGCCCAGCAGTTGCACTGTTGGGCATTTATCCCAGAAAAATGAGTATTATTTCACACAAAAATTTGTACATGAATATTTATAGCAGCTTTATTTATAATAGCAAAAAAAGAGAAAAAACTGGAAACAACCCAGCTGCCCTTCATCAGGGGAATGGTTAAACAAACTGTGGTACATCCATACCATGGTACTCAGCAATAAAAAAGGAACAGACTCTTGATACTCGCAACCTGGCTAAAACTCCAGAGAAGCTACATTTACAAAAGCCAATTCCAAAACATTCTTGAATGACAAAATTATGGAAATAGAGAACAGATTGGTGGTTGCCAAGGGTTAAGGAGGGGTTTGAAGGGAAGTGGGTGTGTCTATAAAAGGAAAACATGAGTGATCTTTATGGTAATGGAAACGTTCTGTAGCATTGTCACCATCCTGGATGTCATATTTTACTATCATTTTTACAAGGTGTTACTGTTGGGGAAGTGAGAGGTATGCAGGATCAATCTGAGTTATTTCTTACAACTGCATATAATCTACAATTATATCAAAATAAAAATGTAATGATGAATTAATGCATCTAAAAAATGAAGTACAAATCCTCTATGGAGAAAATGATAAAACTTCATGCAGAGACATCAAGGATTATCTAAATAAATGGCAAGATATAGCTTGTTTGCTCTGTCCAGTGTGGCTCAGCCTGCTGGTGCATCATCCTGTTAAACCGAAAGGTCGCAGATTAGATTCCGGATCAGGGCACATGCCTAGGTTGGAGGTTCCGTCCCCAGTTGGGGTACATAGGAGAAGCAACCAGTCAATGCTTCTGTCTCATGTTGATGTTTCTCTACCTCTCTCCCCCCACTCTCTTCCCCTCTGTCTAAAATCAATAAGCATTTCCGGGGCGGGGGGATGTGGAGGTGTGGGGCGGGGGGGATGTGTGTGTGTGTACACAATACTGGGTCTTCCAGTCACTGAATATGGTGGGGGGAGGGGGAGGTGCCCAAAATTGGCCCATAAGCTTTAGTACAATTCCAAATCATTAAAGGACTGGGATAATCTATAATGGCTACTTTACAACCTCCTCCTTTCTCTTTTTGGCTACAAAGCAAAGAGCTGTGATTTTGAAATTCTGACAAAGCAATACAAAATGATGCTGTGGATACAAAAGCTCACGTAATGATTCATCCATGTACTCAGAATAACAGTAGTGCTTTGCTTTGTAAATTCACAAGTTTTTACCCTCATGATCTTCTGTATGCCTCCATTTCCTTAATTTAATGATAGGAATCACCATTCAAATAAAATTCATAAAATTCAGAGTCTGGCACAAGTAAGGCCTGCTTGAGTGTGGTTGGTAGAGTAATAATATGTGTGTAATAGTTTATAGTTTTAATTTGAGCATTTCACCTAAAATGACATATGGTATGCTTGAGTGTGATATTGTTATGTTAAAGAATTAAATGCTTGTGATTTTGTAATATAAAAGGGGCATTATTTGTGCCAGACCCTGTAGTGTAAAAACCATAGAAAATTTCTGAGACTCTATGTTTTGTATTTTTAGTAACATTTAATAAGCATCAGTTTTATGGTGAATTATGTTCCAGACAATTATTTATACAACAAACATCTATTAAGCCTCAACTGTAATTTCTGAAATAAAACATTTTGAGGCATTGCCTCCAAAGGATTTGGAAATAAAGCAAGGTATTTGTCATAAATAAGATGACTAGCTAACAAAGCAAGTATATGATAATCTAATACACACAATATACAAAATATTGAAACATGAAGGGAGTAGTTGGTTTGAAGTAAAGGCAGTTTATTGGAGGAAGTAAATACTGAAGTGTATCTTAAAGCAATTAGACATTCATGTTATGAAAATTATTTTCATTTTCTGTGCTTAACCAATTTGTAAATATTGAGGATATTACAGCAACATGTCTGCGTAACTTTGACCTATCACAACTTCTGTGAACTTTAGATTTTACCTGTGAAATGAAATTTTATCAAGGGTCCTATTTTATGTTTCATATGTTTTTATCTACATCTAAATTTGGACCAAGCCAAGTCCATCTTGGAATTAAAATACAAGCTCTTCCTTTTTTCTTTTTTTTCCAATTTTTTTTTAATTTTTATTGTTCAAATACATTTGTCTCCCTTTTCCCACCACCACTTTCCCCTGCCCCACCCACCCCCACCTCCCACTCTCAATCCTTCCCCACTTTGGCTTTGTCCATGGGTCCTTTATACATGTTCCTTGACTGGACCCTTCCCTTTCTTTTCCCAGTTAACCACCGGGCTTCTTCCCTCTTGTTACTTTCAGTTTATTTTTTTTTTAAATGTTGCTGGTTGTATTTTCCTTGCTTGTTTGTTTTGTTGATTAGATTCCACTTACAGGTGAGATCATATGGTATTTGTTTTTCACCCCCGCCTCATTTCCTTAGCATAATGCTCTCCAGTTCCACCCATGCTGTCACAAAAGGTAGTAGGTCTTTCTTTCTTTCTGCTGAGTAGTATTCCATTGTGTAAATGTACCGTAGTTTTTTGATCCCCTCATTCTGATAGGCACTTAGGTTGCTTCCAGCACTTGGCTATTGTAAATTGTGCTGTTACGAACACGGGGTGCATAAGTTCTTTTGAATTGGTGTTTCTGGATTCTTAGGGTATAATCCCAGCAGTGGAATCACTGGATCAAAAGGTAGTTTCATTTTTAGCTTTTTGAGGAAATTCCAAACTGTTTTCCACAGTAACTGCACCAGTCTGCATTACCAGCAACCGTGTACTAGGGTTCCCTTTTCTCCACAACCTCGCCAGCACTTGCTATTTGTTGATTTGTTTATGATGGGCATTCTGGCTGCTGTGAAGTGGTATCTCATTATGGTTTTAACTTGCAGCTCTCTGATGGCTAGTGATATTGAACATCCTTTCATATGTCTCTGGGCCTTGTGTATGTTCTCCTTGGAGAAGTGTCTGTACAGGTCCTTTGCCCATTGTTTAATTGGATTGTTTATCTTCCTGGAGTGGGGTCATGTGAGTTCTTTATATATTTTGGAGCTCAAACCCTTGTCTGAGATATCATTGGCAAATATGCTTTCCCATGTGATTGGTTCTTTTTTCATTTTGCTGATGTTTTCTTTAGCCGTGCAGAAGCTTCTTATTTTGATGATGTCCCATTTGTTTATTCTTTCCTTATGTCCCTTGCTCTAGGGGACATATTGGTAAAAATATTGCTGTATGGAATATCTGAGAGTTTCCTGCCTATGTTCTCCTCTAGGACTTTTATGGTGTCGCGACTTATATTTAAGTCTTTGTGTATGGTATAAGTTGGTGGTCAAATGTCTTTTTTTTCTGGGGGGGGGGGGCATGTAATTGTCCAGATCTCCCAACATTGTTTGTTGAAGAGGCTATTTTTACTCCATATTATGCTTCTGCCTTCTTTGTCAAATATTAATTGATTGTAGAGACATGGGTTTATTTCTGGGCTCTCTGTTCTGTTCCATTGATCTATGTGTCTGTTCTTATGCCAGTATCGGACTGTTTTGATTACAGTGGCCTTGTAATATAGTTTGATGTCAGGTATTGTGATCTCTCCTACTTTGTTCTTCTTTCTCAAAATTGCTGTGGCTGTTCGGGATTGTTTATGGTTCCATATACATTTTTGAAATGTTTGTTCGATATCTGTGAAATATGTCATTGGTATTTTAATAGGGATTACGATGAATCTATAAATTGCTTTGGGTACTGTGGACATTTTGATGTTATATCTTGCAATCCATGAACATGGCATGTGCTTCCATTTATTTGTGCCTTCCTTAATTTCTTTCTTCAGTGTTGTGTAGTTGTCTGATTACAGGTCTTTTATCTCCTTGGTGAAGTTTATTCCTAGATACTTTATTTGTCTTTTTCCTATAGGAAATAGGATTTTTCTTCCTGATTTCTGATTCTGATATTCCATTGTTGGTGTACAGAAATGCCTTTGATTTCTGAATATTGACTTTGTGTCCCACTGTTTCCCCAAATTCACTCATTAGGTCAAGTAGTTTTTTGGTGGAGTCTACAGGGTGTTTTCTATGTACACTATCATGTCATCTGCAAACAATGACAGTTTTAGTTCCTCCTTCCCAATTTGGATGCCTTTTATTTCTTTTTCTTGTCTGAGCACTGTGGCTAAAGTCTCTTCAGCATATCTTGCAGTGCTGGTTTGGTAGAGGTATATTCTTTTAGCCTTCTTTTGTCTGGAAACTCCTTATTTCACCTTCCATTTTAATTGAGAGCCTTTCTGGGTACAGTAGTCTTGGTTGCAGGCCTTTGCTTTTCATTACTTGGAATCTTTCTTGCTGTTCCCTTCTGGCTTGTAGTGTTTGTGTTCAGAAGTCAGCTGCTAGCCTTATTAGGGCTCCCTTGTATGTTACTTCCTGTTTCTCCCTTGCTGCCTTTAAGATTCTCTCTTTGTCTTTGATATTTGCCATCTTAATTATGATGTGTCTTGGAGTGGGCCTCTTTGGGTTTCTCTGGATTGGGATCCTCTGTGCTTCCTGGACTTGTGTGACTTTTGCCCTCATTAAATTAAGGAAATTTTCAGTCATTACTTTTTCAAATAGGTTCTCTATCTCTTCCTCCTCCTCTTCTCTTTCTGGTATCCCTGTTATACAGATATTATGTTTCATGTTGTCCTAAACTTCCCTTAACCCCTCTTCTTTCTTTTTGAATATTTTTTCATTTTCTTGCTCTTTCTGGGAGATTTTTTCTACCTTGTCCTCCAGCTTGCTGATTTGATCCTCTGCTTCATCTAGCCTGCTTCTGATTCCTTTATTGTGTCCTTCAATTCAAAAATTGTATTCTTCATTCCCTCTTGGCTCTTGTTGATAATTTCTATGTCCTTTTTCATGCTGATATAGTTTATAGTAAGTTCCCTATAGTTTTTTGTAATTATCTCTGAGCTCACTGAGCTCATTGAGCTTCCTTATAACCATTGTTTCGAACTCAGTATTTGATAGTTTTATTGCCTCTATTTCATTTAGTACTCTTTCTGAGGATTCCTCCTTTCCTTTTGATTGGGGGTTGTTTCTTTGTCTTCCCATATTTGTGAGACTCTTTGTTTTCTTCTGCTTCTTAAATCGATCTGTTTTGACTTCTTGACTTTGTGGTGTGAACTTCTATGGTCGGAGGCCTGTGAGATTCGGTGGTGCTGTCTCCTTGATCTCCTGAACTTGATGCTCTTAGGATGACTTTTAAGCTGTTTATGTTGGCTCTGTGGAAGTAATTGGGTTTTGATTGTTGTTTAGTCATTCTTTGGTCGGTCCTTCCCTCCAGCTGGTTGACTGAGGGTTTTTCTGCCCACCACATCTTGTGTGTTGTGCAGGTACTCCCAGAACAAAACCACAAAGCCCAGGAAACAAACCCACATCTGCAAAAATAACTCCTGCCTGCAATTCCACTATCAACAGCAAATGAACCAATATTAATAAGGCTGTAAAGAGATTAAGAATATTATATGAAAGGAGAGAAATAAACAATAGTATAAAACCTAGTGACTAAATATGCACAAACTTGGCAGGCAAGAAGTGAACATTAAAAATCTATGTAGTAAAGAAAATATTGTAAATCATGGAGAAGACCACAGTGGATTTCGTCTCGGTAGCCTCTAGGATTTACAGCTGTTTTTTCTTTCTGGGTCTGCCTCCGGTGATGTCAGCTATTGACGTCATCTGACTTTAGGCAGTCTGTTCCAGACTTCCAGGGATCTACTGTCTGGGGCTGTCACCTTCCATTATTACTCTAGTCACTCTACACTCAGCAATCAGGCTTAAACACCATAGAGCAGGGCAGAATCCCTCCTGGGGGCAGGGCTATTGTGTCCTCTCATGCTGCTGCTGCTCAGAGGTGTAGTCTGCCTGAGCAAGATGGCCACTGGCATATGGGGGATGACTCAGCTTTGGGATCTCAGTGTCCACTCTCTCAGTTCTCTCCACAAAGCCTCCATCCCCAGTCTCTCCTCAGGTGTCTCTAGCCCACTCTGCTCCCACCTTTGCCAAAGCCCAGGGTAAGTGGCCAAAAATTAAAATTTATGCTTTGGCCCTTTAAACAGCTCTTTGTGTCTCCAGCCACCTGTCTGTGGCAAAGAGCAACCCTGCCGCTTTTCGCAGCTGGCTGTTATCTGTGTACTTTTTGGGCTCTGGTGATATAGGCTGGGGATCCCTGCTTATGGGGATCCCTGCTCAGGAGACCCCACTCTTCTCAGGAGAATCCACCTGGCGCTGGTTGGATTCCCCCTGAGAATCCCCCTGGTGCTGGTGCCTGCGGGTGCCCAGCCAGCCTTCTCAAGTCTCCATGGCACTCCTTACTAGTCAGATTGCACTGAAGCTGATTCTTCTGTCTGTCCAAGGTTAGAAAGCTTCTCTCTCGCAATTATTCAGTTGTTTGTTCCAGGTGATCTCTCCACAATTTAGTTATAATTCCAGATTGGTCCTGGGAGGAGGTCAGTGTGACTTACATTCACTCCTCCGCCATCTTGCCCCCTTCTGTTTTCTTCATCTTCAATTACAGAGTATCCACCTGTCATCATATTCCAATGTTGAAGGAATTAATTTCTAACTCTAAAAGCTAATATACATTTCAACATAAGGTATAGTTTATCAATCTATGTTGAAGATGAGTAAAGTTTGATTCCTGCCTTCAATACATTTACGATGGCAAACTCTTCTCTGGACTTCAGATCACCACAATCACAGATGCCCAGGTCCGGAGATGTTGAAAATATTTAAGTAATGTCAGTTGAGCTGGGCCTGGGAAAATAGGAGGTACTTATAGAAGAAGAGTGGAAGGGTACTGCCGAAGGCAGGAGATGGGGAAGACTGGAACCAGAGAATGGATTAAGGAATTTCTAATTAATAGAGTAGGAGAGCCATTGGATATTTTTGAGCAGAGAAAGAGACACATGACACAAATAACACTTTGTGATTTTTTTTTAACTATTACAAGATAGTATTTTTAATAAAAATGTTTGTATATATGTTAAATTTTTTTCCAACAAATTTTAAATGGTACATTATTCTGGTATATGATAAAAATATGTAACATTTCTAAGACAATTTTTTTTCTGTACTTCCCCTCCCCCCAGCATCCCCCCCTCCCCCTTAGTTCATGTCCATGGGTCATACATATAAGTTCTTTGGCTTCTCCATTTCCTATACTATTCTTAACCTCTCCCTGCCTGTTTTGTACCCACTATTTATGCTGTTTATTCCTTGTACCTTTCTTCGCCCTCCCCTCTGATCTTCATTTCTGTGGTTCTGTTCCTGTTCTAGTTTTTTGCTTAGTTTGTTTTTGTTTTTAGGCTCAGTTGTTGGTAGTTGTGAGTTTGTTGTCATTTTACTGTTGTCTTTGATCTTTTTCTTTTTGTTAGATAAGTTCCTTTAACATTTCATATAATAAGAGCTTGGTGATGGTGAACTCCTTTAACTTCACCTTATCTGGGAAGCACTTTATCTGCCCTTCCATGCTAAATGATAGCTTTGCTGGATAGAATAATCTTGGATGCAGGTCTTTGTCTTTCATGACTTTGAATACTTCTTGCCAACTTCTTGCCTGCAAGGTTTCTTTTGAGAAATCAGCTGATAGTCCTAAAGAACTCCTTTGTAGGTAACTCTCTCCTTTTCTCTTGCTGCTTTTAAGATTCTTTCTTTATCTTTAATCTTAGGTAATGTAATTATGATGTGCCTTGGTGTGTGCTCCCATGGGTCCAACTTCTTTGGGACTCTCTGACCTTCCTGTATCTCCTGGAAGTCTATTTCCTTGGCCAGGTTGGGGGAGTTCTTCATTATTTTTTCAAGTAAGTTTTTAATTTATTGCTCTCCCTCTTATCCTTCTGGCAGCCCTAATATTAGGATGTTGGAACATTTAAAATTGTCCAGGAGGTTTCTAAGCCTCTCCTCATTTTTTTGAATTCTTGTTTCTTCATTCTGTTCTGCTTAAATATTTATCTCTTCCTTCTGCTCCCAATTGTTGATAGGAATCCTTTCCTTCCCTTTACTGTTGGGTCCCTGTATATTTTTCTTTATTTAACTTTGCATAGCCTTCACTTTTTCTCCATTTTGCGACCATACCCAACCAATGCAGTGAGCACCCAGGTTATCAGTGTTTTGAACTGTGCATCTGATAGGTTGGCTATCTGTTCATCACTTATTTCTATATTTGGAGCTTTGATCAGTTCATTTGGGCCATATTTATTTGTCTTAGTATGCCTGTTACATTGGGAGGGGCAGAACCTTAGATATTCACTAGGGCCAGGCAACCCAGGTCACTGCGTTGTGACCCTGTGTGGTGGGGAGGGGTCTGAGGGAGAACAATGCCACTTGTTAGGCTCTCAAGCAGCTTTCAGTCACTTCCCCCGCTACCCACAAGCAAGTTGGGCCCTTCAAGCGCTGATACCCACGTGGGTGGGTTTGTGTACCTTCTAGGACCCTGTGGGTCCCTCCAACAAACTCTCCTGTAGGGCTGGAGTTTCTTCTGCTGCTGCAATCCCCACAAGTTTTTATAGCCAGAAGTTTTGAGGCTTTCTTTTCCTGCACTGGAGCCCTGGGTTGTGCAGTCTGTCTCACTGCCATCTGTTCCTCCCGGTTTATCTGCACATAGATGTGGGACCACCAGCTGCCGGGTTTTACCCTCCTAGTCCTCCAGTCACCACCTTGCCATGCGCTCCTCTCCACCCCTCCTACCAGTCTGGATGAATGTTTCTTTTTTAACTCCTTGGTTGTCGGACTTCCATACCATTCAATTTTCTTGCAGTTCTGGTTATTTTTTGTATTTAAATTTGTCGTTGTCCTTCTTTTGGTTGTGCGAGAAGGCAAAGTGTATCTACCTACACCTCCATCTTGGCCAGAAGCCCAACACTTTAGAATTTTTCATCTGGTATTAGGGTACAAGATAGAGGAGGAGAGACTGAAGGCCCTGAAATTAGTTAAGAGGATATTTCTGGGTTCTAGATGATAGGTCATTAAATCTAGAGTGGTAACAGTCGGCGGCGGTGGGAGGAGGTTGTGGAAAAGAAGAAAGAGATTGGAAAACTGCTGATGTGTAATTGTTGGGATTTGGTAGTTGACAGATCAGGAAGCCGTTAACAAGGGAGGAGGAAAAGCAAAGGTGGCTGAAAGGCTTTGAGCTAGAGTAAAGAGAATGTTATGTCCATTCATAGTCACGAGAAGTGGAAAAGCTTACCTGGAGAATAAGCCCACCAGTTAGTTACCTCTGGACCGCGTGCAGACATGGAATGCTGCAGCAGTGTATTCCCTGTCCAGCACCTCCCCACCACACACAGCAGCCCTTCTAAAGGCTGAGAAACCAGAGGTATCAGCATATATGACAAGAGCAGAATTGTTTAGGAAAATGTTATTTCTAGTTCAACTCCATTTTTGTATCCACTATGCTGAAGTATTATTTTATTAGACTCTCAACTCTTAATGAATATCATTATTACTGTATCATTCATTAATTTATGTGAACTAGCGGCAAGTGGATTTTATATTCTGAAATGTGTAGGCGAAGAGTGAGCCCCAGGGAGTGCTGTAGAGATGGGAGGAGTTAGTAAATGCAATCAGGAAGAGTAAAATCCATCATCCTAACTCCCTGCGATCCATTCACCACATGCCAACCAGTGTACTTTTTAAAATGCTTGAAACTCTGCAAACCGCCCTTCCATTGCACTTGGAATAAAAATTCAAACTTTTCACCATGGCCTGTAAGACATCATATGGCTTGGAGGCTGCCCACCTCTCTGAACCATCTTCTGCCACTTTACCTCCCACCTGCCACGCTCCAGTCACTCCAACTTTTCCATTCCTGGATGGTGACAAGCTCTTCCCTCCTCAGGGCCCCTGCTTTTGTTCTTCCAGATTTCTGCCTGCAGCATTCAGCCCCAGGCCTTCATCTGGCTCCTTGCCATTCAGATTCAGGTCACCGGTCTTCTCCTTCCAATCTAAATTGAGGTTGAGGACCTGTGGACCACCTCTCCTCACCCCACCTCCTCCTCCTCCTCCTCCTCCTCTCTTCACGTCCCCCTGTTGTGTTTTCTTCACAGTGCTTCTGATGCTCTGCCTGTCATCCCTACTAACGTGTATGCTACAGAGCCAGCTGTTACATATTTTGCTCACCACTGCATCCCCAACCCCAAGAAATAGTTCCTGACATACAACAAATACATATATGAATGTATAAATTAACCAATTACAGCACCTCTGGAAAAATTATCGCCCCACAAATCGAGTAGAATCCACAACTGAGAGAGGAAGACAACAGGAGATTTGGATTGAACTAGTTAATGTTTTGTTTTGTTTAGAAATAAGGAAAATATTTTGCAATTTATTTCCTCCCTCCCTCCCTCCCTCCCTCCCTCTCTCTCTCTCTCTCTCTCTCTCTCTCTCTCTCTCTCTCTCTCTCACACACACACACACACACACACACACACACACACAGAGCAGCCATAAGCCACAGGATACCTAACTAGGAACAGATAGCCCTTTCTGGCATTTTTATTTTAGAATGAGGCCCAGTTCAGTTCTTCGCTGATTGTGTTGGAAATAATCAGATCAGAAACCTTTTCATATGGGAATAACTACTGCTTGGTTCTTTGCATTTCCTTGTTTAGGGCTCTCTGCTCTTACAATCCCTTGTTAGAGTTACTTTTGAAAATGACAAAGGGAAACTGGGAAAAGGAAGCTTTTGCCCACACCCTGGCTCAAATGTTAAAGGGAACTCGTATCAACCATGGAGGCCAGGCCTTGTGCCAACAGTAAGAGTACTATGTGAGGCAAGAAATAAAACCAAAGAAAGCACTTACACACCATCTGTGTGGGTTTGCTAGGCCACTGAAACATAAAAATGTATCCATCTTTTATGGGTTAGGAGAGAGCCTATTAGAAAGGTCTGCCTGATTCAGTGTCAGAGATCCACAGCAACTGCAGGCCGTCTGCTGTGCCGCGGAATAAGTTTCCTTTTGTACACCGGAAACTAATATATGTCAACTATACTTTCATGAATAATTTTTTTAAAAACAGTAAGTTTACTTCCTAGAGTTGTCTTCCTGGGTCTTAAGCTGCCCAGTGCCCTGTATCTCTCTGTCCCCCAACCCTCTTCCTAAATGAGAGACATAGGAAAAAAAGCAGAAGGAAAGGACAGGCTGCCCCAGAAGCTGCAAACCACCCAGAAGTTTCTACCACTGATTTTATGTCTTTGTTTCAGCCTATCTCTTATCTCTGATCAAACTTGATGACTTGCCTTTGGGGTCTCAACACAATCTCAGCTTTAAAGGGCAACAGTGTTAGTGATGGAAAGGGACTCACCTTTATCTTACACAGGTACTTTAACGGGATAATGCAACATGTTTACTAACCCACTTTGGCACTTCCCTTACACAGTCTCAGTGAACACCCTACCCCACTGCATGTATTACCAGTCACCCAGTGTGGCTGAGTCCCACCCACAGTGGTACATTCTAACTTGGAGAGTTTCCATTAGGCACCCTTCACTGTTCAAATATTGGTAAGTTTGGATTTTTTTAATGATGTTCTCCTTAGAAGCTCTAGAATTCATTTTAAAATGAATTTTAGTAGTTATATTTATATCCTTTTAGAAGGCACATTATTTTTCAGTGCTCTGGCATTTCTCTAATTCCGTATAACTTTCTAAAAATAACTGCTGGTGAGTTCATAAATTCATTACTAATCCCACTGGGACTCAATAATGCATATTACAGCCCTCCTGATTTTTATATATTAGATTTTCTCAAGAGTTCCCTTACCTGTTATTATCAACATAGCTATATTGACAATGTCTTCATTACTTCCTAATTGCCCGTATTTCTTTTTCTTGTTAAAGATCAATTTTTAAAATCAAGCCTTGTCACTTTGAAAATATTATAGACATGTTATCCTGTTAATATTAATGTTTCGTATCTTTCTAGATTTTTTTCTCTTACCTTTTATTATAGGAAACTTACTAAAAGTATTCATTACCTTTTGCTTTGAATACTAATTCTTTTGTTGTGAGAGGATGGAGAGTTACCACTGAGAAGGTAGGGGCACATACTAGTTTTTCCTCCTGAAACAAAGATATTAACATGATACTTCAGCCCTGGCTGATGTGGCTCAGTGGACTGAGCACCAGGCTGTGAACCAAAAGCTTGCTGGTTCGATTCCTAGTCAAGGCACATGCCTGGGTTGCGGGCCAGGTCCCCCACTGAGGGTGTGCAGAAGGCCGAGCACACATTGTCTCTTACACAGTGATGTTTCTCTCGCTCTCTCCCTTTCATCCCCTCTCTCTTGAGTAAATAAATAAAATATTTTAAAAAAATAAAATAAAATGATACTTCATTTTCAAAGGTGACTTTGTGAACAGTTATATTCCCTATTCTAAACCAGGCCCTAAAATGTAAATTATGCATAGATTGTAGAAATTATTCCATGACCTTTAGGTCTAGGACCACATAAATATAAGGTGACCAGCAATAATTAGAATAGTAAATGTCCAACAAAGAAATTCTTCTAAATTGTCTCTTTGGTAAGAATTTACTTAGACTGTCCATCGTATTATACTAATAAGCCTCATCTCTAGCAAATCTCATTTGTTAGTCTGTGTATCACTTAAAAATGATTATTTTCTTTCCCAGAGAATTCTTCAATTTACTAAAAAATTAATTGAAGAAGTAAATAACCTACTTCCTTCTTTAAAAAAATCTACTTACAGAAATTACATTTACATATAACTTTTTAAGACATCCACTACATAAAATGAGGTACAGCTTCAGAGAGTCTACATTTGCCAAAGTAAACACATCAGGATTTTGGCTGCTAACTCAGTAGCATATTTTGGCATGGTTTTTGCCCTCTCCAAAAAAAAAAAAATTGTAAGTACTAAGACCAAATGAAGAGGAGTGTGGACAAAGCAGACTTGGAAGAAACACTTGGATTGCCGTCAGCACAGGAAGAAAGGGAATAGACAAGACAGAAGATACAGCAATGTTTTCTACTCTCTTATCCTACTCTTTGAGAATTCCACTCTCAGTGCTATTTCCAACCATTTTTGTTTAATTTCTAAATGCTATTACATAAATGCAGCCTCCCTCTTTCTCAGTTCCATTATAAGACACTTTTTCTTAAATATATAGTCTTTTGGGAAAAGAAATGTTTTAGCAATTTGATCTTTCTTATATGATTCATAGTCTCATCCTTTACACTTAAAGTTTCTAATTCTTTTGACCATTTGTGCTATCTTTACTGCTTTGAAAATTGCTATAGTTCATTTTTCTAAAACAAGTGATAGATAAAGGATAAATATTCGGTGTAGTATTTTAATTGAAAGGTCCTCTATCCCCTACTTTTGTATTATTTCACAATGAATAACATCATTAACAAACAGTATTCTTGGAAGAAATATTAAGAGGAATAAAAGGCATTTTATTGTCTGTATAAGCATAAAAGAGAGAGCTATATTAAGCTCTGATGTAATAAAAAATTAACTTCATTTTTATTTAAGCCGACCCTTGATCATCCATATACCTCCTGTTACAACAAATATTACACATTGCTTTTACTACCCTGAAATAAATCTAGAGATAACATAACCCATCTACTAACAGTTGCTAAACTATTGTAACGATCAGTTAACATATAAAAAGAATAAAAGTAACTCATACTAAAAATAGTATGCATATCAGTATTAAAGTGCTCCCAAAAGTCAACATGAGAAGGCATAATGTAATAGTGAGATGCTTGGTCCTGTGCATAGACTCACCATGAATTCAACAGCTACAAGGGCAGATATGTTTATTGGCAGCTCAAGTGCTGTGGGCAGTGATGCCGTCCATGATGAGATTTTATCATGTGGTAAACCACTTTGGGTAATATTCTGAACAATATAAAGTACAAAATCCCTTCAGTTTACATTATAGTTGAATTCCTGGAAAATTCATGCCAAAATACTTTGAGATTATTTGTTAAACAGATCTAAATTCTAAGCCCATCTAAATATACATAGGTTTTTTCAGGTACATGCATAGCTAGTGGAGCATTTAAAATCTATGGCAGGTGCAGAACAATTCATAGTGCTGTAATGCCCTGCAAACTGCAGGACGCCCACCATCCCAGACCTTCTTCTCCCGGTAAATGCTAGTAACTCCTTCCAATCATCTTGACCGTCAAAAAATACCCCTGCAGATTTCCAAAATGCCCCAGTGGCCGCTACCATGCCCAGTAAAACCACTGATTGAAACTGAGCAAAGACACATTTTTGTAACAAGGAACTAAGATCCTGTACATTTTATTTTCATACTGATTTGGTTTTATGGATTAGGAAACTGAATGTGCCCCAGAGGTGACTTATCCATTAAGAACAAGGCTTTCAATCCAAAAGGATACAAAAATCGTTCCCTGAGAACATGGCAGGTATTTAATATGAGAAATCCCTTTATCCCCTACATTGTGGGAACCTCTCTATTGTAGTAAAATGGTGATTTGAGAAGTGTGAAGAAGTTCATAATTCCTAAAAAGAGGAGCTTCTGATCAGGGTAGAGATGTGGTAGAGGAAAGACCAGACCCTATCAAACAGTGTCTGTCTCCTTCAAATAGCGTGGTTAATGCCAAATGGAGCAGTTTCCATGTAACCTATACATTATTACGGCTTATTGGTAAATGTCTGCTTTTTTTGATTGGCCTAAACTTTTCCCTTTTATGTCATTTTATGAATAATATAGTGGCCTAGTGTTTCTGTCCTGATGGAATAATTTCCCCTAAAGTGTTGTATGTTTTTAATACTAGAAAGCTGCTCTTGAAAGTTTTCAGTTTTAAGCATTGCTATGGGTACTCACATTAATTTGTAAATATTTTCATTGAACTTTGGTCCTAAATTTTTGAAAATGGCCTCCAGACATTTCCCTGAAATGTATATATGGAGCCCCAGATGGACATTCAGATGCTATTTTAAATTTATTAAAAATCTACTTTTAAAAGATAAAATAGAAAGCCATTTTTCTATAAAATATTCATGTTACCACTTCTTAGTTTAAGGAGAATTTTCCCTCCCCTATCCTATTCTCTGTAATTCAGTTTCTAACACACCTTGCTTATAACCTTTATTCCTAGCAATTTTCCTTCCTCTGACAGAGCACACAATCTCATTATTTATACTCTTAAATTACAAGGGTAAATGTTGAGAGCCAGTGCAGATACTTAGAGACAAAGTGCAGGGACTTTGGACTTTTCAGCCAAGGACTAATCAAGCAGAGTGTAATCATAAGCTAAAACTAAAAAGCCTTTGTAGTGATTTTATCACTAGGGAAATTTGTTCATCCTTCAGAAAGATTGTCACCAGAAAAGAAAAAAACAAAGGAGTTAAAATTGCCTCAGACCGTTGACTCCTTAGGTCCCTCTAGATTCATAGATTGAATTGGTTTTCAAGGGATGAGAGGAATTAAGAGAAGAGTTCCCTACGAAAGCTTACAAATTGATCATAGTCTTGGTAACTCTAGTAAGTGTTAAGTGTGATCACTATGGAGGAAATGCCAAATGAGCCTGGAAGCATGGGAAATGAGAAGGAAAAGAGACAATTAACACCTTTTTTTTTTTCTTACTGTGTTTGGGGGTTGCCATGTAGTGTGCATCTGAGAATAGTCTTCTTCAAAAAGAAGAAATAGAATTGATTTTAAAATATTGTATCATTATAAATGCAATTAGTAGTTCTTGTTGAAATGAAAGTAGAGTTGCAAGCACTACAGCAGAAATAGGGACAGGCACTTCATAAACCTATCCAGAAACTGGGCTCTGTTCTAGATATACCCACAAAATATTATTTAAAGTTTATGTCTTAGCATGTGTAGAACTGCTCACTTGTGTTTGGAGAATATAAATGCCTCCGAATTCAAAATTAGAATAATAAATATCTGGATGTTACATATATTTTTAAAAACTTGAAAACTTACACACCTATTGATGCAGACAGGCATATGTGTAATTTCTTTCCCCAAGAATTATATTAAGACTTGTCAAAATCCAGTCAGTCACTGTAGGGTTTGCCAGGATAAACCTACTCTTCTCTCTCTCTCTCTCTCCCCACCCCCCACGATTGAATAGCACTGAATTTGGCCCAAAACGAGTAAGCAAATAGAGAAATGACCTCATTTTTTAGTCTTAATGCATTAGTGTTGGCAGATATTTCTCAAGAATGTGACTTCAATACTGGATCTTAGTTTCAGTTGCTGGTTTATAAAGCCATTCTGCAGAGGAAAAGAGGATAGAGAGCATCCTTGTGAGGGCACCTATACAGAGAGGGGTGCTCTGGTAGGGCCAGCTCCCATAGCTAAGTCGCATGCACAGACTGTAGTAGCTTTCTGCTCTCTGGTCGACCGCAGCCATAGCATCCTTATTGTTGTAACTCTGAAATTGTGATACTGTCACAAAACTGTTGCTAGGCAACAAATGTGGTTACCAGGTCTCAGCGAATAGCTGAAGGGGAAAGCAAAGTGTTGCACTATTGTAGAGTAACCATAGCAATGACCTACTATTACAGACTAAAGAATTATCATTAACAATGTTAAAGTATCAGACAGAGGGCCTGAATCTGGAAACTTCCAGGCAGTATCTTCCTGCATGATTGCATGATCTAGGAGGAGATTTCAGCTGTCTTAAAGTTTTTCATTATTTCTATGGAAGAGTCTTGGTAATTAATTTTATTTTTTAATTTAAAAACTGGTTGTGAATCTACTGGTAAAATGATATAAACTATCTCAAGGAATCAAAAACAGTCATTCCCTCATCTGTTATGTATACATCGATGTTATTTATTGCCTGAAGGTGGATTGGATTTGAAAAATACTATACGTTCGTATTAAATTGCAGCCACAGAGAGAAGCTGTAGTAAAATAAAATAACCTGACAACTAAGCCTGCATTTTGTAAGTTGAATTTCTCCTGACAAAATAGGTCTAGATGCTCTTTTAGTAGTCACTGCTTTGAAACATTTTTTTCCTAGCCTCTCAAAAACTGCCCCCTAAAATCTGTTTTAAAAGAAAAAGTAGCCGGCTAGGACACTTTTGCATCTGGCCCTTCATCAAGCATCCTATACAATTTGGTCTCAGTGGCCTCGCTGAGGCAATTGTAACAGCACGCGTCTGGAGAAGCCAGAAGAATCCGATCTGTTTTTTTCTCCTGGAAAGCAGAGGAATGTGGGCGCTGTGGAGTGGGTGCAGAAGCCGGATTCCGCGCACAGGGGAAACCAGTCCCCGCGTGCGGGGAGCCTGGGGAAGTGGGTGGTTTGGAGGCGGGAATGGGAGTGGCCCTTCCCGCCACGAGCCTCCATTGGCCCGGAGGGGCTGAGGCCCCGGGGGGCGCCCGTTGCGCCTGGGCAACCGGAGGGGAGGTCCCGGCTGAGTCCGTGAGCCCAGGACTGGATTGTGCTGAGGTAGGAGGCAGCGGAGGTCTCCCAAACATCGCCCCAGGCGCCGGCAACGAGCATTTGGCGGACGTCAGCTCTCCTCCGAGCCCGTTAGCTCTCTTCTGAGCCTCGGGGCCAAATGGAACCTCAGGTAAAGGTGTGGTTCGAAGGGGCTAGGCTCCCGGAGCGGCTGGAGCTTCGGGGGCGGGGCGTGGGCTCCAGGGGCGGAGGACCGGCAGCCTGCGCCTCCGCTCGGCCTGGCTGTCGCCACCACACCTGCGTCGCCCAGAAAGGGAGGCCCCTTGTAACCGAATCTGTGTTTTTTGCAGGCACCGACCGTCACGAGCTCACTTCCTGGAAGAGCTTCCCGTCTATTTTCAAATTCTTTGCGGAAGCCTCTGAAGCCAAGACTAATTCCCTTAAGCCGGCTCTGACGCGGCGTTCGCACCGCATCAAGCACGAAGAGCTGTAAGGAAAGCGAGCGAGACGGGGGAGGGGTCGCCCAGGACCCACACTTGAGCATGCATCCATCCGGCTCCTAACTGTTTGTTGTCAGCGAGCAGACTCCCAGCCCCTCATTAGATTGTTTTCTTCCTAGAGCACAGGGTCGTGATATATACATCTAAATAGCGTTTTGCATTATTTCTAGATGAGTGCAACTGTCAAAGCAATATGGGTTCACTGGTCGTGCTTCCTGCGGGCCGAGCCCCGGCTTCGCGCTGCCCATCAGCGCTCAGATTAAGGCTGACAGCGCCCTGCCCGGCACGGCCTGCGCGCCTCTAATTGCCCTGATGGAGCTCGCGCGGGCGCTGCAGGGCGAGCGGAGTCTGCGCGGTCCTACTGCCCGCTACTGCGCGGGCGCTGCGCCCCCACCCAGGCCCCAGCCCCACTTAATCACGTTCATTTTTTCCCCATTTCCTAACTGATGCAAACTTTTAGTCTAGACTTCAAACTTCCCTTTTCAGTTGTTTTTCACTGAGAGCGTCTTATGCCTCTCTTGTTTTTTTTAAGGAAGTCCCCCACACATACCCAGAAAAGCCAAATTTAAATTCAGAACATGAATGCCGTGATGTACTATGTAGTTTTGAGAGCGCAAATTGTTCTTTCCCTAACGATCTATTTTCATTTCCAGACCAGAAGAAAAATTTGGAACAAAAAAAATCTATGAAGTCCCGAATTCACATTACCGCTAAAAACCCTTGCCAGTTTAATGTGACATTTTATTACACAAATTTCTAATTTCACAAGACATTTTTTAAAACAAAATATAATGAACAGATCTTTTATGTGTGAAAGCCCCCTTTTCAATGGAATTTCTAACTTTTCCATTAGAATTGACTTCACTTTTTAAATAAATAATGTATATTGAGTGGCATTGTAATTTAGGGAACATACTTAAGTTTTGCTTTTTAAATCCTAACTGTGGAGAAAGTTTGTTTTTGTTGTTAACCCTAACTAGAATGATCTATTCTGATCTTTCATGGAGTTAGATCCTTTTAAAGACAGGATTTTTATCGTTTTCAGGAAAATGAACCTGTGTACTCTTGAACCTTTTCCTTCTGAAAGGCTAAGTGGGGCTAAAATAATTCTTTTAGTTTCTCCTCCAACAGAAAGGGAAAGACCTGATGTGAAAGATGTTCTGCTCAATCCAGTGATAACAATTGTTAGTAGTCCACTTCCTATGTGGGGTTTTGCCCTGCAGTTTCAACTATTAAGTATTTTAATACAAGATCTGGCCAACACTGTGAAATATAAGGGGGGGAAATAAGTAAAGATTTTGCTAACTTTTACATTCAAATATTAAATCTTCACATCATTTTTAATTCCTTGAAGAATTTAATTACACACTGAGTATTCTGTTTCTAATAGATAAGGATCAGAATTTAATATTCAACCTTTTTTTTTAAATGTATGCAACAATATGCCTGCCTTATTTGAGGACATGATAAAATGTACCCAAAATGACTTAAAACTGTCTGACTCCTCAGAAAAAAATAACAAAATAACCACCTCATGGATAAAATGTTTTTATATTATGAACAGATTTCAGCAAGTTTTAACACTGATAATATCTTTGTTTGTATACAGGTACATTAATTAGTTCTTATAGTTTTAATAACAGCTAATTAAAATGATCTTTTTTCAATGGTCATAGTGTATATCTTTCTATGTTATTTTAGCAAAAACAACATAGGAGGAAAAACCAAAACATCCTATTATCCAGCTTTTGGACAGCTTGAAATGTGTGACTCCAACAATGGCAAGCCCCTTGGTCTGCAATCTTTTCTATTTCAGAAGTAGTGGTGAACTGTATAAAATAATGGTACCTTCTACTGAGAGGATTTGAGAATTGATGTAGATTGAGTATATTTTTCAAAGTGTTATAAATTGTGTGGTGTTTTCAGTACATGAAAATGTTCACAGGAAACTAATTTTGTTGCATTTTTTAAAAATCAGTACTGTGCAATGCTAAATTTGTGATGCTTCTGCAGCTGAATTAGAGCAAAGTAAATGTGCTTAGCTTACAAACCAAACCATTCCTTTCCTTCCCTTAGATTTTCTCACCTTTCTTTAAAAAAAACAAAAAAGCTTTACTTTTAACAAGAGTAAATCACTGTTAAATTGCCTTTAATACTTTAAAACTACTGGGTTGTTAGACCTTATTTAACTATCTGTAGGGCTATTTGCAAACTTAAGTTGTGTAAATGTAATTCCTACTTGTGGATCTGAGCTGTAGCTACCCGGGGAGAGCTAGGCAAACCAGCCCAGACCTCCGACTGGTAACTGATAAGATTCTTTGTAATGTAGGATTTTTTTAACCTGTTGATTATGGGTCTGTTGACATAAATGTAATTCTATCCTTCACCTCAATTTTCCTGGAGTAACAGTGATCAGTTGGTGGAAGTCCGCCTGCTTGGAAGCGACAAGTGTTAATGTATTTGCTCTGATCTTCTCACTTATTTGGTTTCTTTAGACAAGTTTTTAGAAGAGTAGAGGTAGGTATACAGTTAGGATGTGGGTTTCTTTTTAACTATATGCTTGAGCAAGTGGAATGGGGAGCAAAGAGTTGTTGCAGTATCTAAGATTCAAAATCATCCTGTTAAAACTTAAAAGCCAGATACTGGCTTTGGAGCATTCTAAAGGTACCTAACCATGCAGCCATTAAAAGTTTTTATGGATATTTGAAGGGGGAGGAGAGAGAATCTTCTTGTAATAATTGTTCTCAAGTTCTGCCTTGTGCTTCAACCTGGATTACATTATTGTTTATACCAAAAAATTTAAAAGTAAAGCACAGGAGTTTCCTATATATTATATATTTCTGTTTATCATTTTAAAATAAAAGCAATTTTCCCAGCAAGCAGTGGTGTGTTATTCTTGTTCAGAAGTGTATTCATTCATGTATAGATGTTAATAAAAGCAGAAACTTAAAAAGAATGATGGGATAGCATTCATCACTATTCTAAACCTTATAGCTGCTTATTATTACTATTATTGTTGCTCTAAGTTGATATCCTAACTCAAGTTGAGTCACTATTTTGCTTGGACCTTTCACAAAGCTACCATTTTTTAATACATTTTATTTTAATCTCTAAAATATCTCCTTAGCTACAAGAAAATTTGAACCTGTTGTTAAACTACCATTTTATAAAATATGCTGTAATATACAGTAAACAACTCTGTTTTCCAAATGTAGGCTGCTAAGATTAAATTGTTCCCAAATCCCTATATAAGTCCCTGATGCATTACAAAGTCTAATCGGAAAATATCTTGTTTACATTTATTTTACAGCTTTTCCTTCTTTAAAACCTGTAACTCCTCCAAGAGTGTGACAAAATGTGTAAACTATATTATCAGTGCTAATAAGAGATATTTTTTTTATGTTTCTCTGGATTATCTGGAGTTTCAATCCAAACACATGTGTGTCTCTTGTCATAGTCATAGTTTGTAACTGTAAACTGACAGGTTCATTTTGGTGTCTGTAATCCTGATTCATTAAGAAAGAATACTATTACAGAAAGTCTAAAAATTTCTCCAAAACTTTCCCTGTGCCTCTATAAAGAAAAGAAAATGTCTTTAAATAAATGTGAGATATTTTCATCTTTGAAATATGGGTGGCCACAAAAAGGGAGGGGACAATAGTGGTGGTGATTTTATGATTACTTATTAGGGGCTATAATAACGTAAAATAAAAGACTCCAGGAGGTACTCCCTTTCAAAAATTGAATACTTTCCTTCCTTCCTTCCTTGTATAGAGTGACCGAGTGGGAGTCTCTTGAATTGTTGGTCTTCCTTTTATCTAATATTCTATTAATCTCCAAAAAGATCAGTTTGAGTCTGGGAAAGGGTTTTTAATCAACACTTCACAGAGCTTAAAGCTACCCTACCTAAAGCGTCAGCTTTGTTAGACGGTTTTAGATTTAAAGCATTGCAACTGTCATGCACTGTACTAAGAGTAAAGAATGTACACCAAGTGGAAGATGTTGAAAAGAGAAATAGCACAAAGTCGATCAACGGAGATTCAAGAATAGAAGTAGCCATCAAAGCATTCCAGCGTTTATCTCCAAATCTATGTAGGGTTAAAAAAAAAGGCAACAATGATAGTTTTAAACCTCACACTTAGGAGGGATGAATGTTGATTTAATTGATTCATTTGGATCCATGTTTTTAAAGTTTCACACCACTGATCTTTCATGTAGTGATGTCTTTAGCAGTCAGTGGTCTGACATGAGCCTTCTCAGATTTCATCAGTGGGACTCTCCATGACATCTGAAATTATGCACCGGCCTGTGCGATGGTAACTAGAATTGGGAGACCTCGATGCCAAAGAGCACGGTTAGATTGAAGAACTCTTGTTAATTCTTAGCACAAAGGTTTTAGAGGGGTGGTAATTGTAAATGAACCATAAAGGTTAAAGTCACCAAATATTATATAGTGGGCCTTAATTGCTAGGTAGGAGAAAATTGTTCTCAAAGTTTGACCATTAAGTGGGTATCGTGCCGTGAGCAGTATTTTCCCTTTGAATGTAAAAAGCTTGAAAATGGAAATTTGACTTAACCCATGAGGCTTTCCAAGCTACTTTTCTCACTCCTTTGCCTTGAGATTTGTCAAAAACCTTTCACTATATTTTTATATTGTTGGAGTTGAGTTCTCTTTGAAACAGGCATAAAACATGTTTCTAGGAAGAAATCTAGAGGTCCTGTGTCTTTCCAGATCATTCGCCTTTTTCTCCCTTGGCTATTACATCCGGTAATATGGGAAACTGTCATAGGTAAAATAGTGTTGAACTGTACTTTGTAGCCAGCTTGCAGTACCAATACAAAGAATCTGAAATGAGACGACAACCAACACCCTCAGAATGTCTCTTTTTAAAGTTTACAATTTGAATAATGAACTTGGATTGAAACTTGGCAGGAAAACAAACCATGGCACCATCACATCACCAACCATTTTCACTTTTCTGTCCAATTTCAGAGTGCATGTGTTTGTGAGTATTTCACTAGATCAGTGACAGCTCTTTATTTGCATAATTATATGCTCTGGTCTGAAGAGAAAACTAACCCCCAAATTTCATGGGTCACCAAACTGCAACAATCAATGTTTTATCACGTATGCTAAGCAAAATCTAAGAAGCTATATGAAGTTTCTTGGGGAGTTTTTACTCCTCAGAAAATTAAAGAGTTTTCCTCTCCTGAATAGATTCAAAATCTTTCCAAGTTCTTTGTAACTGAATTCTGTTTGAAGGCAAAACTAGAGATTAACATGTAGATCTGGATCTTAGACTCACCAGCATTACTTCAAAGTATCTTAAGAGGACCAGCATTTTTGGAACACTAAACTTAGAATTCTAAGTACTGTCTGTCCTTCAAGCTATGAGGAAGAAAATTATTGGTCAAATTATGATTAGCCAAAATGAGGTCTGAATTAACCGAAATATAAAGTTCATTTCTTTCTTTGAAATAACTCAGGGTCTTTTTAAAAAACAAAAACAACCTAACAGAAAAATACGTATATATGTGTATGTGTGTGTACCACATACATATACATATTCATCCATGAGGTACATATGCCCATTTCACCAGAAATAGACAACATATACAGTATGTGTATGTCCTTTCAGTGCCTGTAAAATATAGTAGCTACTCAACATACATTGGTCACTAAGATTGTTTGTAAGCTTTCTTTTAAGTAAATTTTTCATGTTCAAATTCTGCAAGGCATTGAAATAAGTATTTTTTAATGCCTCCAGTTCATTTGCATCAGTAAATTCTCTTTGTATCTAATGTGTATTTGTGTGTAAAGTGGCTTTATTTCATTCAAAGAAATTGATTTAAACTGTTGGTGTCTTTAGTTTGTAGGCAATCTGCCAGACTTGAAATACAATGGAGCATCAAGACACATGCAGAGAGTGACTGTTTGTTATGAAGTTATTAAAAGTCCTGGAAAATATGACTTTACTTAGACTGTTAAGGAATATGCTAGGTGCATGATTTAGTTCTACTGCACAAGGACTTAGGTATGAGTTCTCTTTAAAAGCATATAATAAAATGCCTTTTCTTTGACATGATCTGTTTGCAATAGTATATTAACAGTTTCTTTGTCAGACATACTGTCATCAAGGAAAACGTTAGGAAAAAGAAACTTTGAGGGGAAAAGTTTAAGAATTGTGTAGTTTTGAAATACTTTATTCTCTCTTTTGAAGAAGGATAAGAGTCTTTAGGTCAGGTATCAAATTTCCTAAAATATTTCAAGTGGAAAAGAAATCAGTTCTCTCAAGTTTTTAATTTAAGTTGAGTTACAAATGAAAGACTTTTTTTCTCTTTTGGTCTAAAGACTTAAACATCTGCTTCTCAGGAACAGTATCCACAGTCACATATCTCACCTTCTCACTGAAATGTTCACCTAGCGTTACTCCCTCTTGGGCTACCCCCATCGTCTACCTCCCCAGAAACTGCTGTTTGGATCTTGGATTCTTCTTGGTGAAAATTCCTCAAAATTGAGTCTGTAAAAACAAATAAGTACAAGGTTAGCATTTTAATCAAACAAAATGTGTGGTAAGCAAATGAATTCATGCTAATACTGTCTGAGCAACAAAGACCCAGTAAAGAATAAAACCCTCCTAGATTACTGTTTAAAGGTTTATAGGTTGAAGACCTAGGTGCCTCTGAGTTAGATGAATTTGCCTTCTTTTTTTAAAGGTATAAACTCTTGAAAGTAATAGACAATACATATACCTAATTACTTTTCTCCATTTGACCTTTGTGGGAACCTGGCTGAGAGTTTCAGATAAGGCTCTCAGTTTTCCACTCTGCCTGGGACACAGAAAAGTCTAATTTCCCACTGGATTCCACACATGAAGGGATTGACCCTATAGCTGAAAGGCCTGGGTTTTCTCTTTTTATCATTTTTCATTTCTTTTGGCTCAAGGGCCACCTAATCCCATTGTGTCTGAAAAAGGTATCTCTGATCCAGTTGATCTTCACGTACCTCCAAATAATTTTTCCAAAGGTTTATTTTCTTTGTTTTCAATCAGAAATGTTTTTCCCAATAAATGTTTATACCTTCTCTGGGTACTTACATAATCAGAATTTATCAACCCAAGAAATAGTAATGGTTTGTTATTATGGTTTTTGGTTTTGTGGGGAGTTTTGTGGGTCTTTCTGTGAGTTTTGTTAAATTTCTTTTTTGCTTTTGCTTTGCCTCAGTAAATTACTTAATATTATATCCCCTGGAATAACCAGCTCTAAAAATAACCCTAGCACAGAGTGTCACAATTTGGCTTTCATGCTGTTTTGAAAGAAATTTATAAAATTGCATTGATCTCACAAATATTGATCTAGTGCTTGATATCAAATATCATATGAGATGCTGTCAGTTGCTGCTGATCACTGTGTCAGCTGTTTGGATTCTTGTCCTTTCTCTTCATTGTCACATAGATAAAAGTTACTGAGGCTAAAATTTTCATGAGTAACACAATTAAGATACATTTTTCTGTTTTTCATATTTCTGGTTTAACCAAACATAGTACTCTACCTGAAATTTTGCCACATGATAATATATGTGTGTATATATATACACACACACTTTTGCAAAAGCATGTGTTTTACACGTGTATGTAAAAATATTTTTAAAGTGGTTCACCTACTAGGTAGGCTATGTTTCTATTTAGTTCTTGATCCAAATTTGAAATAATTTATATCTGTATTCTGCTTTCTTTCCTGGTCACCTGTCTTTTAAGAAATCAAAATATTTTTTATAGATTGCAGTTGTTAGAGTGCCATCTTAGACCTTAGAATAAAATCAGCCATTTCAAATTTACACACGCACACTACCACAGGTAAATCGCTCCTTTAATCCTTGCTGAAAGAAATATAATTGCAGCCTTTGGCCAGCATGGAGTTTAGGGAATTATTTAAAGGAAATTGAATCTATACATTTTTAATACTTTCTTAATAAACTCATGCTAAGTTGTGCTATGCTTTTATATCCTATCAGATCTGGAAATAGCTAAGTGCCTTTGGACACATTTAAGGGCTCACATAACCCTTTTTCTTTCCGCCTTCCTCTTTACTTTTACATCAAGAATTGATGGTTCCATTACTTTGAAAAACGGAACACTTGAAGAAAGAAACCATCCTATCAATGACCAGTTAACGCTGTTGTCCGCTTAAACAGTACAGGCTGAGAAATAGAGTAGAACCCTCCAAGAGTACAGCTTAAACCGTACATCCACATGCCTATTTTCCACATTCGCAGGGCGAAAAAGAAAAAGAAATTCTAAGCCGCTCGGGTTGTTGGTTTCTCTTCCCCCCTTTACACCTGAGCTCCGTTTGGTTGCAGTGAAATGAAGCCGCGCTCTCCCCAGCACCATGGACAGCGCTCAGCGCGCCCCCTTCCCTCTAACCTCCGCCAGAACCCCGAAGTCTGGCTGTCGCCTGCCTGCCCTCTCCCAACACTCCCTCGCCATAGGGAACTAGCCCTTCAAATCTTAGGGTCTGGACCCAAAGCGACAATGAGTTTTTAAAGTATGCACTTTGTGGGTGGTGTCTTGTTCGCTGCAAGCCCGGTGTTAGCCGTGCCCCAGAGTTGACACGCCATTTGCCTGCTCTCCGAACTTGCATCTACTGTATGATGAAAGCAGCGCCACTCTCCGTCATTTTTGTGGCAGAAGTCTTACCGCCACAACTTTCCTTGGCCAACTTTTCACACTTCGTAGCTGGCGAAATCTCTACTGGCTCCAGTTTAAGAGGTCTGTGGTATGAGCATGTTCTCCCCGGGCTGATGATCTCAGCCACGAGAGACCTGTGTTCCAAGAGATGGACGTCCAGACCCAGCCGACCCTGGGTCCCCCCGTGCTGCGCGGGGCCAGAGCTGTCGGATGGGGCTGCGCGCCCAGGTACTGGTTAATTACCGTCCCGAGGGAGGGAGCTGTGCAGCAGGAGCCGGCGGGCTGCCGCTAAAAAGCCTGGCAGCAACTTATCTGACAGCACTAAAGAGGGGGCCCGTCTGGCTCAGGACCCACCACCACCTCTTCCCCTCCTTGCAGACCTCAGCCCTGGCCTCCAATATCCACACACCTCCCTGTTTGGCTTTCTTTTTAACCGTTGCGCTAAGCAAAGTACAGTAAAGGAAGATCACTTTCGTGTGGTATCTTTTTCACTTCACGGTCTCCCTGGAAACACTTAAGTCACCATTCCTAAGACAAGATTAGTTTTTAAAGATTTCAGATTGCACTTTACTTTTTTTGAAACTCGCCTCTCTTTTGGGCGTTGAGTGAAATCTGTTCTCCTCCCTGGAACCCTATTCTAATCATCTACTCTCTTGAACTGACTTAGAAGATGAAAATATTACGTTTAGAGCAAGTGAGATGGCCAGGAACAGATTTTTATTCAATATCAATTGTACAAAAATAGTTTCAAACCAACTTAATCCAAACTTTACA
The DNA here is from genome assembly GCF_021234165.1 of Pteronotus mesoamericanus. Classification (NCBI taxonomy): domain Eukaryota; kingdom Metazoa; phylum Chordata; class Mammalia; order Chiroptera; family Mormoopidae; genus Pteronotus; species Pteronotus mesoamericanus. Next base: position 42,088,247 of record NW_026555186.1, on the reverse strand, counting down.
AGAAAGCGCCAGGAAGGTGAAAAAAGAGAACTCTAGTATCATAAATTAAGGGGGTTCTTTCCTATAAAATGGCTTTAATACACCGATTTCAAAATTACTTTAGTAATGTGGACTATAATAACTTTGGGATAAAAATTATTCTCTATTTGTCATAATATTACAATAAAATATTTTTGTTTTTCCTCAGTTTAGCAATTTAGCTTCAAAACACTGTATTTTTCCTATCCCTTAAGACATACTGTACACATATTTTACTAAACACTTCACAGGTTAACAATTTAATCTTTCTCATACAACGCTTCTTACACAAAGTTTTTGCCCCCTTTTGACTGTGCAAAGTCACTGCTGAGTTTTTTCCAAAGATATTTTTTTTTCTTCATAGTCTGGTCATTCTTGTGGTCACAGGAGTTGTTCTGCTCAAATACTAAGCCAAGTCCGTGCCACTAGAGAAAGCCGGCCATGGCGGGAGCTGTTTGAACCAGCGGCACGACCCTCCTACGAAAACCGGGGAGAACTCAGGTTGAGGCAGTTTGACAGCTGAACTGTGCAGGGTAGCAAAGGGGACCTGTTGAATAGTAGTAACTTGGAAACTCCCATAATCTAGACTGGGGTTCACCTTCCAAGATCCAAACCCACAACTAAAATATCTCCCTAGTGTTTGCAAGTCTTTTGCTGGTACAATTTTCAGGGATGTGGTCCATGAACCAAGCTTCCATCTTTGGATAAATGATATATTTCATTCTCATCTGCCGGAGGTTTAGGAGCAAAAAAAGGACTTAGGTGCGCGGAGGGACGTGGAGTTTTCTTGGACAGTGCAGGGGAATTGTGGCTATACGGGGTGCAATAGGTACAACTCACTGAACTTCTGGGTGTCTAACATTTGTTTCCTCAGCCTGGGTTTGGGGGAATCTCTTCTGTGGGGATTTTTCTTATGACCTGGGGATGGGGTAGCTAAGATCTCTATTTAAATAATCAGGAATTTCTTACTAAAAAGAAAGTGTATTCTTGATACAGTCCCAGAATGACTTTTCTGGGTTATTCTAAGTAAATCAGAAACTCCCAGACCTTGGTGGGTATTTCAGGGCCACTTTGCCAGAGAAAAATTGGAGAGAAGAGGTAAAAGAAGCTCATTTAAAAAAAAAAAAAAATCAAAACATTGAGTGATACTGATGAGGTCCCGAATCCCCCCTCCCCCCTGCAAAAGCGCATCTCAAACAATGTTTGCTCACCACCTGTATGTGTCCAGTGGAACTTTAAACCATTTTACAGCATAGACAGCAATCCCTCCACCCCGCTTTCATCAAGCTTTTCCTTTCATTCCAACTTTAGTTTTTTTAGAGGACTGCAGTGGTTCTATCCATTTTTCCTCCTTCAAATTCTTTTAAAATAAGTTTCCTTGTCATTCTCTTGGTTGTCAATGTCAAATAGGCACTGCCTATTTAGTTACAGAAAAGTGTGTATTTCATATATTATAAAAGGACAGGCTTCTTTATTTGGTTTCTTGGAAATCAATAATCTCTTAAACACTTGCCAAGACCCCTTGGGGAAGGGAGAAATGTAAACAATAACTACCAAATTTCAACATGACAATATTGGTTAAAATCTGCAGGATGATACAGGGACGAAGAGAAAGAAGCACTCCAGACTGTGCAATTATATAGAAAGGGACCAAAGGTGTCTGATGCCTTGCTCTACCCTCTGCAACTTACCCAGGGGGCTGGCTACCTTGGGGATTCGGAAGTTCATTCTTAACTTTCTAATAAGACATCTTAGCAGCCAGACTTTTCTTCAGGTAATTGAGTTGGGAAATGGCTGGATGACCACAGGGAGGTTGCAGAGGACAGTTACCCTCCTTAAAAGAAAAGCTATGATTTCAGTCTTTCCCCGATATAATTAGAGGCTTTGGGGACACTCCTTTATTTTATCTCATGCTGTTAAAAAAAATCACCTATTTCTCTAGCAAACCAAACTTCAAAGGAACTTTAACATAAACTCACCATTTAATTTTTGCTTTTTAAAGTTAGTATGTATGTGAGGAAATAGACAAAGCATTCGAGCAACTGAGTTACTCATTAGCTATCTACCAGTTTAACATTAGAGGGAAGAGCACACCTAGTTTTTAACTTAGCCACTTTTAAAACTATGTGTGTTCCCAGAAAGTAATACCTGCTTGGATTAAATTTGCAGGAGATTCTAAACTAGGCTCTCAGGGAGGTAATAAAATATGTGAAATCTCTTGAGTTAAGGGTTGGGAGGGATTTATAAGCCATTGAGGATCTGTTGATCCAGTGGAAGCACAACTCACTCAAATTTGAATTTTCATGATCAACTTTCAACCCTGAGAAAACGAGAGCCATTTGCTTAACTTAATCTGGAACATATGTTTGCACCAGTAGCAGGTTTTTTGGTGTGTGGCTGAGGCTGATCAAGTTGTAAATTTTCCGCTTTAGGTTTTCAGCGCCTGCTAGTTTCAGCCTAACACCTAGAGAGAGACTTTGCGGGGTTCCTCACCAAAGCAGTCAAGTTTTGACAAAAGGTTTCCAAACCACTCAGCTCTGAGTGTTATTGATTTTCCCAAAGGTGGAACATATCTATACAAATTGGCTCTCTAAATCCTAAAAGCAAGTAACAAGTTAAACTCTCTTTTGTTAAAGTGTTTGTAAAATGTCTATATAGAGGTTTTCTTTTCTTTTCTTTTTTTCTTTCATTTGCCTTCCTCACCTGCAACCTTTTCTTAAGGGACACACAATAGTATGAGAATGGTAGGTGCTGTAAAAGTGACATCTTCATTGGATAAAACAATACACAAGTCCTTTTGGCTCATCTTAATTTTTTTCATCAAAAACTTAGAACTATTGATTTTCTGTCTCATTGTGCTTTAACACAAAGGAGTAGAAAATGTTTTGAATATCTGAGAAGAATCACCTAGTGATTAAAGTAAATATACATTAGAATCCACAAATGACCCTTCATGTGAAACAAACTTTGTGGTGGCTTGTATTAATATTAAAACACATCTCTTTGTGGACATAAATTTTAGTATTTGGGCTTTAAAGAAATTATAATAATTTTAGAATCAATGCATTATATACCATAATGATAAATGAAAGTAATAAGTACCCTACAATCGGCTTAATTCACCCTGAAACAGGAATGGGCAGTAGCGGTGGGAGCCGGAGCCGGACTCTGGTGGTCAGCCCCAAGGATTGTAAATAACCCTCTGGACCTGCTGATTTATCTTCTTCCTGAAAACCTCAATCAGATCACTGGAGGGAAAGTTACTAACATGCTTTAAAATGTATCAGAACGAGTAATTAAGCCATAAATGTGCCCTAAATTCAGGCGCACAGTTTCACTACATTTTACTATACAGATTTACTATTCACTAAATTTTATTACACGGATTAAGATGGGCCGCTCCCACTTGGATTCTACCTTCATCAGAAAGTGAACAAGGGTGACAAAAACAAGGACAATAATAATATTACCAGCACTGTGTTAATCAAATGCTCACAACTAGTTGAGAACAACTGTGCTAAAAAGCAGCTTTAATTCTGAAATGGTAGGTCCTGAGACACCGAGCGCCATCTAGCAAGCAAAGTTAGAATCTAAGTGCGCGGAGTCAAGCACAGAACACAGAGAGACCAGGGAATTGGGAGGCAAAGGGGGACCTCAGGATGCACCTGCTGCGACTTAACCACCAGCCCAGTCTCACCTGAGCCCAGAGCTACCTGCAGGTTTCTGCTTCTCACCCCACCAGCCAGCTCATAAAAACTTAACTACTGAGGTGAGACAGACCCGTTCTGCCTCAAGCTAAGGCTAGAGGACAGCTCCTCACAGGGCTGTTTATTGTCTTTAATTAGAACAAGTGGCCTTTCTGTTCCCACAACCCCAAACCCCAAAACAGTCCAGTGTCTAATTCTGCACCTTTTTCTCCAGATGGGGACAAAGGGCAGCACCTGAAAGGCTCACCTTGGGCTGACATGACTCCCAGGGCTTCAGTGCAGAGGAAAGCATATCACTGGGAAGACCTAGCAAGGTTTGAGAAGTCATTCTGAGTTTACAACGCTGCCCAATCATCTCCTGACAGGCAATTCGAGCCATCTCGGAGTGGCATAAGACCCAGAGTTCCTTAACAAGCCAAGGATGGTCATGGAAACTGAATGCTGCCTTCTAAATATGAATAGTATAACTTTATTCTTCTATAGACAACCAGATCTTTGATATTTCCTTTGGCTGGAGAAAATCAAAGGTAGCTAGGAAGCTGCCAAATACTCCTGTTAGTTTGTAGCTTTGGGTGGGAAGGGGGGTGTGGATAAAACAGCCCTTTTTTATTTTTTTGGGTTTGAATGATGTTAACTAATTACATGAATATTCTGAGGAACTGGGCTAACAAGACCATGCTTCTGGGATTTTGATAAGAAGAAAATAAAGAATAATCTTCTGGTTTCTGTACAGGCGAAAAACCCCATGTTCTTTTAAATCAGTCTATCTAAATTCAGAAAAACTAAGAGGGTTCATCTCAATAATATGTCTGCTTTCTCAAGTACTTCTGTTGATACTTTTTGGAAATTCACTTTAAGATTGGGGTGGGGGGAATCCAGTGTACATACATGCTAGCTTTAAATTACTCATAATGTCCTGATATTGAATATTGCTTTTGTAATAACTCATTGATTCACATTGTTCTGAGACTGCAGAGCCAGAGCTTGGGTTTTCTATTGTTCTGTCCCCTGCCCCCACCCTACACATACAATTGTTCCTAGTGAAGTATTTTGGGTTTTTTTAAACCAAACAAACCAACCTTTGAAAATGAATATTAAAACATTACAGTTGAGTTTTAAACACTACTATAATATTAAGTTTGCTCTTAGATAAAACAGGCATAACAAATATGAAATAACAGATCTCTTTATTTTCCTTCTATGCTATCTACTGTGCAAAACAACCGCATTAAGAAAGCTCAGAGTACTTATTAAAATATTTCCACAGGTTATAGTATTTACAGAAAAAATACTACAAGAATCACAACCCACCCAACAAACTTAATCCAATGAAGAGGGATGTCAGAGCTTAGTCAACAATTTACAAAACATCTAAAACATTTCTATGAAACTTCCTTGTCTCCTTATGCCTGAAAATATATGTAAATATCTGAGGATGAAAAGTAGATACAATTCACCGTGCCTCTTCTTTCCCTCTTCTTCTCTGAAGTTCAGAGAACTTCCCAGGCCAGTCTTGCCTCAGATAACAATAAAAATTTAACTTTTTGTGTGTGTGTCTTGTTAAATAGCACATTTCTCCCATCAAGGTCTTCTTAAACATGGAACCTTCTCCTAGACAGGGTACCCAGCTGTTTAATTTAACATTGATTTATTGCTTTTAAAAGTAAATTTACACACATGCCAGCAGCGCTCCGTTTTGTTTCCCCAGACTCTGAGATTTATTTTCTACTTAGCGCTTGTCTGACAAAACAATGTCCTTTAACTTTATTACACATCGATGAGGAAATCCGTCTTATTTTTGTTCGGATTTATTGCTGTGTTGCTTGTGGGGACTTTTGTGATCCAGAAAGGCTTAGGTCCGAAAATAAATAGAAAATTAAACAGAGCTGATCACAAAATAGTCAAAACCTAGAATATCGCCCAGCATGTACTGACCAGCTGGGAGTAGAGTGGGGCAGAGGATGAAGCCCCTTGGTGAGCACAGTTACTGAGGGAGAAGAAAAATGCTTTAAAGCTAAGGTAGCATCTGAAAGTACAGGAGTCCAATCTGGGTTCTGTAAGATCTCCAAGTTCTTGGTTCCACTGTGCTTGGGATCACAGGGCAGGGAGGCAGTCTGCACGCCTCCCCGCCCCGTGGCCGCCTTACCTCCGCGCAGAACTCCCAATTATCACACGTTCGCGATGACTGAGCCCAAGGGAATTAAGATGGACTTTGAAGCAGCTTTTACGGTACACTTCATCTACATTTGAGTTTTCTTTAGTTCTCATTAAAAGGGCCACTTTCTTCTTTTCATTAATATACTGTCTTTGTGTCCTTCATTTCACACTCTTTAAAAAAGTTCTCTCATCAGATCAAGTGCAAAAAGGAGGGGGTGACATAATAACCATCATAATCACGGTAACAACAACAAACAACCGGTACTGTGGGTTTAAGTCTCTTTTGAAGAAAGGGTTTCTCCTCTATAAGGCATGGTCCTTCAACAATTAAAGAAAAAAGCTAGGGTTGAGAATGGAGATAATAAAAGTGTTTCTAAGGTTAAATTACAAATACAGGCAGGCTTTTAAAAATCTGTGTGTGTGTGATGAGCTTTCCTCTCCCAAACTGATTTCTCACAGAGGCATCTAATAATCACCTTAGAGGTGTTCAAACACGGACCCTGTCTCTTTTCTAGTAAGAAGTAAAGATGTGACAGGTTTTGTTACTGGGGTGAGGGAGAACTTTGTGAGATATTCCCTTTGTTTGCCTCACAAATATACCCTCGTGATTACTCTGCTGCCTTAAGCTCTGTGGTGAGTCCACAAAATCGTGTTAAAATGTTTCAATAATTTCTATCAACCTAAAAGGATTTTTTAAAGTTAATGGGTCGTTCTTTATCCTGAAACACATCAAGACACGTTTGCACACGCACTTTCTTAAAAAAAAGAAAGAAAGAAAGAAAAAAAAGAAAAAAAAAAAGGAAAGATCTGCCTTGAAAGGGGGGAGGGGGAGTAACTCTTCGAAACCTTGAAAATTCTCCTATTCATATTAGAATCTTTTTTCCCCCCTCTCCTGTTTGCCCTTTGAAAAGGAGTCCTGTCACTCAGAGAGGAGCTGTTTCTTCCACCACCTCCCATCCACCCACAGGCCGGCCCCCCTCAGCCCAGCAGCCTGGCCCCGGCCCACCCCGCGGCCCTCCCCGCACACAGTTTCTTCCAAGTGCTTTTCAAGTGAGAGCCGGAGAGACGAGAGGTGCGGCTTCTCCCGCGCGCAGCCAGACCAGCCCTCCTCCCGGCGGAGCGCGGCCGGCGCGCAGCCCGGGGCCGGCCGTGCCTTCTCTGTCGGGAAGCCACGCGGCGCCCTGGCTGGAGGCCTCTCCCGGCTGCCCGCCCGGGACGCGGCGCGGGAGCCCGTCACGTGCCCGCGCCCCACGGAGCCCTTTGTTAAGCCCCGCCGTCCCCACGCGCGGTCGCAGCGGCCGGGGCGGTGCGGCGGCCGGGGTGCTCCCCAGGTGCCCGCGGGGCCGCCCCGCTCCGCCTCGGCTCCCCGGGATGGCCCGCACACCCGAGGCGGGCGCCCCGAGCACTTAACAAATCAAGATTCCCGTCACTTTGGGGGAAACGGGCCGGGGCCACCCCCCTTGTTTCGACCAAAGGCACAAAGCGGGGTGAGGGGCCCAGGGAGGGCGCGCCTCCGCACAGGGGTGTAACCACTGCGCTGACTTCCCTCCGCCTTGCCATTCCGCCTCACCAGTTTCTTGTCTCTTTTTTTTTTTTTCTTCTCTCTTCTCTTACCCTCTGCCACGCTCAGAGGCTCAGTGGGTGGGAGTACGGGAGTGCGTGTGTGAATGTATTTGTGTGTGTATGTGTGCAGTTAGGTGGAAATTTCATACGAATATGTTCTACACTTATAAACTTGCCAGAATGGGGGGAGCCGGCTCTTGAGTAAATGCACTGGTGGGAGAGTTTAAGCGACTTATTTGGGAGGAAATAGGGGGTCAGATTTGGTCTAAGTGGAACATCTGCAAAACATTCAAGCAGCTTATTCAACAAAGAATCTAGCCATTTATTGTAGAAATAATAAAAAGCCACTAATGATTATGGTTCCCACCCCTTCCCCCAAAAGGCCAAATCCTAATGAAATAATTCAAAGGTAGGCCTCATTTCCTAATAGTGGAATTAAACAACAACAAAAAAGAGCCCAACTCAACTTTCCAGCTCTGTCTTCTTAAGGGCCTGGGAACCTTGCTGAGAAATTAGGTAAATAAAAGGCAAGTTGGAATTTCTGTTGAGCTCAGGCTGCAGTGCCCCGACTTGCACATAGTTCTGCCTTGATATGCAATTAAATTACAGTAAATTCCTCTTTAAATAATAAAATTTGGAAGACTCTTCAGCATTCGAAGATGTCTGGGGTTAAGTAGCTTTTAAACCGTCAGTTTTTAAATGGCTTGTGCAATGAATAGCTACCTTTAAATCCTAAAACCATTATAAATATGCTATACATCTGGGTGCCAGTTTATCTCTCCATATTTCTTTTTAAAATGAGGAAAGCATTCATAAAAAGCTACTTGGCACACTTTATTTTAGGAAAGCAGATGTTGATTTTTTCACGTATCATTTTATGACCAAGTACATGTGTAACATTGGAAAGCATCCAGAACGCCTCTATTATTTGCTAAATGACTGTTAGTTGAGGCATATTATTCTCAGCCTAACCATGGTTTAGGTTATATCAATAAAGTAAACATCTGTGATTTTTTTTTTTTTAACCAGAAGAAGGGGGTAATAAAGAGTTACTCTAAACGAGGGGGGAAAAAAAGAGTTTGGGTAGGAAGAGCACACCTGCGTTGCAACAAATAGGATATTTATATTGTTCTGTGCAAAACAAAGTCCCTCATTCGGGCACTCGGGAATATTTACATGGCTGGAGATAAAGTTGAAAGCCTTTCCTGGCGTGCCAAATGGGACTCTCCCTGTGGCCTTCTGCGTGGCAAGATAACAGGTACTGAGCGCTCCTGGCGGCGGCCTTCGCCCGCCGCACCCCCTCCCTGGCCCGCCAGCCGCAGGCCCAGTCTGGGGTGAGCCAGTCGCTCGGGCTCTAGGAATTCCCACGCACCGCGAAGGAAAATTTCAGCGGGGTTCCCAGCCTAGAAATATGCTCAGGAAGCGTCCTCATTTGCCCTGCGTCGCTCGAGGACACCGGCGCCCAGGATAAGCCAGTGGCGTGATAATTAATGGAATACAATATTTATGGTCCGATGTATTGACTCTGAGGCAAGCGCGCCGTGTAGACAGTCCGTAGGGGTCTGACAAACAGGGGGTGAGTGAACAAACATAATGACCGGACTACTTATGTCTCTCCGGTTTACTCACTTAAACCCGAGGTAGGTAACATCATGATAAATATTAATATCCACCTAGACAGCCACTCCGTCCTCCTAAGCTCTCACTTCCTGAGCGCTGCCCTTTACAAAAAGGCCAGAGAGGAGGTTTTTAACATAAAATGCTGCAAATATGAAAAATAGGTCACCAATAAAATTGGTCTCAGCATGGAGCGTAATTGCAACAAAGTGCCGCTGAGTAAAATCGAGGAGTGAGCTGGCTGAGGCGGCACAGTCGCGAACCATCTGGTGTGTATTAAAAGTGGTGCTGTAAATATTGCTGAGAGCTAATGCATTATCGGCTTCTATAAGTGCACAGGGCCTGTAAGCTTTCCATATGTTAGAATATGTAGATCGGGTGAGGGTAGAGAAAGGTGTCCTATCAATCATCAGCTTCTAAAGCATTGTTTTGCCCAGCCTTTGTGGAATTTTGGCCCCAAAGTGTAGGATATTCATTCTCATTCTCTCCTCCGGACCCCTCCTTTCTCCCTCTTCTCCCTGCTAGCTCTTTCTCTTTTTCTGTAGCCCTTTCTCCCAGCTCCTTCCTTCCATCCCCTCCTCCTCTCTCCCTTCTCTCCAAGGGGATAGGACAGGCATTGCTGACGTCACTTCACATCAGTAAAAGAGAGTAACTGTTTCAGAGAGAGGGAGAAAAAATTCATCTGTTTTTCATCAGTGCTAAAGTTTTGCCTTTTTAATAGAAATGAGCTGCCCGGCCTGAGCACTCCTTCTGATTTGAAGCTTTTGGGGGGTGGTCCAAAGAGATTGGGAGGTGTTCTTCATCCTGTGAGTCCAATCATCCTATAAGTGGGTCTAATGCCAGAATCAGCTCAAATAGATGAAACTTATTAAAATAAGAGGCAAAACTGATGTGATCTAGAGAAGATTTCACTTCCACACCTACTAGGCAACTTTTGGCTCCATGACACTTCTGCTTTGAGTCCTGGAACTTCTTCCTTTCTCTCCAGTTTCTCTCCTTATAATTCCACCCCCCACATACCAAAACCACCACACATAGAAGAGCTAATAATTTTCCTGCTGTCACATTACTTTTCTAGGGTAAACAGGGTCTTCCTTTTCCTGGTGATACCCGCCCCCTCCCACACTTAAGAGTGAACTATAATTACCCCTCCATCTCCCCTGAGTCCTCCCCCCCACCGTATTTCTCAGCTACAAGTTTTTACTCAAATCTGGTGCTAGGAAATTTCCTACATTACACTATCCACAGAGTTCACTTTCTCTCTCACAATGTTGTCCTTGTCTCTTTCATTCTTCCTGTTCCATGCCATCCTTTCTTTCCCTTCCTTTCCTCCCCACCTCTCTCTCTTGTGCACACACAGTACAAACCTCCAGCACTTCCAGTGTGGATAAACCTGCTGGTTATGACAACCCAAGTTCAATCAGCAAATAAATAAAACTCTTACTTTTTTTTTGGCTGCCGGCTGCATTCCCCCTCTGGCCGTTGCCTCCTTTAATTATAGGAGCTATATTTCTTCCCTGGGAGACATTCGAGGGGATTTTTAGTTGGAAACTCGTTTTCTGCTGAGTTATTTTGGAGCCAGGACCAGTGAGTGAGTGGCTGGTACCCAGAGGCTTTGAGTGAAGTGCAGATTGAGACATATCGAGTTCCCTCTAAAAGGATCATTTCATGTGGGAGGTTGGACACAAAGTTTGCACTCGTGACTGGCATTCCAGTGAGAGACATGCATATTTTAAAACAACAAAGCAAGCTAGAAAGAGGGCGTAGGGGAGGGGGAAAAACTTGGAAAGAAGTTACTAAGTGACAAACATCTGTCAACATGGGATAATTTGTACACTCTGATGTAAAACTATCTGCCTCCTTAGATGGAGTTCAACGCACAGGATCCAGGAGAGCAAAGTGGATACATATTTATCCCTGTGTAATATGGTTAAAAGACACTTTCCCCAAAATAGGCGTAAGGTGATTAAAACTTCGTAAATGAGTATAATTTAAAAATGTTTCTTAAAATAGTGGAGGCCTCTAAATTTGCTTCTGATAGTTAATACAAAATTAGGTCCTATTTAATTTTGAATGGTGTACTTTATTTTAAACAAGAGAGAGTGATAAAGTAATAAGCAGGACATTTATTACAGAAAATAAAATGAACTTTATCATAACAAAGAACAAAACAGAAGAAGAAAGAAGAGAAACAAAAAGCTCAAACAATCCCTGGTTGCTATGTTCTAGAAGTCTTTAACTAAAAGTACCAGCTTTACATGTGCATGTGAGCCAAACACATAAACATCCACCTCTCTGCAATGTCAACAAGAAGAAATGGCAAAATATTTTCAGAGGATATTTTCTCTCTCATTTAAGTTTGGAGTTTCAACAGCATGTTACACTTAGAGAAAAGCAAAGTTCCTTCTTTAGGAGGGAAGTTTTTAAAAGCAGAGTATAAGATCAGGCAAGATCCTGGAACATTTTCTTTTAAATAGCCTGAATTTCCAACAACCACATGGAAGTTCAGGCTCCAGCTTCCACCGAGAAATCTTTTTCTCCTCCAGATCTGAAGACAAAAGGAGAGGAGGCCTGGTGGTGAGCGGGATATCTCTGTTAGTTGTCAGCGCAGGTCCATGGGTTAGGAATGCTAATGAGCCTCTTGGCCAGCTGAAGACTTGGTTCTCTCTTGCACACCCTGACGCTCGCACACACCCGGGCTCCTGCATGCCGACTGACAAGCACGCAGACAGAGCCTTGAGCTCGACCCTGTCTCTCTCCTTTTTCCTCTGAGCCCAGAGATCGATCGCTGACCCCACCATTGGGCCAACTCTTTATTTATCTGGCTGCGCAATGATATTATCAGCCTTAAACGTTATATACAGCAAATGTCTTCGTAAATCAACACAATAGGATAGCCTGCAGAGACCAGCGTGGTCTGCCTTAAAGAAATCCATCTCTATCTCTCTCTCTCTCTCCCTCTCCCCTCCCTTACAAACACCCCATCTCCTTTCCATCTTTACAACTGGGGATATTTTAGATGCTGGACTTGGCGATTTGATCCCTTGCTTTCAGCTTCGTGGGAGGAGGCCTTCGCCAACCAGGAGATGGATAGACACCATTATCTACCCATCACTGTGATCTCCACCAGAGGTTCCCTTATCAGCTAGATCCAACTGCCTAGACCTACTCTATTCACATGATCCGGATTTCTCAAAATTGGGGTAGAAGAGAAGGCGAGGGGTGGAGAATCAAGTGTGCAACCTTGCACCATGTTAATTGTTTTCTTTCCTCTCAATTACATTCATAAACCTCTTTTTTCCATTGAATGTTATTTCTTTGTGCTTTAAAATTGAAACCACGTGCAGCCTTCTCCCCTCAGCACACACAATAAACGCGCTACCCCCTCCCCCAACCCATCACAAAACTATTTACATCTTGGTTACTCACTCGGCTCTTGCCCCGGAGAGAAGAAATTGGCCCCATGGGACTAGGTGAGGCTTTGTGAAAGCATCTCTCAAATCCGAATCTCAGGCCCCCATCTCAGAGAGAGGCTCCTGGGCCCCCCTCCGGGCCTCCCTCCCATCCCCTCCTCGCACAGGTGGTTGAGGCTTACTCTGGGAGAGCTAGCACAGAGGACATCCAGAGAGAAGGGCAGCTGTGTCCGGCCAGGCCCACCCGCTACCCGCCCCCCACACCGACCCGCCCGCTGGCAGGGGTCAACGGTGGCGGCGGCAGCGAGTGGCTCTCTCTGCTGCACCCTGATCCACGCGCTCTGGGCACCGTAGAAACCGCGCTGGGAGCAGTGGCTCCCCGGGGAGCGTCCCAGACCTAGGCCCTCCCAGGCAAACAGTTCCTCCACAAATAAATAAATAAATAGATAGATAGATAAATAAATAAATAGTTAAATAAATAAACTCCAAAGAGGGGAGAGGGGAGCTGGAAAATAGATTCGCTGACAGGGAGAGATAATAAATGAGAGGCGCTTTCAGATAGATATCTCAGACGTGAAATTGCGCCCAGCTGGTTGTGTAAGCAAACAAATAGTTTCATGTTAGGAACTCTCAACTTGTGGCTTGATGAATAGAACACGACAGAGGTAAATGGGTCTTTAACTCATTTAGGAATACAACTCTTTGGCTTTCCAAGTTAAAGGCCCAGTGACGCCACGGATCCTGAGCAGGCCCTCTAACAAGAGTTTTATTAGTCGCCACTTGCGTCTCCCTGCGTACCCACCCCACGCTCCGTCATGGTTTCCCATTCGCAGAGACATTCAGGTGATTTGTTCTGCGGGATCGAGAAGCTTACGGGAGGCGATCCTGCCGCTGTAAGAGATGTAAGGACTGCCTTCTGTCTGCTATCTGAGAGGAGGAGGAAGAGGAAAACGAATGGAAAAAAAATAAACATTTTGCACGTTCCAAGCAGAAGAGCTCAGGTGGCTCCCCAGTGCCCCCAAGCGCAGAGCTGGGCAGTGGGGCCTCGAGGAGCCGCCCGACGGAGACCCCGTACGGCAGGCCGCCAGGCACGGAGCGCCGCGCCAGCGCGAGGGGCCGAGTCCGGGAAACCCGAGGTCGTTCGCGTTGCCCACCCCGGGCCCCGTCCCCGTCGCCGGGCCTCTGCCAGGCCTGGTCGCAGGTCGGGCTGTGCGTGTCTGGGCAAAGGTCACATGGGAGCTCCCTCGCGCCAGTCCTTGTTCAGGGCAGCGGATGAGGCGCAGCCTCTCTCCCTCGAGATTCTCGGAGGAGAGCACGTCCGGAGACAGCCTTTTTGATGTTTTTAGTAAAACTGTGGCTAACGTAGTTTAAACCGACTTCAAAGTTCTGGTGGCCCAGCAAGTGTTTAGGTTAGAAAAGGGAACGCTTGACTTTCATATGTCATGGGTAATTTCGACAGGGAAGTCACCTTGTGGGGGCTGCTCTCCGACTGTCCGGGGGCCTCTCCGCTGGCCCTGGAGACCCGCGGGTTCTCCCCCTCGCCCGGTTAGGCCAGCCCTCCTTTTCCGCCCGCCTAGGACTGAGACGGCCCTGCAGGCCGCGGCGGGGCTGCGCGCCTCAGGTGGACTGTCTGGCCACCATTAGCCTGCGGCCTCGCGGCCTCGCGGCCTCACACCCCGGTTCCACGGCTCCCCCTGGCGCTTGGCTCGAAGACAGGTTCACTGCTCAGGGGCCCCGGGGCAGCCACCCAGGCAGAGACTCCCACCTGCTCCACGTCACCTCCCGCCCAGTGGCTTCCAGGGTCTGCGGAGGCGCTGAGCGCCGAGAGAGCGGGGCAGACCGACCGCTATTGGAGCTGCCCCTCGGCCCTGCGAGGGGCACCCGGGCCGCGGCCCACTGGCGTGCCCTGCCGGGCAGCCTGTAGGTCACCAGGAGCCCAAAGGACTGTTCCTGGTTGTCGGAAGGCTCATTCCGTGCCCGAGGAGCCGTGATCTCAGCTTCTAAACCGCCCCTTGCTGCGGGCGTGTGTACGGGCCCGACTGCGCGCTCTGAGAGAAAGCCTCGGTGCAGGCAGCCGGTACTGCCCGGCAGGGACGCCCGCACGGCGCCCGAGTCCCTGGGAGGCTCTGCCTCTCTGGTTGGGACACATAGAGACCTCTGAAGACGACTGTCTCTCTGTGTGCAATGCAGGCGAGGACTGCCCCAACCTCCATGGAGTCAGCAGAGGAGAAACCCACCGCCTGCGGCCCGGGGAGCAGAGTACCTCTTTCTCCTTGCCTTCCTCAGCCCCAGGGCCTCCAGTTCCCGGTTCCCAGACTGAGCCTGCGGGGGACTCTGTGAGGCCATAAGATGAGCTGCTCATCTTCCTACACTGGTCCGCCCTGGGCTTAGACCCAGGTGTAGAAGGGTGGCTGGAATTCCCCAGGCAGTGGGCACTAGGCAACACTCCGCCCCGCCAGGCAGAGCTAAGTTGGTACTGTCGCCTCTGGACCCTGGAGCAAGAACCTCGTACATTCCAGGCCTCGGTTTCAGGGCCAGTCCCCACATTGGGCTCCTGTGCCTGGGCCTCCACGTTGAAATTAATTGAAAAATACGTTTCAGACCTACAAAAATGTTTATCTGTTTTCATCAGAGGGATCACACTGTAATGAATATATTTACATCTCATTTTGAGAAACGCAGGAAAGATCGGGAGTGTTCGGTGGCAGCTCCCCTCCCCCTCTGTGCCCTGGTTGCAGCCCACCCCACTCCAAGGCCCATGCTCTGCCAGCCACCGGGCAGCACAGGAGGCCTTCCTGGGAGAGGTCAGTAGTTAAAGGAGTTCTCCCCAAGACCAGCTGCCTTGGGTGCCCAACCTGCAGGGCAGTCTTCCTAAGCACAAAGACATTGCTCCTGGGTGCAGTGCAAAGGATGAGGAACATTCAGAAAGGGTCTGTCAGAGAGCAGGGAGGCCCTGGGGACTGAGGGGCTCCACCCTCCACACACCCTGCAGGGCCAGCCACCCTAGGGCTCAGGCCAGTCTCCAGACAGGTTCGCTAGGGATCATGGACCTGCAGGGGTTTCTGCACAGATAGCATGGTATTGCTTGAACTGTGCTGTACCCAGAATATCTAAACCTCAAGCTGGTTGGAGTGTAGGAGCTTGTTAATACATTTTTAAAGGAGTGGGGTGGGGACCTGGAGACTTCTAGACAGCAAATGGGAAGCAAAAGTTTGCCAATGACTTCTGAAAGTGAAGCTCTTGCCTCAGATGTGCCTGTTAGGGGTTGGGGGAGGGGGTGAAGGTGAGAGGTGCTATTTTAAAAGATCTGGCTTTATTAATATGGTAAGAAAAAGCTCCCTTGGCAGTATGTGTTCTCGCAGTGCCGACTGTGATCCCATAAAACATTCATGCTCTGAAAGCTGTTATAGAGAGCAGCAACCCCCCCCCCCCACCGCCCGCCACCGCCACCAAGCACATCCAAGGAGAGGCCTGGCGGGTGGTTTCTGCCCTGAAGGGGCCACTAGGGCCCAAACACCACTTCTGCAAAGAGTCTGCTCCAGCCTAGCTCCCCTACTCCCAGGTCTCAGGTCCACATCTCTAAAGGCCACAGTGGGGGCCCTCTCATTCACCCAACAGACCTGGAGGGCCCTCCATGGGAACCTTTTCACAGGGTTTGGAGAAAAGGGCAAGGCATAATCATACCAGAGGGGGAGCAAAGCCAGGGCTCCCAGCACAGAGGCCCCAACTCTCTCCTATAGCTGGGGAAGAGGCCAGACCCTCCAATCATGGCGTGAGGTCCAGAGGTGTCTGAGTGGCCCTCTCCATCCCTTGACCCCTACTTCTAGTGCTCCACACCTCTACAGCCAGGCAAGTTCCCACCTGCAGTCACCAAAGCAAGCTGTGCCCTGAGACTGGCCCCGCCCGCCCATATGGCCAGGCCTGCCCCAGACTGAGGCCCAGCCTGAGGCCCACCTGTGTGCAGGGCCTCTAGCTTCCCACTACCCACAAGGTCACATTGGATGCTGCTTGCCACCAAGGCTCCCAGCCTTCCCTAACCACTGCGGCCCACGCAGAGCCTGGCCCTCCAAACTTACAAAACCAAGCAGTGGCTTGATTTAGGAAATAAATCTAGTCAACTTGGTAATGAACCTTGAAAGTTCTCCACTCTTACCCCCCCCATTCTAATAATAATTGGAGTAGAGATTAATTGGAGGGTTTTTTTCTCACTGATGACATCTGTCAAGCAATCAGACACGTGGGTTTTGCTAAATTCTTTTATTTTTGTTTAAATTTTCACTTCAATTTTAATTCTTGAAGAACAGCCTCGACAACATATATCGCACTCATTATAAGAAGCAAAGGGTTATATCAAAAATTATTAGTATAGAATCACAGGAAATCTGGTTTGGAACCAGAAAAAAATACAAAACAGATATAGATACATAGACACAGGACAATTTTTTATAATTATTTGGAAAATGTTATTTTCCCCTAATTCTTGTTTCCTTTTTTATGTGCATACGATGTTTAAATTTTACAAAAAAATGAAAATAAAGACTAGTATCTTACAAAATGAATAACAATGTTTGGGGGGGTGCGTGTGTTTCTACATAGGATTCAGTCCACTTCCATGTGTGTTGTTTTCTGTACAGAATATATCCACATCCGTCCACAATAAATCCTGGAAGGTCCATTAGTTTCCTTCTGTTTTATTAAAATTCTCATGGTCCTCTCTTCCAAAGATTGTTTTCTTTTTTTCACCAGACACAAGGTCCTTTTTCTTTCCTTTCCAATGGGTTCACAGATCTGATCCTAAAAGAGTCTCTTTTTCTCCTGGGTTGCAGCTCAGGTTGCCTTTCTGCAGGGTGGGCTGCTCTTGCCTTCCCGGCCCTCCTCCCTCCTGCCCAGCCTGCCCAGCACACTGCACCCTGCATCAGCCGCCCAGTGTCCCCCAGGCTTTGGAGTCCATGGCCCCCGCCGGTCCTCTGAGTCTCTAGGGATGTGGGGGCAGGTGGGAAGCGCCCAGGGTCTAGGAACACTGGATGGACATGTAAGGCCAGTTGAAGCTGCTCCCAGACAGTAACATATCACGGATGAGAGTTTCGATGGGGGTTTTACCTACCAAACGGACGAAGAACAGCTGCTCAATGACTGAGGAGGACACGGTGCGCAGCGAGGGCAGCCTCAGTAGCAGTTTGCCGAAGCGGCTGGGCTGATTAGGGTACTGGCTCCTCACATACTCCTCCAGCGCACACTGCGACTTCTCCTGCAGGCTCTCGATGTGGGCGGCATCGGACAGGCCACAGGCATCTGCCCCAGCAGCCACAGGAAGGGGAGATAAGGGGAGGGGGCACAATGGTTAGGTCAGCGAAAAGCAATAGCACAAGCCATTACAAAATCTTTTTTTTTTTAAGGAGAAAAAAAGAAATAGAAGAAAAAAAGAAAAGAAATGCACCTCTCCATGCTTCCCATTCCTCTACCAGCCCCCAATACAAATAAAATAAATCAAACCCCCACCAAGCCTAGGGAGCTGGAGAGAGAAGCACACGCATGCAGAGGTAACAACCTCTCTCGTCTCTTTGTTTTTTCTCTTTCACCTTTGGATTAAATAATGTACAATGTTGGAGCCATGTTTGCTGTACCAAGCAACCTGTCCTCTGCCTTCAGGGGAGCATCCTTCCGCTGCACTCATTAAAAGGAGGACTTTTGCCCCCTTTCCCCCAGATTTCGAGGTGTCCACTAGCCCTGAAGAAATATGCAGCCTGAAGGCAGTTCTTCAAAGCTTCTTGGAATGCCCCTCTCAAACCCAAATGACCCCAACCAGAAACCTCAGGAAGAACCTAGATTGTGTAGTGAACAAACAAATAAGAGCGGGTAAGGAATCACGGGCTGGCAGTGCCTCGAATCAGATCAAGCCCATGCTTTAGCAATATAGGATTTGAGATCCACTATCCATGCAAGCAAGAATTCTGCAGCAAATCCTTGGTGAGGGTGTAGACTTCTATCTGTGCCTTAGATCAAGTAATTGAAAATTGGTCACATCTCTGTAAGCTGTATAATCATCAGGAAGAATATGGCTCAGTTACTCCAGGCTGCAGAAAGGAGACATCTTCAGTGATCAGACACAAAGCTGAGCTAGAGGCAGCTGCTGCTGCTGCTTCAAAACTGGGAGGTGGGGAGCTGAGGGGAGATTTGGGGACATAGGTTTCCTTTATAGGACCACGGGGGAAAAAGGCACCTACACACAATGACAGCCTCTCAAAACCTGTGTGTTTATCTCACATCAAGCAAGTCTCCTCTTGGTCTCCTAAAAATATTCCAGACATCAGTTTATATTATATCAACTAACTAAGAGGCAAGCAAATGGAGGGAACGGTGGAATCAGATGAATGGTCTTCCTCTCTTAGTTCAAACACTTGTGTTGTTTCTTATATTAATAATAAACATTTAAAAATCAGGAAGATCACAGAGGAACCCTTAGCCAGCCAAGAGATTGACTGGAGATCAAAGACAGAGCTTGCTAATATATAGATCTGGGAAGAAATTCAAGCATGGCAATGCCCCCAAAAGGACATTATATAATTGTGAATGGGCAAGTGTGACCCTAAGAAGACATAGCAAATGATTCAAAGTGAAACCTTCGTCTGCTGAGTTTCTGAGCTTTAGGTCTTTGTATTTCAAGAACTAGGATTTACAAAGCATTCTAACACCTTCATCTACAAGGTTATGGCCTTGAGCAACAACACAAATAAAACTAGTGATAATTCAAGAACTTCTGAGGCAAGTCTCCTTTGACCCTAGATCCAAACTAGGTTCCTTTCAGATGTCTAATTACTCCAGCCAGCTGCTTGGGTGCATCCACACTGGCCTGAAGTGCGAAGTCAGTGAGGTTTTATGGCTAGCAGGGCGAGGGCAGAAAGCACTTTGGGGCTTTGCTCCTTAGAGAGAGGACCCTGAGGTCTGCCCTTGGCCCTCCTTGCTAACCTGGTTCTGCTGAATGGTCACTGTGCAGACTCATATTTACATATATCTTGCTTTACATGCATTATCTGCCCATTATGCCACAGGATCTCTTTCAGCCTTAGACAATGCAAAATGAAAAGGAACCATTGATACCCCAGCAGAATTTTTGAGGATCCATATGGCATCCTCTCAGGTCTGTAAAATATTTATCTATATTTACAATTAGGGCCCCCAGAGAGCAAGGCCACTACCCTTCTCCCAGCTAGGCCACTGCAAGGGAGAGAAGCCCAGTAAAGGCGTGCTTGGGCCCTGTGCTGGCTGCTTCGACACCTTTCCTCCTCTCAAGGCAGAATGCCTGTAGCTGGGCCTGACTGCCAGGTGCTAGCCGGCAAGCCCTATGGCCTCCTTCCAGCAGGAGCCCTCATTTGGTCCTAGCTTTCCAGTGTTGATAGTTTTCCCCACTCTGGATATTCCTGCAACAGGATTCCCTCAAATGTGGACAGGCAGTGTGAGCTCTTAAATGGATTGAGTGGTTGTGGTAGCAAAGCTAGGTGAGCAGGGGGTGTAATGTAGTCCATATTTATACTCCATGAGTTATATATACTCCAGATAAGAAAAGGAGGCAGAATGTGCAAAATCCATGTCTCACTTTTTATATTGTAGTGTCAATGTGGGAAACTTCAATATTTCTTCTACAGTATATGGAAAAGAAATTATGTAAATAAATAACCATTACTGTTCAGGTCCTCCCGGCTTAGCCTTTGTAGTGCAGAGAATGTATTTCATGTTGTGCATTCAGAAGAGTTTAGTGTTCAGGAAATATAGATGTAATCAGTTGCCATAACTAGAAATCAAAGTTATTATTGTACTGAAAATGGATTTATTGTATTTATGTTAACTAGATGGCTCCTTTCAGGGAAGGTCTCATTTATTTGAGGGAATATTTAGGTACATGAATTAATATACTTTTTTTTTTTTAAAAAAAAAGTAAGTTCAGGTCATGACCTAGTCCTTGGATGCTGTCCAGAATATTAAGGATTAAGCATACCATCCGGAGGCCAAATGTGAAAACCACCACAGGGAACCCCTGTGCCAGCTTCAAATACTTAACCGGAGCAAACCTCATTGGACAATATGTCTAAAACTGTCTTTTCCATCATTCAAAGTTTTCTCAAAAGTTGGATGACTTTGAGAAGGCTTCCCATGAATTCCCTTCTGGTTAGCAATCAAAACAAGTTTAGTCAAAAGTGGAAATGTGTTGTATGAAAGAGGGGGGTGAATTACTACTGACAGCTCTATTTCCATTTTCAGATATTCTGCTTGCAATTTTCCAGCAAAATAACATTATTGTTCACTTCTCGGCCTCCCTTGCACCTTGAAGACTTGGTTTAAGAAACTTCTTTGGGGAAACTTTTTTTAAAGAAACAGTTTTCACAGGGATGTTTTAGGATGAAAAGTTGAAAGAAAAGCTAAGTAATTCCACACTCTTCTCTGCAGCCTGCACAGTCCTTGCCTCTCTCTGGGAAAGGGCAGGAGATCAAAAAAGTCAAGGGGGTTCAAAGAACCTTAGGAGGACAAGGAAAAGGGAGGGTAGACCTTTCTTGAGAAGACCTCTGTGCAGCTCCAAGTCACATCTCTGCTTCAAGACACCTCACTGGAGGAGAATTAAAAACCCCAGCTTCCCTGACACTGGCTTGCTTCCTGATTAATTTGGCTAAAGAGCTGGGTAGTGGAGAGCCAGCCAGGCCCCAGGCCTGCCAGAGCTAAAGCAGCCCGGTCATTGCTTCCCAGGCTCTTTGTCACTTTTGAAAAACACGTTTCTATCAAGAAGACTTATTAAGATAAAATGCATTCAAACACCGAGGAGGCTATTCAATAAATCTTCCATTTGTTTTAAGGTTCTCACTTTATCCTCTTGCAAAGAATACCTCCCTCTCCCACTAGCAGACCTGCATTTGCACTGAAAGTAAAAGGGGGGCAGTCCAAGTCCACGGCTCTGGCCACCCTGCATACAAATGAGATGCTCTTGTCTAAATAAATTATCTGCTGTTCAGATCGATATTAATACTACATTTGCTACATTACAATATTGTGCAAATTTAAGAGTCATTTTAATACAATGTAAATACGATTCTTCACGCATGAAAGCCAAGAAATATTGATAGATTATACCAAGGCCTTGAGAAAGGGGGTTTGCCATCTCTGCTCAAGAATGGTTTTAATTTGGCCTTTGGGTGTCTTGGCTCTAGGATAGATTTATTAGGGTAGTTTATTTGTTCTGTGAATGGAGGAATTAAAAACAATAGTGCCAATAATGGAGGCAAAACTGCAGCTAACCTTACTCACAGTGGGTAAGGCCGAGACCCAGTCTGAGCAGCTCTGTTCCCCACCAGCGTCCCTTCTGGCTTTGTTTATATTTCTCCCTATTACCTGCTGTCCGGGGTGTTTATATGTTTCCCTCTTGCAGGTTACAATAATAAAAAAGGCGGGCAGTGTTTTCAGAGGCTCAGACCAGAGCCTTCAAAGGCTACGTTAATGCACTTTCCTGGAAGTTAATTTGAACCATCTATCACAAGAGAAATTGTTAACATGCATGTTACCACCGCCTACATTTAATTTGATATTTTTAAGGCACTCTGTTAAATTTCCGATGTTGGAGTGTTTTGCATGGCGATGAGATTTATCTCCGGGGCGGGAATCCTCCCATACTTTCGAGTTCTACAGTATTGCTTTTGTTTTTATCTTTCTTGTTTAGATCGAATCCGTTCTTTACGACCCTCAATAACCTCAGCAACTGCAAACATGAATGGTTTCCGATAAGGGAAAATCAGGGGCAGCAATAAAGCAGGATTATTTATGATTTATTTGTGCGTATTCTCTTTCCACCTCTCTGTGTGTGTGTGTGTGTGTGTGTGTGTGTGTGTGTGTGTATGTCGGGAAACTCATCCAGGGAGCTTGCCACACAGAGGAGAAAGCCACATTCCCACGTTCTTTTCCTTCCTTCTCCTCCTTCAGAAACGCTGAGTTCTGGCGCGCGCGCACACACACACACACACACGCAAGCACACCGCACACACGCGCAGCCAGACGGGTCCATGGCACCGCCTCCCCCCATCACACACGCACCCGCTGCCTCTGCGGCCCCGCGCGGGGGACCAGGCCGCTAGGCCCTGCCGCCCGCCCGCTGCCCGCATCCGCGCCGCCTCATCTCCCGCACCGCCGCGCTCCCAAGATGGCAGCGGCGACGCCTACCGAGTCCTGGCGCGGGGGCCGCAAGTCCCGGCCAGGCCCAAGGTCAGGCGAGGGCCCGGCCCGCGCAGCGGCGGCGCAGGAGGCCAGGCCCAGCGGAATGGAGCCTACAGTGGCTCCTGGAGCGGCCTGCCTCCCAGCGACCGCAGCCTCACCTGACGTGAACAGCACGATGGCTTTGAGGCAGCTGTATTCCGCCGAGTCGACGTGCAGCGCCTTGAGCTTCTCCACCTGCTCCTGGAAGATGCGGATGTGGTCCATGAAGGCCACGACGCGGTCGGCGGACATGGGCGAGGCGTGCAGGCCGGCGGCGGCCAGCAGCGGCGCCACGTGCAGCGGCATGGAGCACTGGGCCGCGTTGAGAACGAACAGCTCGCTCCAGGTGAGGCGTAGTAGGGACACCTGGTCGGTAATCTGCAGATCCGGGAAGAATGGGATGTTGCGGGCCCACTCGACGGCGCTGAAGAGCAGGCGCGCGGCCAGCTCGCAGATGTTCTCGATGCCCATGATGTTGTTGGGTTGCATGCATTGGCTGCCGTAGCGCGACGTTGGGTAGGGCTCCGCGCGCAGCAGCAGAGAGATGTAGCCAGATAGGTAACAGTGGCCGTTGAGGGGGTCCCCGTTGGTGAGTGCGTACTGGCCTGGATTGGGTTGGGTTGGAGGCATTCTTCCTCGCTGAACCGCTGACAAAAAGAAAGAGAAAAGAGGCAATGTGCATCCAGGGGGCTTGCGAACATCGCCGAGCCGCAGAGCACCCGACACAATGAGGAGGTTTTTCCCGCAGCCACACGAGCCCCGCGCATTTTCTCTCACGCTCGCTCTCACAGTCCGGACCAGGAAAAAAAATCTGGGGTGAGGCCCTCCAGCTCCGCGGGTCGAAATGCCCAGCCATTGCCTGCGCACCTAGACACCCCAGCCCTGCCAAAACTAGGCCTGACTTCAGGGCCCTCAGCCCGCCATGGCCAATAAAGTACCACCCAATCCCTCCATCACCAAGGAGTAACTCGCAGATTAAGGAAATCCCACTCACCCCTCTAGAGGGAAACATATCAGGGTAGAAAATAAACAGGAGAAACCAGAGAAAGGTTGTGGTTCTAGGCAAATACCTAGTTGTCTCTTCATTTGCAAGCAAGCAACGTTTTGCTCAAAATGTTTCCATATCCTCTAAAAATGCCATAGAATAATCCTTAAAACAGATACAAGTTACATACCCTACAAACCACTTACAACTTTTCAATAGAAAACAAGTATTCTGCACCCCTCCCTCGTCTCCTCCTCCCCATCGCCCCAAAGTTCTCGCTGTTAAAAGCAACAGAAAATTGAAAAATATCAAGAAAAAGTTGAACTTACAGTAGCCAAACATTATTGAAAAAAGTGGGAAATATAATTAATGTCTGTCCTGCGCGGTGCCACTGCAACCTGCAGCCAGCTTTTGCCCAGTGAATGCACGAGCTTGCAACTGCAAAAACACTGGATTCATTAACCATCTGAATGCAAAACGTAAGCATGCTTTGAGTTCTTAAAGCTGACCAAAGTTTTTTTTTTTAATGTGTATGTTTTACTTCAACAGTGCCAGCGTTTTAAATTGCCATGTAAACAAAGACAACTTTAGAAAAAGTTAGGGCTACTGGACTCTCCCCCCAACAAATTAATATAGATATGTCCATGTACACGTAGCTGTCTTGTTTCAGGTTGTGCACCGTTTTCTTAAGTTTGCTTTGATTCTATTTTTAATGTAAACTCCAATGCAATTTAAGCTCTTGAAACATAATGGCTAGGATACTTTTTTTCCTAATTATAGTTTTGAACTTGGCAGTTATTTTTCAATTAAATGAGAGCACAATTCAAAGTTCTTTTTTTTTTCTTTTCCAGATGCCTACAAAATCTCCCTGGAGCTAGAAATGAAGTCGTCATATTTGCCTGCTCTTTGAGATCTGAAGGAATTCAATTTCTTTTCCTGTGGCATATAAAATATAATTTTAAAGTCAATTACAAGAAGGAGTAATCTGCATTCTGCAAAATTGACTGGTTCGCTAATTTGACTATAAGACATCTTTAATGATTGTCAGGAGATAAACTTTAACTGTAAACGGCTAAATATATTTATAAGAAAAGTGCTGCATCTCTTGCCACATGAACATGAAGCATATCTAAACACAACATCGAAAGTTGTGTTAAAAGAAACCAAAGCCATACAACACAGGGATTAAATGATGTGGAAGCTCATGCCAGCTGCAGTCTATGCATTATAGCCAAATCAGAAGGATCAGTAAATGCCGTTGTAAATTGTAATTTGTATGCAGTATTTAAGCAGAGGGTAGAGTTTGATGAAGAAATAAAACAAGTATCATGCTTTTTAAAAAAATGACAACTATGAAAGCATGGTTCAGTCACAAACTTTCCTTTCAAAGTAGAGGGGTGAAAACAAGGCCACAGCTCTGGAGGAGGCGGCCCCAGCTCGGTGAAGAGAAGAGGGAACCAGTGAACAGGCCAGAAGCCCCCCTTCTCCCCTAATTAGACCTACAAGTGCAATAAATCTCACTCCTCTTTTTCCATGCTAAGCTTCCAAAGGATGATGCAGCAATGAATCTACTCAGGGTACTCCAGTCCCCAGCCCTCCCCCATTTTAAATAAAAGGAAGAAAGAGGCGGAGGGGAAAGTAGGATGCAAAAACACAGAAACAAGTTTTCTGAGGGAAGTAAGCACCCCTCCCCAAGTTCATGCCAGCACAGCCCCAAGCATCCTCACGCACACGCGGGAAAGAGACACACATCGAGCACATCCAAGACAGAAGAAGGAAGGGGGTTTTAAGCCACAGCTCACGATCCCAGGGACACAATCCAGAGCAGGCAGCGGGGTGGAAGAGCCACGGAGAGGAGCGCAGGCCGGGAGGGGGAGGCAGCGGCAGCGAGCTGGGGGGGGGGGGAGGACGCCGGGGGAGGAAGGCAGCGGGGACAGGGGAAGCTGGGACGGGCCGGGACTGCAGAAGCCCCAGCCCTATACAGCAGCCACCCCCGTGAGAGAGAAAGAAAGAGGGCCGGGAAGGCGGGCGAAGCTCAGGGAAAGAAGCAGAGAAGAAATATTCACCTTCCCGCCTCATGCCCACTTTGAGGCACTTCTTGAGGCGGCAGTATTGGCACTGGTTGCGGTGGTGCTGGTCGATGGGACAGTTCCTGTTGGCACGGCATGTGTAAGTTAAGTTCCTGCGGACGCTCCTCTTGAAGAAACTTTTGCAGCCCTCGCAGGTGAATTGGCCGTAGTGCTTGCCGCTTGACTTGTCCCCGCACACCACGCACTCGATGTGCTGCTGGCTCTGGCCCGAGCCAGGCGGGCCCTGGCCCTTGTCCCCTGCCGTGCCGGGGGTGGCGGGCGCTCCGGGCTGGCCCGGGGTCTGCGGAGTGTGCGGTGCGCCCGAGCCTGCCTGCTGCTGCTGTTCGCCCGCGCCGCCGCCGCCGCGGGCCGCCTGCGCTGCGGGGTTGGGGCCGCCGGGGTTGCCCCCGGCCACGTCGTCCTGCGGATCTCGCCAGCTGCTAACTACCATTGCCATATCTTTGGGCCCGGGGAGCGCTGGGGGGAGCCGAGCTGCTCGCCGAGGGCCGCGGGGCGCGCGGGCGCGCTGGGAGGGGAAGGGGAAGGGGAAGGGGGGAGGGGGAGGGGGCGGGGGGCCCACTGGGCGCCCCGGGGTCGCGGGAGCCGAGCCCGAGCCGGGCACCGGCCGCTGCCTCCTCCGCCGCCGCCGCTGCCGCCTCTACTGCCTCGGCCGCCCCGCTGCTGCTGCGCGCCCGCCCGCCCTGCTGGCGTTTTGTTGTGGTTCCTGCTGTTTTCTTTCTCTCTTTTTGCAGCCCCCCCAGGCTCTCAGACTCCCCCCCCACAACACCCCTGCTCCCCTCGCCCGCTCCCCCCGCTCTCCGATCCTGGGGGGGCCACGCTCTCCTTCCCCCCCTCCCCACCCCCCCAGAGAGCAAGCTCCCTTCTCTCGCTTTTTTCTTCTTCCCCAAGTTGCAAAATCAGAAATGGCACAGGCGGCAGCCGGGAGCGGCGCGGGGCGCAGCGCCGGGGGCGGCGGGCATGGGCCACGGCGCGCGCACACACTCGCCCTCCGCCTCGCCCGCACCCCCGCGCACACACACACTCGCACACACACTCGCTCACCCGCGCCAGGCGCCCGCCCGCCCGTCGGCCGCTCGGGCTACGCGCTGAGCGCGGGCTGAGCCGACATAGAAGACCGCGAGGGCGGCGGCGGCGGCGGTGGAGAAGGAGGTCGCGACTGCAGGCGCCGCTGGAGCCGCCGCCTCAGCTGCAGCGGCGAGTGCCTCTGGAGGAGCCGGGGCCCGGGCCGGAGTCGGAGCTGGAGTCGGGGCCGCAGCCGGAGTGCGAGGCCAGGTCGGGGCCGCCCGCGCAGCCGCCGCTGTCCCGGCGGGAGCCCTCGCTGGGCTCGGGATTGAGGGGAGTGCGGTGAGCCGAGCGGGGCGCGGGGCAAGGCTTCTGGCGGAGATCAGGGTGCACTGGTGTCTGGGGGCCAGGTCCAGGGCCGGACGCAGCCAGCCATTCAGGAAGGCAGCGCTGGAGAGCGGGAGGCAGCCGGCGAGGAGGATCACACACTTTGCTCTTTTTGTTGTGCCGGTGGCGCCGGGCTCTCGCTGCCTTCTTCTTTCGGGAGGTGACGGAAGGAGAGAAAAATATGAGATATTCACGCCGACGACGAATTTACAGCAAAATAGAAAAAATAAAATTCAGAAGAAAAAGAATTGCAAAAAAAAAAAAAAAAAAAAAAAGCGAGAGAGACATCCAAAGTAGGTCGAATAAATAATCCTCTTCTCTTCCTTTTTCTTGCTCCTTCTTCTGCTTCTTCTGCTATAACACACAGAGCTAGTTAAAAAAACCCTGGAGATCGCCCAAAAATGTTCTTTTTTTAGTATTTTAAATAAGTGCTCTTCAGCCGGGAACCAACACCCTCCCTCCAAAAAAAAATCATATATGTATAAAATAACGATAAGAAGAATATGAAGGGGGTGCCTCCTCCTCTTTTTTTTTTTTTTTTTTTTAAGTTTAGCCCTCTCTCGTTTGCAGGAATGGAGTAAAAGAGACAAGGAGGAGGGAGAAAAAGGAGAGATAGAAGAAGAATATGGGGGAAACAACTAGTAGAATACGTAAGAAAAGAGAAAAGGGAGAGAAGACCGAGGGACAGAAGAGAGATTGAGAGAGAGAGAGAGAGAGGCAGAGGAGGTGGAGAGAGGAGAGAGAGGGAGAGAGAGAGAGAGAGGGAGAGAGAGAGAGGGAGAGAGAGGGAGAGAGAGAGAGAGAGAGAGAGAGACCCCAAAATTGAATGCGTTTAAACGGGAGAACTCGCAGAGCAATGTTTCCGAAAGGGGGATCTGCGCGAATGTCTGTATATAGTGAACTTTGACACTACTATTGAAACTGACACGTTTCTATGGAGATCGCTGCCTTATATGGAGCCCGTGTCAAGGAGCCAGGAGAAGGGCTGCTGGCAACTGATAATCAAAGGCGACTGACTGGTCAGAGCCCTGAATGGGAGGCGGGGGGGTGGGGGGTGCAGAGAAAATGGGAGGCTAAGGTTAGCCATGCCTCCTGCACGCCATTGGTTGGAGAGCCCTCCCCCCTCCTCTTTTTCTTTCTTTCTTCCTCCACCTCCCTCTTAGCTACCTCCTGACGGGGATACCGAGGGGAGGAGGAGAGAAAGTGAGGGAGGGGGGTGTGCTTCTGACAAGCGCAATTTACATTGAGATCGCCCTGCGCTGCTATTTACTCTGAGACCTGATTAGTATGGGTCGTCTGTGGTCACACTCTCTCTCTCTCTCTCTCTCTCACTCACCAGAGGGGGAAGGGATGACGAGAGGGAGAATGCTTGCGATGTGCAAATTAGAAGGAAATTATGTTGATTTCTTCTGAAAAGTTTTAAAAATTAGTATCTATGAGCCTGAAGAGAGTGTCATTGAAAATGTTAGGAAATTTTTAATGGGAATTTAACTCTCACCATTTTAATGATTCGTGAAATACACTGGGTTTGGACTGCTTTCTTCTTTCACATATAAGCATAATCCAAGTGTGGATTGTGCTTATTTTATATCCTTTTAAGAAACGAGGTAGATAGGGACTCCTTGTTTTTTGGTCCTAAGTGTATCTTGGTTTTAAAGGTTTAATTACAATAAAACACTCCTGTAATGTGCAGCTATTGCCATGAAATCTATCCGAATTCAACGGTTCCTATTGATCCCAGAGATTATTTAAAAAATAAACTTTCCAGTCAATTTGGTTTTTCTTTCTTCTTTCTTTTTTTCCTCTATGTTATCCTCAGGCTGTTCCAAACTCGAAACAACACTTCAGTAATTATTAAGAAAACAGTAGTAACTCCTCATAGTGTTGGGGTGGGGTGGGGTGGTTAGTGCGGCCAAGTCAGAGTCCCAGAAGAAGAGGAAAGGAGCAAAGGAACGAGAAAAAAAGGGAGAAGATGGGGAGAAGTGAGGGGAGAGTGGGGAAGGGAGGGAGGGTAGAGGGGAGAGAGAGGGAGGAGGAGGGTGGGGGAGGGAGAAGGAGGGAGGGGGAAAGAGAGAGGGGGAGGGGAGGGGAGGGGGAAGGGGAGAGAGAGAGAGAGAGAGAGAGAGAGAGAGAGAGAGAGAGAGAGAGAGAGAGAGAGAGAAATTCCCGAAGGCGATTGGTCGCGGGAGGAGGGGCGGGCGGGAGCGGGTCGGCCGCGGGGCCTGCAGAAATCGCTGGCTCCGGCTGCCACCTAGCGGACGGGAGCCGCGCCCGGGAGGCACACAGCCGGGTTCTTCCTCCCCTCTCCGCAGGCAGCCTGTGCCTTTTCTCCAAATGAAGACAGCACTTTGAAAATTCTTTCAATGGATTTTTTTTTTTTTTACTTGAAAGATCGTACTGGGGGAAAAATGATACTTCTATTAGTTACATATTCTCCAATCGCACACTCGCACCCCCCTCGTTTTGGGATCGCTCCCCTAGGCAGGCTCAGGCAGGCGCGGAGCGGCGCGGAGTGACAAAGCCGACGCTGCTGCTGCCGCCGCCGGGGGTGGGAGCCGCGCTCGCCTGCCCGCCCGCCCCTCTACTCGCGAGAGCGTTAAAGTTTGTCTCAGCTCCAGCATCCCAAGCCTCAACACGCCCTCAGATAAAGGTGGGAGTAAATGGCCACGCTGTATTGACAGAGGTAGGGTTTGTTTTTCAATTCTCGTTCTCACTTTAAATTTCACCAGGTAGGGGTTTGGGAAGCGCTGAGCTTTTGGGGTGCGTTTTGCGCTTCCCGGTCTCTCCAGCCTACAAGTCGAGAATTGGCGATCGGTTAGTGAGGAGGGATGATTTTAAAGGGCCGAATAAAGGCTTTCCCGTGCCCGCCCCACAGCCCCTCCAGCTCGAATAATGGAGAGACAGTCAATGCACTCTGCAAGCGGCGGCCCATTGTACGCAGCTGATAGAGAGGAGGCGACTGGGGCCAGCAGGGGCTCCTTGCCCTTGTCCCTCTCCCCAAATAAACGCGTTTACGTCTCCTGGTCAGTTAAAAGGTGAAACGAACACGAAAAAAAAAAAAAAAGAACAAGAACCAGCTTTCTATATATACATTCCAAATTTTACTCCCCATACAGTAAAGACAAGCAGTGGAGGGCAGGCAGAGGGAGCAGGCAGAGAGGGAGACAGAAGGAAAGAGAACAAGGAGAGAGACGGAGCGAGCGGAAGAAGAGGCGAGGGCGAGCGCCAGGGAACCGAAGGTCCGCTGGACACCGGGTCCTCGGGCCCAGCCGCCCTCGGACTTTGGACTGTGAGTCGCTGGGCACCGGAAGCGAGACTCTGCCAAGTCCTGCCCCACCAGGCAAGTAAAGCAATGATTATCGTTTCTTTTGAACTTGGGGTCTGCAACATGGACAGGTCAGGAGGCAACCTTAGCTCGAATGGCCTCTATAGGCCGGGGCCGGAGTGCAGGCAGACAGGGCGGGACGAGAAGAACTTTCCGCGGGGCCTGCCCGGGAGCTGCCCTCACTCTGCCTCTGTCCTGCCGCGCGGAGGCAGGGAGAGCGGCCGCCGCGCCGCCGCGGAGCTGAGGATCTTGCCAGCCAAGAGTTAGTCCGGAATCAAAACAGGTCTCTCCAACCCCCATCCTCGACCCGCCCCCCCTTCCTTTCGGGAAATGGCTACTGGGCCTCCAGCGCGGGTGCGGAGACAGGCGACTGCAGAACCGCAGATTTTGCACCGCGCTGCCGCCCCCGCCGGTGCCGAGCTCGAGCCACGGTGGAGACGGCGGCGGAGTCCCGCCGGGCTGGCCCTGTTGCCCGAGCCTTGCTGGCTGCGGTCAGGGCCTGGAGAGCTCAGCTCCTGCTGCCCACCTGCAGACACCGTTAGTAACGGGTTCCTCTAACGTAACGCAATCGATGGCTGCCTGTTTGATGTGGGCGATAGTGTCAGCGGATTAAAAGGGACGCCAAGCCGCTCTCTCCAGCCGAGAACCTGCGGAGGCGGCGGCGATGAGAGCACCAGATCCGCAGCCCCAAAGCCCAGGCAGACTCCTCGAGCCTTAGCCAGAGGGCTTGGGGTGGGGAGGGGGGTCACCTCCCAGGGGTGGGGACCGAGGGGGCGTGTGTGAAAGGAAGAGCCTGAATTAAAAACCAACGGCAGCGCTTTCATCCGCGCCGGGCAGGGGCGCGCGTTTGCGTCAGAGGGCGCGCAGGGCGGGCGCGGGGGGCGGGGGCAGCCGACGCCCGGGGCCGCACCCGGGGGCTGGGTGGGCGCGGGAATGAGCCAGCTAAACAGGGTTGGCCCCGGTCTGGCCTAGCCGGCTCGGGGCGAGGCTTGGCGGGAGGTACAGCTGAAATTTGCAGGGAAGCGGCGGCGCCCACTCGCCCTCACTGTGGGCTCTTCCTGCCAGCCCCCACACTGAGTTTCCAAACTTGGAAGGGGCTCCTGGGATTCGGCGAGACGCTGGGGATGGGGAGAAGCGGGGCTATTGCCCCTCCGGAAGGGAGGGAGGGGCACAGTCCCCGGTCCAGGTCCCGGAGGGCGGGTGCTGTTGGTGATGGTGCGCGGAGCAAGGGAAACCCTAGGCTTTTCCAAGCAGAGGAACAAATGCGTCAACTTTCTATAGCGAAAGGGCAAGAAGAAACCGAAGCTTTTAGAGGAGGGGCGCTGTCCCATTCTGGGACTTGTCCGCCCCAAGCAGCACTCAGAGCTCGGTTTCTCTTCCTGACCCCGTATTCCCTGATCGCGCTTTCACACCCGCAGAGCGCCGCCAATGGTGCTCACAGCCGGACCAGCAAAATGGCTTCCGTGGACGGACTAAGGGGTCCTGGGGAGTCCTGGAGAGCTCTGGGTAGGTCTCTACGAGGCTTGCGGTTGTTACTGGTTCAACTTGACCCACTGGTCCTGGGGCCGGATGCTCCCCACGGTCAATCAGGAGATAACGATGCTGTTGTTCGGTAGGGCACCTAACAGAAAAGTGATCATATTTTGCGGAAACAGGGAGGTCCCCCAAATTGTGCAATTCCACACACGTGTCCAGGCACGCTCAGCTGCCGAAGCAGAAAACGCGGTTGTAATTTTCTCCCATCTTTCACTCGTCCTTTCTTTTCCAGATCTCTCTCCCTTCCTTCTCGCGCAAGCGAGACCTTTAACTGAGTCTCAGCGTGTGGACGTGGCTGTTGGACCCAGACCCACTGTGGCCCTTTCCTCAGCACCCTCCTTGACATCGTCAGCCCTGCGGCCATATCTACTTGGCCCTTTCCAAGGTTTTTCTCCTGATGAGGCCGGTCTAAGGACCGGAAAACCTCGCCAGGGCCTGAACTCCCAGGCCTCCCTTCTGAAGTCTTCCTCTGCCTTCCTGTTCTACATAGGCCACTTCAGTTCACACAGTCTCCAGTGTGGTTCACCCAAGAAACGAAGAGAAGGTATCCCTACTTTGGGGGAGTGGAATCAGGCTGTAAGCTTACAATGCCCCTTTCAGGTTGCTAGCATCATGGCTCAGCCTTAATCACCTTTCAAAAGACCTTCCACACAAACCTTGATTCCCTGCCAGCCCAACAGCCAGTAAACAGTTGTGACCTGGTGGGAGAAAGAGAGAAGCAGAGATCTGTGGCTGTACATACAGCACAGACTTGCATTCCATGCCCCAGAGTCTGGATCTAAGCAGACTTTCCAGCTGATTAACACTCCCCTCCTCAATATCTTTCTTTTGAGGAAGCTGAATTGCTCTTCACTAATCCTATGGTCTCTTTGATATTGGCATTTTCTCTTCCCCAAACTCACTGGATCATTCATTTTGGCTTTTTGGTAAATTACACTGAACAAAGGTGGCCTCGTAAAGACGTTTTCTAAATCTAGCTCAAGAGCCCTGAGATCCTACAAATGACCAGATATAGGTAGAGCATTCTCTCCCATACCTCTTCCCTACCCTCTAAATCATTAAAAATGGTATTATTCAGTTTAGAGAGACTACAGAACAGAAATAACCCTGTTTTATCAAGCCCATCTGGAGAGATAAATATGCCTGCAATCATTGGGAGAAAGGTCAGTTCTTCTGATCTTACTGCAGACCTTTCCCAAAGAGCTTATTTTAAAGGTGCCGAATCAATTAGTCTCCCTTGGTATGAGATTAAGGCTGGGAAGGATGCAGTTGAAGGTGTATTTAACATGGTCTTGTGTAGATATTTTGAAGAAAAGGGTGGAGAGACCCACTGGAATGTTTTGAGCTTATTAAAAAACAAACAAACAAACTAAAGTCTAGCCTGTATCTGAACCCCTTGCCCTGTGAAAGATTGAACTCGGTCTGTATTGTGGCTTCCCAGCTGTGAAAAGTTCTGTCTTTGACAACATGAAGGTGGAAAGGCCAAGGTGGGAATCTGCTTTTGCTGCCCTGCATGCTCTTAGTCTGTCCTCATAGTTGAACCGTGGATGCAGCAGGCTCATGAACTCACAATTACTTGGGTAGCCTGGGCATTTCTTCTGTGTCACCTTTGGGTCAAAATGCTCAGAGATAAGTGTTTTACTTTAGAAAGCGGTTTATTTTTGTATCACAAACCGGCCATTTAAAGTACGTGCTTTGGAAAACAGAGGTAAGGGAAGCACTTCCCCTTTGTGCTAGGGTCCCCAGTGAGACAGCCCCAGAGCAGCCTGGGGAGGGTGGTAGGGGAGAAAGTGCTGACCTTTGGATGCAAAACAAGCCTTTTTTAGGAGAAGTGACAGTCATTTCTAGCACTGCAGTGAAGCCAAGGCCAAATATCTACTTTTTGTAAAAATCAAGTCTTAGCTAGCTAAATGCATTTATGCAAAATTAAAGAACTAGAGACTTTTATGTTATGAAATGTATTTACCTTAAATGCCCAACTTGATTGAAGAATGACTGTAAGGCTCTTCTTCCCAGGGAACATGAGGGAAAATGGGCTGGGTTCAGATGAAAAGTTCAGGTTTTGAAATGAGTTTGAAGCTTGTAATTGACAATACAATCAATTACACTTTATAATCATTTTCTTTAATAATTACCTGTCAGAACACAGATTTCTTTTACTACAGGATTAGCCCATCAGAAGTACATTTGAATTGGACATTCATCCATTGATTAAGGACTATGTTTAAGTTTTTTAATGTCACTTTCTTTACTGCCTATAAAATAAAATAGTGCAAAAATATTGGCTCACAAAGCCAGCAGATCTGCTGGTAACAAGTGTCATGCTTCATTTGTATTTACTTATCAGAAAGTTGATCTAAATAAAAAACATAATGTTTCCTTCTAAACTGTCAGTGGAAAGATATGTTTATTATAGTGTCCTCTATCATCTCCATCAGTGAGGAGAGAGGGGGTTTAGGTAAAGTTTAAATGAAAAAGAATGAGCATAGTACACCACTGATACAAACCACATGGAGTAGTAAATAATTATGCTCTCTCTTATGCTATGTATATTTTATTTACCCATTTCAGAAGTGGGTAATACACCTAGCTCATCTATGGGAGGAATTAATAAGGTACTACAAATGCATGATCGAACAAAACTCCAGGATAGTTCTATGTTTTATCGTTAACCATTTGCATGACATTTTTCTGAAGCTGAAAAGAAAAGGGAAAGGGCTTTTGTGTTAGTTGATCCTTGGCTAGTCTACGGCTCAGGTTGGTGTGAAAGGGACGAGGAGGTCACTTGAAATCTCCTTTCATCTACTCTTATTTTCTCTCTGGATCAGCAACTTTGAATAGACATCTTCTAATCACTCTTAATAGAAAGAAACTATGGGAGCAACAGAACTGTCTTTACTTTAGAAATGGATACATGTGTGTGGACAGCTAGCTAAGTTTGCATAGGGACTACATCTCTGCACATATGTGCTTAAAGCTTTTTTGGGATACATGGATGTATATGTAAATATTTCCCACACATTTGAAGGGGTTGTCAGTTGGGTGGGTTATATTTGCCCTTACACATAAATGCGCCAATGTACAGTCACATCAGGATTCTCTACCAAGTCTAGGTGATACTTTCAGCTGGCTCTTCCTTCAGCTATTTTTTGTTCTCACTCTCTGGGATGTCGTATTTAAGCCCTGGAAAAAAGCAAGTAAGTGAGAACACGATGGAGAGTCTTTTAGTGAAGACATCTTATTTCAACTGGAAACCACACTGACAGGAGGATTTCTGTTCAGAGGGTAGAGGTTGTGTGACAGGTGGGAGGGAGGTGACGGGGTGAGGCAAGACTGCTACTTTAAATTTCTCCTCAAAATATTTTTTTGATCTTTCTTGGAATCAAATTTGTTAAAACACAATAAGTAAGTGGAAAACAATAATCTGACGTTAGTTTAGAAGTTTTTCTTGCTATAGATTTGTATTTCCAAATCTTTGAAGATGAGTAATTGATTACAATTTGTTTTGATATTAAAGTTATGTTAGTAAGTCTTATATGCGGATCAAAATACCATCTAAGTTGTCTTCTTTAGGTGTTGTATTTACTTCAAAAAGGAGAAACAGCCCTCAGGTTGTTAAGTATGAACAGCTCTCCGGAAAAGGACTTTTGATTTCTAGGACCAAAAGCTCTGGGCTTTACTGCTTAAGAAGTGCCCCCACCCCACCCCCACTCCCAGCCCCATGTTCTAAGTAAAATTCGCAGTGCTCTCAGGGCTTGGGACACATAGCTGTAAATTCCTTTAACGGAACACTTGGTTACCAGGGCTACAAGTTCCCGTCTCAACCTGCCAGCCTTCTTGCCCCCTGCTGTAGATCGCAGAGACCCTTGGCTGTCTGGGCTGGGACCTTGAGTCCTCTCCCCCCTTACCCATAGCCTACCAGCGATCACAGCTCCAAAGTTCGAAGTTGGGTGAGAGAGGATTAATCCCTCTTTAACTCCTCTGCTTTCCGCCCTCCATTCTGAACCCCAACGGATCGTTTCCCGGGGTTTCCTGATGAATAGGAGAGTAGGAGCTGACCTGTCCAATAAAGATTAAATTAAGTAGAAGAATCCCAGCCGCTTGATATTTGGAAGCTCCGATGGGGCATCAAACCAGCGTTTAACACATTTTCCCACTCACTGTGCACAAATCTTAGACCTGTTGGGCTTTACTTCAGAAATGAAAGAAGAAAAAAAGATGAGGAAAGAAGGAAGGAGAAAAGGAAAAAACACACACAAAAAAAGTCACAGAGTAACTCTAGTTTCAAAAGGGAAAGTGACCTTGTGGTCAGAAAGGCTGAAGGCAAAAGCAGGACTTCCTAACCTTTCTAGTTTTTTCTTTTCCTGAGCCACACCAATAATTGGAGTCTCCCTCTCCCAGCTGAGGGCTTGGAATTTTGCTGTTTTGGTGGGTTTTTGAATCTGTGTTTTTCCCTTAGGGGCAGTTTCATGACCTGGGGTCAGAAATGGGTGTGCAGGAGGAAAGGTACACTCTGAACCCAGTCACTTCTTCTATGCTGACTTTATTTTTTATTTTAAACTAAGCTTTTGGTAGCAGGAACTGAACAGTTTCCTTTAGTTACTAACCAGCAGGAGAAACAATGGCTTTCTCTGTCAGCTGTGTCCAGTGTGCTGGACACTGACCTTGAAGCTGCTCCAGGGCCAGGCTCTTCCTCCCTGGGAACCACCCCAACCCCGAAATATTGGCCTCTTGCTCCCACCTGCTCCTCTAGTCCCAGGGCGCAGCTCGGAGGGGCAAAAGGCAAATCCCTTTGTGGCAATGGCTTCTCCGTGCAAATACAACACGGAATAAATTAACCTCAAACCAGCTAGTTGGGGTGTAGTAGTTTAGCAGGACTAATTGCAGACAATGGAGCTGAAATGACTTTTCCAATTAGCTGCTGGTTGGAGTTTAGTTGGAGGAACTGTCAGCTCCAACGATGGGTAATTGCTTTATTGCTCACAAAACTATCATCTATTTAGAACATATGTGCTAATTACTCTGGATGGGCGTCGAAAAAGAGACCATAAATCTAATAGCACTTAAAAAAGTCTATGGTGCTTGTAAGCAATCCCAGTCCCTCGCACATTCTCTTCTGCCCAGGTTGGCGTGATGGATGGCTGCCTTTCAGAAAGGCGAACGTTTGGACTGGAGGCACTGACGGGATGCTCTGGTCAAATCGCGTGTGCAAGAGAGCGAGCGACCAGCGCATGCTGCGCCCAGGCGATAAATCACTGTCATCAAAACCAGTCCCCTCTTTAGCCGCGCACTTCCCCCCTCCCCATTTTTTCAAAAGATTACTTCAGAAATCTTTTAATTGGATTATGCTGGGAAATTAATCTCCTTTAGTCTTGGCTAAATTTGTGGCCACTGTCGGGAGGAAAACCGAAAAAGCTTAAGGCACATGTATGGAGAGATGTAGTCCTATGCAAACTTAGCTAGCTGTCCACACACATGTATTCACTTCTAGAGTAACTGCTCCTTCCTTCCCTCAGCCCTCCAGGGTCTCCCAGCTGTGTCCGACAGCCAGTGTCCCAAGTTCTCAGGAGTGACTGGGGGAAAAGAGTGGAAAGGCACATCTGGGCGGAAGGCCGCGCCGGTCCCTAGCGAATCCCCTTTGTCTTAAACGGCACGTTTCTGTCCTGGATTCCCTAGCTCCACTTCCAGCATCCCCACAGCACTTTGCCTTCCTCCACAAGGGGTTCTGGGGGTCAGGTACCAGCGAAGAAAAAGGCTGGAGCGGCAGGAAAAGGAAGGAGGGTGTGCTGGTGGAGGGCTGCCAGACAAACTCACTTCGGTGCCTCCTCCTCCCCCCTCAGCCCCCATCTGCGCAAGAACGCAAGGTTCGCTCTCGGCGTTTCCCCTGGCACAACTCTGGAGACACTTCCCCTTGACATTCACAGCGATCGAGGTCTGAGAGCTGGGGCCCTTCCCGCTCCTCCCTGTTCCCGGGAGCACCAGAGCAGTGGCCTTTCCAGCGTCCCGGCCCCGAGTCCTTAGCTTGGTCCAGCGCGGCTCGGGCAGTTGCGGCAGCTGTCAGCCGGGTCCCACCGGCCGCTTATCTCAGCGGGAGATGACAACATCTGCCCGAAACGGGATATCTACTTTTGCAGCTCAATTTAGCTCTTAATAGCAGCCCTCTGAGGTGTGGTTAATTGATGGGGATAAAGGCATAATGACTTGACGGGGAGACGACAATGATCCTTTGATATACTTTTAAAAGAACTCCAACCACCCCAAACACTGGCAAATCATTGCTGGGTGGGAGGATAAGAGGAGGGTCTGGAGGCAGAAAAACGGCGCTTCTGCTGTTTCTATCTAGAGGCTTCAGTGAGGGGTGAGCCCTGGCTCCTGGGGCGGGGGGGCACCCGGGAACCACCGGGGCGCGCAGCTCGGGTTGGCAGGGGGTTGTCGCGCGGTCGCGGAGAGCCAGGGCGGTGCAAGGACCCGGGCGCGCCCGTGATAAGAGATGACCAGACTGAATGGCAGGGAGGAGCCCCGAGCCAGGTAGAAGGCCACCCTTCCCGGGGCTCGGTCACTCTATCAGCCCTTGCCTTGAGCGGGGCTGGGTCCCTACAGGACTGGCGCCCCCGGCTGCCCTCCCACCCTGGCTGGAGCTGCCCGCTCATCCAGTGTGAGCGAAATAGTCCAGGGGCCGTGCCAGCGGGAACTCGCGGGGTTCCGCTGGCTGGACAACCTCAGAGGAACCCCAGCAGTACAAAAGAGCGGCAGGCACTCGGGGAGGGGGGGGTGTGTGTGTGTGTGTGTGTGTGTGTGTGTGTGTGTGTGTGTGTGTGTGTGTCGCCCCCGAAGCGCAGAGCCTGAGCCCAGCGGCCCCTGAGCACGTGGCCATCTTTTCGCCGGTCAGCCCAGTGCCCTGGGGCAGGGCGCCCGGAGGTTTCCCCACGCCGGAGAGGGGTCGCGCCGTGGGTCAGAGTGGCCCAGCACGCCACCCACCCACACTTCCCTTCCGTCCGCCACTTCTCAGACCCTTCCTTTTTTTCTGATTTCCCTTCGCTCAGTTCTAGTTTAGTCTCCAGAGGGTCAAAGCAGTATATTACACTACGCAATCCCCCAACTAGAATCACACAAGCACTAAAATGAGAAAAAGAAAAAAAAAATCAGACCAGTTTTTCTATTTGCAAAGGGGAACCCCCTCCGGGGACAGGCAGTGGTGTCCCTGGCAGGTTTTGACAGTATCCTGTTTTACACTTTGTTGAGGGATAACCTTGATGCTTCAGGTTTGAGCTCCCTCTGGAAACGGAAGGCGAAATGACTCCAGTCACTGTCCATATTTTATTGTATTGAGAGATGGCAGGTGTTTTGGTTGCTGCTATCCTCTGCCCTTCTTCCTGAGCCCACAACAGGGATGAGAGGCTCAAGAAACTTAGTTTCCTCAAACCCTCCTGTGGAGAAGGCGTACGTTGTCACAGGGCGACGCTTTGGGGTCAAGGACTTGAAGAAATGTAGTAATTAAGAGTCCCAGCTCGCAGTCGGTCTTCGCAGTGTGGTTCTGCCCTGCCGCCCTCACCGCCTCACCTCATCTAGCATGGTTCTGACCTCTGTGAGGTCTAGGGAACCAGGACTCGCTGTCGCTGAGTCGTGGAGGGCCCCCCCCCCCCCCGCGCCCCGGCTCCTCCGCAGCCCCAGCCAGGGAGGACTCCAAGGCCGTGGTGTCGTCCTCAGACACCTCAGAGTCAGGGACAGGGTCCCGGGTCCAGGTCCATGCCCCGGTGAGCGACTTTCGCTCAGGAGCTCCCGGGCAGCAGGTCCCCGAGGCTTTCCTGAAGGCCCGCCGTCTTCCGGGGCCCTGAGGTGGCTGTGACAGCCACTTGCCCCCTAAGCGCTGGGATCCGCGTGGTCCTCGGCGCCGCGGGCCGCGAGGGCAGCCAGGAGGCGCCGGCCTTGCCGCAGCCAAGGGCCCTTGTCCCCGGGTGTCTCCTCACGCTCCTCACCCTACAAGGGAGCTCCTTTCGAAAGAACTCTGCACTCTGCGAATCAAGCTCCTTGTGGGGGCCCTGGGACCCTTCCACTCCTTCCCTCGAGGCCCGGGAACGCAAGCACCGAGCTCGGAGCGGAGGGAGCAGCTCCCGGAAGCGAGGCCCACATCCGGGCGCGAAGCCTCGCTCGCGAGGCCGCCTGCGGACGCTCGACATAAGTGTGGCTCTCCGCGCAGTGAGGGGCAGGGGCGCGGGGCTGGCCCGCCGGGACCTCGTCGGGCCGCAGGAGCCGTGCTCTGGCTGGCGCTTAGGGCCCCGACCAAAGTCACCAAGTCCCGGGCCTGAGCCGGGGAAGATCCAAGAAGGAAGCCGGGCCCGACCGGGGGGTGGCGCACGCGCCCCGAACCCCGGGCCCTCTCCCGGGATCGGCGCCGGCAGTTTGTGTCCCCTCAGGTGGAAGCCGCAAACATCTTGGGAACGGGTCAGGAGGGAGTGTGAGGCGGGCTCCGCCCGAAGATGTAAGATTCCGAGACCCACCGTCGAAGGAGCGCCCTTTGCCCTTCCGCCCCAGTAGCCTTCTCTCCTCTCTCTGGGCAAAGCGGTCTAAGCCTCGCTCTCTCCGGGCTGCCCTCTAGTCCGCCCAGCCTGGCGGAGCCAGTCCACGTCAGGCCAAGACGGGTCGGTGGCAGGGCCCGGGGCGAGGCTGCGACACCTGAACCCGGGTTTTCCAGTGCAAGGAGGAGCTTGGTCTTAGGAAGCTGGGAAGTCAGTGGGAGCGGACTTTGTGGCGTTAGGCATTTTTGAAAACATCCATCTACAAAGCGGGAACAACACAGAAACTGCTGGGCAGTTCATTAACTAAAATATATGTTGGGGAGAAGAGTTTTCGGAGAGATCGTTTGATAATCTCTCACATAGAAAGTTGGTATGTGTCTCACCAGCAGCACACTGAACCGTATCTTCCTTCAGACAGGGGTTGCGAAGCGGAAATACCACCACTCTCCAGCCCAACTTGTGAGGACTGATTGCAGGGGGACTGGTGCTCCAGATGTTGCACTAGAGGCGCTGCAAGTGTGAGCAGGTAATGTGGAGAAGAGTGACATTGTTAACAGAAAGCATCTAATTAACAATGACTTCATTTGATTGGAAGGATGAAAAAGCCTTTTTAAATCAATCCAGATTCACTGGCCTAAGCTCAGCCAATT
Source organism: Pteronotus mesoamericanus (assembly GCF_021234165.1). Taxonomy (NCBI): domain Eukaryota; kingdom Metazoa; phylum Chordata; class Mammalia; order Chiroptera; family Mormoopidae; genus Pteronotus; species Pteronotus mesoamericanus. The sequence goes on along the minus strand of NW_026555186.1, from coordinate 42,047,051 downwards.
TATGAATATGGAGCCTGACTGGGGTCTGCTTTCTTTCAAAGATGTCATCTTAGGGGTAATAGCATAGGTGAAGTCATTTGGTTACACTGTGGAAACTTTTATAGTGCCTTCCTTGGGAATTTAATTCAGTGCTTCTTCATTTTATTAGGAACAGACTGACTCCATCAACTGTGCTCTCCCTGTTTAGAGGCAGGACTGCTTGAAGCAATTAGGTTCACCAATTAGCATAGTTTTACTGACCCTAGCAGCAGCACCGCTTCTTAGATTATCCATTTCTTCAAAGTCAGGGAAAAGCTGGAGCACAACATGCTTCCCAGGTGTCCAGGTTGGGGAAATAAGTCCACAAGCAGGGTAGCACAGCAGCGCAAAAAAGCTTTCTAATAGTCCCCAAGTGTTTGTTTCAGCAAATTCAGGTGGATTTTTCTTCCTTTTACTGATTCTGGGGTCTATAATACCTCCTTACTTCAATATAGCCTTTAACACCTCTCTCCTGTGGTTGTATTTTGGCAGAATGGCTTTTGAGAGAGTGAATTTTCTTCCTTCTTTTCTGCCTGCCTGAATGCTAATGATGCTGTGGATGATGTTTTGAAGGGGTACCTGCAAGACTTTGCTGCAGTCTCTTCACTGTCACCTCAGTCATCTGGTAGCCAGCATCTTTAGTAAAAGAAAATGTCTGGAGCCCGAAGTAGTCTGGGAAAGAAGGGGCTTTGCTTTTGACACTGTCCTGGGTAGTGATGGGATTATATTTACATAGCTATTTAATCTCTTCTCTCCTCTAATATATATATTCCTCTGTAAGACTTTCCCTAGATTAAATTGCTGACAGTTCATCAGTAGCAGCAACAATGTAATACCTCTAACCTTATTAAATCAGTAAATACTAGATCCATGCATTGAATTAAAAATGCTTCAGCATGACCAGGAATTGCAGTCATAATGCCATGGACCTCAGAATCAAAGATGACACTCAAAAACTGTCTAGTTGGCATTTATTTAACCTTCTTTTCCTGTTTTGGGTCTGTGATTAGATATTCAGGGCTAACATTTCATGGACCATTGTGACAAATTTTGTGTGTTTATTTTCAGAAAATCCTTTTCTTTCACTAACTCCTCACATTTAACCATGAAAATGATGTGAGCATTGAGCAGTAGTAATGCACTGTGATTTTACAGTTCTTGTCATTAATTTTCATCTAGGGAATATACTTCCATTTAGTATACATTACTCTAGTAAGACATACTGAAGGTGCATAAATTTCTACATAAGCACTAATAAATTTAGATGCATATGTTTTTGTATATGTGTAAATAAATATACTCAGTGTGAGTGTATGACTGTACATTGATTATAAGTTTATTTAAAAAAAAGAAACCACATTTAAATTTCTCTTTCAGCACTGTCAATTGTAATTATAAGCCAAAGTACTATTTATTGTTTTAAAACAAGTTATTTATAATCTAATTTCCCTATTGAAATTTATTCCACAAGAGAAGAAATGAAAATTTTCAAGTCTTTAAACTTAACAGAATACTTAGGAAGTTATACACATCTTAAAAGATTGCATTTTATGTGTGAAAAAAACCCCATCAAATGTGGTTTACCAGAAATTGGTCACTTAAGTTTTAGATTAGTAGGTAAATTTATAGTTAGTCCCTACTGAAAGCAGGGAATATGTTTAACACCTGGAAATTTAATGGAAAAAGTAATATTACTCTAGCCAGATATTTGTTCATACTGATTAATGATGCTAATTATTTAAAAACATGCACCACCCATCCCCAATTGATGTCAGCAAGCATATATAGCACTGAATTCTAAAATATAGTCATTGGGCCTTGGGTTTGCCACACTGTAAAAGAAAAAAATCTGTATTTGATGAAATAGGCAGTCAACTGAAATCTATCTCCTCTTTAAATAAACTGATTCCTCAGTATTTTCCCAGTGTTGGTGTAAGTTGTTGTCTGTGATGTCCCCTAGGGCTCTTTCCTCTGCTCTCTGATTTGGTATATAAAAGCAGCTCTGAATGATGGATTACTGTGTCATTGCAGCCTGCGAAGGATTAATTTGTTTCATTGATTTCTCTTTAGGCAGATTGCCAGAATTTGCTGCTTCCCACCTTTCCTTAAGACTTCTAGAAGTAATAGACAGTAATAGCCTAAGACAAATCAGCTCCTTCTCGTAAAAATACAATCATGAAACTAGGAGTCTTACGAAAGCTATGTCAAACTTTTTATTGGCATACTGGGAGAACAATTAATAGGCTATTTTATTTACTTAAGAAATATTTTTAATTGAAAAACTTCCTTGACATAGTGACTTAAGACACATCATATTAATAATTCTTAAGTAAACATTTATAATGCTTGTCCCATTCAAATTTTCTCTGATTTGTAAGGATCTTGTTTAATTCAGGATAAAAAAAATTGTTATCTATGTAATTTACAAATACTTTTCTTTCTATGCTGGATTTTAGGATCAAATAACATGTCCGTGTAACCTCAGGACAATTTATCGGATTATTTGACCCAAATAATTTTTTGAGACTTTGGACAAGGACAAAGTGTATTAATGCATAGAAATGGAATTATTTAATTGTTTAATTGTTTAAAGAAACAATAACTTTTTCTAATCAAAAAAGTAGTATCTGCTCATAATAGAGAATTTTCACAAGTTAAAAATGGCATTTTGTGTATTTTCTCTAAGTCTTTTTCCTCAAAGCATTTGTTTTTATATATTATATATTTATAAAAATTGTAGTTACTACTTTATATTCTGCTATTTTTCAGTTGACATAGTGCAATGAAAATTTTCCTATATAATTACAATTATTAAAGTCATTTATATTGACTGTAAAATGTTTTAATATATATACTTTAATTAATCATCATTCTACTATTGGAGAGTTAGATTTTTAATTTTTCATTATAAATAAAGTCATGATGAATAACACTTTAAATAAATCTTTAATCATCCCTCTAGTTATTTCCTTATGATATATTATTAGAATAGAAATTACTTGGACTGAGGGTATAGACTGTTTTTGAAGTTTCTTGGTATCGATTGCCAGGTTGTTTTCCCGAAAGGTTCTTCCAGTTTATACTGGTGCTGTTTTAAAAGATTTCTCTGTACAGGCAGCATTCTAATTCATGTTACATGAGCAAATAAAACAGAACAACAGTCTTTTCCTTGTGTTCTGAAAGCAGTGGTAGCATTTTGCATATACTTAGTTTCTCAGAAGTGTTTTCCCAAATGCAGATGTGAAATAGGCTGGTTATACAAATCTATTTGTTTCCCTTCTGTGGTGCTGAAAATTATATTGATTTAATGATCTCAAGTTATACTTTTTATGCAATTAGTTGTGTAGTAAAAACTAATATTGTCATGTGCTAATGTCTTTTTTCCTCTATTGTGCTATGGTAGCAGTCCATGCAATATCAGCAAGTTTACGCTTTTCCTGTGCTTTGCTGAAAGGAAAAAGGAACATCTGTTTCCATTATATATCTGCATCATAATGATAACAATTAAATAGCTATTATGGTATTATACAGTAAATATATTTTGCTGAATGACCTATACTTTCTTGTTTGAAAATTTCAGAGATTATAGAGGCACTTAGATTTTACAGGTAGTTTCATGTACCAGTTACAGGTAGAGGAGCCTTTATTTATTTTAGGTAAATCATTGCAGTTTCTTTTTGTCTCAGTAAAAACAAACAAACAAACAAACAAGCAAAGATCCCTGAGGATTAAATATTAGACTCTCAAATATGACTCTTGAATATATTTCTCCTAGACATATGTTTACAGTATAAATTATTAGTATTTCAATATTCTTAAATGGGCTAATCATGGTACAAATAATACAGTTCATTTTGTGTTTTGTGCCATTTGTGTAATGTTTCTATTTTACTAAGCTGGAAAATTGGTGATGTGTGTGTGTGTGTATGTGTGTGTATATATATGTATTTACAGCCTATTTCACTCTTTTATTCTTATATTAGGGAAGCATAGTGATATTTACCTTTTAAACTCAGCAGGAGAATGTTTGAAACCACTCACTATCTCCATTGACCTTTCAAATTCCAGAGAAATATTTTGATTAATGTTTGGTGGTTACTTAAAAAAAGTATTATAAAGTACTATAAAGATTATAATAAAAGATTATTAAGTATTTCAAAAATCATATATATATATATTATATATAACTCCATGTGCTCCAAACTGTATTTGAGAAACAAAATGTTACCAGTACAATTGAAGCTGTTCCTGAAAATATGATCATTATCCTACATCTGATGATTATACTCCTTCTTGCTTTGTAAGTACTTTTTCTACATTGTCTAAAAATTTGACTTAAGTGACTTGTCCTCTTAAATGACTGGGCATATTTCTCTGCTTTACTGTCCTCATCTGTGAAGTTGGGAATAAGTCTATGTGTTTTCTGACAGTCTCTTAGCCATAATTTTAAAACAGTTTTTGATTACCTCTGGTTTTCCATAAGAAACAAAAATGAAAAAAACAAAGACAGAAGCTCAGACAGGTTAAGTAACTTGCCAGAATTTATTTATTTTATATATATAAAATCATAGACGTGGGAATAAAACTCAGTTCTACTCATTTCAACGCAAGCACTCTTCTTCAGTTTACAGCATCATCTTTTGGGTACTACCTGACTGACTACTGCTCTAGACTTTGAGTAAAAGCTAACCAAAGGCTGTGTGATTTTGTGATTGTGCATGCAGGAAAGGTTTTTGCCTTAGAATATCTTTTTTGTGGGCAAAAACATTAGAGTTATATCAGTCTGGACATTACTTACACATGAATGCGGTGTGTCCTATAGAGACTGTGGTTCCCTTTGTATTTTTTGGACTTTCCTGGAAAGAATGATAGTTTGGCTATAGTGAGGCTTTCTGTAGGTGCATTACCTTATAGTTAATTTTCTGATCTCTTCATGGTACCTAGACCAGGAAAATAGGGATGGACACAGATATGTGTCCCTTTATCTGTATGCATATCTAAATGTCAGTATATTTTGGCAGTCAGGAGTTTAACAAATTACTTTTTTCTTTTTCAATGTGTCTTTTTCTATGGTCAAATAACAAACCACTTTCTATTTGAAAATTAGGTTGTTTTCTGTTTCTGTTTAGCAGCCAACTTACCAGAGCACTAAAGTGAAAGTAACACAAATAGAATAATGAAGAAACACATTTTTAAAATTGTTGGAGAAAATCCCCATTCTAAAAATGGTAACTTAGAATTACATGCATGTAAGTTCTCTTTCAGGTTTTCACTCTAACAAAATTAATTCATTCTTAGTTGAGATGAGTAATCTTGACTCATAATATTCACATAGTACCATGCCTCTTCTATGAAAAAAATAGCATTATAACTAGAGATGGAGTTACGTATCTTATTGTAAAACCATCTTTTCTAAAATCTGTTGCTTCAAGACTAGAAAGTTGGTTTATAAATTATTTACTTCTTGCTGTAAATACATACTTGGAAACTTGTAATAGTAGGATCATTTTTTCTTTCTTTTCTTTTTTTTTAAGGCAGATGAAGCTAGTAATAGTAGCTTTGTCAATGCTATAAGTATTCTCAGGATAGTTGTGTTTTAACAAGCAAGCCAGATAACTTTTTATTCTGACTATTTTTAGGTCAATTATTTTAGGTGTTCAGCAGCTTCTAGTAGGAAAATTTCCCTAGCATTATTAGGTTGAACAGAGGAGACCCAATGTAATTAGATACCAGCATTCAGGTACCCCTTATAGTTAGCCAAAATTATTGGCTTATTTACTCATGCTCACTAAATATGATTTCTTTCATTTCTATTGCATTTTTATCTGGAGGGAAAGGGGTGTGTGTGTGCATGTGTGTGGGTGGTGTAAATATTTCAAAACATAGTTCTTGTCCACTTGAAAGTTCTGGTGAACATCTGTAATATATAATATAAGGAATTTTCTGCAGTGGTTAATTTTCCCCATGTTGCTCTAGCAAGTTTGTGAAATTCAAGAGAAAAGGTGTGGATAAAGGAAACTAGTCCCTGACTAACCTATTTTCTCCCTGATCACAATATGAATCTCTATGATGGCGGTGAGAATATGGAATCTTAATCACCAAATCAGCAATGCCAAAACCAGTGAGACATAAGAATCTGTAGTCATATATAGTCCACAGGTGTTACCTTACTCTCTTAGTATAATAGCTCTCTGTAAAAAGGTCATGTAATGTTTACAGAAATAGCAGAATATGGTAAAAAGATAAAAATTTTTTTTCCCCTATCAAATACCTGGCATACAGGTCCTTAAATATCTGCACTATTTCTACTCAGTTCTTAATGACTTCACTTTAGACCAAATTGAGGTTATTTCAAGACTATCATTGGCTGTATATTTTCTATTCACAACCAATACACAATTTCCATCTGTGATTTCAGAATTTGTCTTTCGGTAAGGGGCATAGGACTTTCCTTTATTAATGTTAGATTTGAACTTTGTGAATTTTGTTCATGGCCTGTTTTGAATTCCCAGCTCATTAAGATTATTTCCCATAATTCTGAGGAGAATTATGTTATTACTGTGCTTATTGTTTTTGAGGTATAGATAATTATACCTATTTACTGAGTTCTTGTCATGCTTCAGGTATGTGAAATAAATAAAGGATAGTCCCTGCCCTCAGGGGGATAATAATTGGTACTTTTTTGCCAATAATTTAATAGATATTATTTTATTAACGTAACATATTTGTGTTATTTATTACTATTACTAAATTGGGACTGTAAGAGAAAAAGAAAATATATTTAGTTTTTGTTGCTATTCTTTATCTTTTAAACAAATTCTTACAATTAATGCTAAATGAAATAAGCCAGACCATGAAAGACAAATAGCATATGATCTCACCTATAAGTGGAACCTAATCAACAAAACAAACAAGCAAGCAAAATAGAGCCAGAGATATGGAAATAAAAAAACAAATTGATAGTAGTAACCAGAGGGGAGGGGGAGGGGAGTAATGGGGGGAAGAAGGGGAAGGGTTAAGGAACATGTCTAAAGGACCCATGGACAAAGACAACAGGGAAGATGAGCAGGGCAGGGCAGAGTAATGGGAGAAAAATGGGGACAAGTGTAATTGAACAATAAAAAATTTAAAAAAAGAAAAAATTCTTAGAATTATAACTTGGGAGTCAGTCAAAATGATACATTATTTTTAATAAGTATCCTGAATAAATAGAATATGGCATTTGTTAATTTTAAATCAGTTTTTAAAAAATTAATATCTAAGAATTGTTTTTAATACTATGAAATATTTACTTTATATATGCAAATCTAATTATTTCTCTGCAAGAAAATAATTGTATAACAATATTTTTGAAAAAGTGGCCTTTATATTGCTTATTTAGCAAGAAGGATGTTCATTTTTTAAAATATATTGATTTTGCTATAATATTTATCCCAGTTTTTCTCCCTTTGCCCTCTCCATGCAGAACCCTATTCCCTCCTGCAATCCTCCCCATTAGTTCATTTCCATGGGTCATGCATAGAAGTTCTTTGGCTTCTCCATTTCCTATACTGTTCTTAACATCCCTCTGTCTATTTTGTATCTGCCAATTATGCTTCTTAATCCCTGCACCTTTCCCCTATTCTCCCCCTTCCCCCTCCCAGCTTGAACCCTTCAAATTATCTCCATATTTATGATTCTGTTTCTGTTCTCGTTGTTTGCTTAGTTTATTTTTTTTAGATTCAGTTGTTGATAGCTGTGAATTTGTTGCCATTTTAATGTTCATAGTTTTTGTCATCTTTTTCTTAAATAAGTCCCTTCAACATTTCACATAAGAATGGCTTGGTGAAGGTGGACTTTTTTAGCTTTATCTTGTCTGGGAAGCTCTTTCTCTGCCCTTCAATTCTAAATGATAGCTTTGCTGGGTAGAGTAATCTAGTTTATAGGGCCTTGCTTTTCATCACTTGGAATACTTCTTGCCAGTTCCTCCTTGCCTGCAAGGTTTCCTTTGAGAAATCAGCTGACAGTCTTATGGAAATTCCTTCATAGGTAACTCTGCTTTTCTCTTGCTGCTTTTAAGGTTCTCTCTTTATCTTTAACCTTTGGCATTTTCATTATGATGTGTCTTGGTGTGGTCCTCTTTGGATCTAACTTGTTTGGGACTCTCTGTGCTTCCTGGGCTTGTATGCCTATTTCCTTTACCAAATTAGGGAAGTTTTCCTTTATTTTTTTTTCAAATAAATTATCAGTTTCTTGCTCTTCCTCTTGTCCTTCTGACATCCCTATGATTTGGACTGGTATGTTTGGAGATATCCCAGAGGTTCCTTATACTATCCTCATATTTTTGAATTCTTGTTTCTTCTTGCTGTTCCGGTTGAATGCTTTTTACTTCCTCATGTTCCAAATCATCGATTTGAATCCCAGATTTATCCCTCCACTGTTGTTTTCCTTTAGATTTTTCTTCATTTCAGTTCATTGCTTCCTGGCCCTTTTTCATGTTGTTGCTGTACTCACTAAGTTCTTTGAGCACCCTGATCATCAGTGTTTTGAATTCTGCCTCTGATAGGTTGGATATCTATGTTTTGTTTAGTTCTTTTTCTGGGGTTTTGTTCTCTTCTTTCATTGGGGCCATATATTTTTGTCTTCTCAATTTGGCAACCTTCCTGTGTTTTTTCTGTGTATTAGGTAGAGCTGCTGTGACTCCCTGTCTTAGTACCAGGGCCTATTGTAGAACAGGCATCTGTACCTTGTGTGGGGTGGAACCTTAGTTAATTGCCAGAGGGGGGCAAAATTGCTTCACCACTTTGTGGCTCTGGGTGGAGGAGGTCTTAGCGAGGGGACAGTGCTGCTGACTGGCTTCTGGAGGTTCGCCAGGCATTCAACCTGTTTCCAGTCACTTTACTTACTCCCTGAATGTGGCTGTTGTCCTTACAGCTGTTGTCCTGGTGCTGAATCCCAGTAGGGGTGGGTCTGCATATGTTCTAAGTCTGTGAAGGCCCTTTAAGTGGAGTCTTTTGAAAATCCGGCAGTTTCTTCTGCTGCCCCCACCTTTCAGTGGGGGTAAAAACCACCCCACTCATTTTTACAGCCAGAAGTTATGGGGATTTATCTTCCTGGTGCTGGAACCCTGGGGGTGTGATTGGCCTGGGACAGGGTTTGCTGGTTCCCAAGGTATCCCTCCTGATTTTTATTAATCACACTGTGAATGTGGGACCCCCTGTTCCACCTACCTCTGTTGCCACACCACATCTCTGTGCCTCTCCACCCATCTCTGTGACTCCGTCCCTCCTACCCATTTGTATGAATGTGGCTTCTTTAAACCCTTAGTTGTTGGACTTCCGTACATCTTGGTTTTCTGATGATTCTGGGGATTGTTTTAAGGTCTAGTTGTAATTCTTCCTGTGGTTGTGTGAGGAGGCAAAGTGTGTTTATGCATGCCTCCATCCTGGCCAGAAGTCCCTTTTCATTTTTTAAACTCAACTAACAAAGTCTATGTAAATTAAAGTTAGGAATTATACTAAGTATAAAGGCAAAAGATATTTTTGTAAATATTTAGGAAAACACTTATGATTGGTCTTGACCCTACATTACTTTGATGCTGATATTATTGAATTTAACATAGCATTGAACATGTTTTTATAGTTTACCAAAATTTATTAAAAGATTCTAAGAATAAATACTGATTGGCTCTCTCGCAAGAATTGAGTTGTTGATATATTTTCCAGTGTAGATAGCTGTTTAAAAAAAAGGTTAACAAAAATACCAACACTCCCTCTATAATATTTGTAGGGCTTTTGTACTTAATTATTTAGTTTTGTCTATTTTATGTCCAGATGTAGATATAAATGTTGGTTTATAAGTATTATTGTAATTAGCAGTGGAAATATAATTTTATCTTGTGTAGAGTGTATGATATAACAAGGTCCTTTTGAATTTTGGTGGTCTACTGAGTTTTGCATTATTTATACATTTCTCAAAATGAGTGCATACATTCCAAAATATGAGTAAGTTCCTTCTCAGTTACTGTATTTTGCCATGTATAATGCACATGCACAGCTTAGCACTACCCATATATAGTGCGCATCCTTATTTTTCCCTCAAAAATTTGGGCAAAAAATGCACATTATACATGGAAAAATATGGTAGTTACATTTTTGAGATATGTATTTTAAATCATAAGATTTATATTTAAAAAAGAGGCAAAAACCATCAGTATATCTGATAGAAGTTTATGGTGAATTATACCATACTATTAGAGTTAACATAATGTCAGTCTACATTGTAAAGGTAGTTTTTATGAATTGGCTAGAGCTTAGTGATCTGAGAAAATAAGGGGGAAGAATGATAAGAGCTTCGAAAACCATCTTCCAACTGATGTCTATGAAAGAGCCAAAAGTCACCAAAATCCTATTTGTATTTCAGTTCCAATATTAATAAGTTTAAACATGTTTTGAGTTTTGGCAAATGGTTTAAAAATTTTGAAAGTCCTGAATTTTATAGTAAGGAACTAGCCAAAGGTAATACTTTTGTTCTCATATAAGCTTGCTTAATTATTGTCCACACCCAGCAAAGTGTAATAAACTCTTAATTTATGAATTTTACTTTCTTTCTTTCTTTAATTTTGGGTGAATTTTACTTCTTATACAACTATTAAAACCCTGTTATCATCATTAAATGCTAAGCACATCTCATATATTATTTAATCTATTCATGTAAAATATAAAATTCCCATTTTACTGATTAAGGATTTGAGGTTCAAACATCGTTAAGTTTTTTGCTCAAGTCACACAGCTGATGCATAACAACAGAGCAAGGATTTTAATTGAAGTATGCCACTCCAGAGCTCATGCCTGACCTATGGTGATTTCATTGCTCTGTATCAAGTAACTCATTATACTATGATTTTACTATGGGCCAAGTTATATTCTCACAGGAACATAAAAATTCATAGAGTAACACTTAACAAAATAAAGGAGCATCTACATAATTTCATGTTATTCTCATGTCCCACTATTTATAGGATTATAACATTCTCCAGTGTTTATGTGATGCTGTATGTGTAAATGGCACTATATAGAATGAAGGATGAGCCATATCTGAGAGATTTTATTTATTTATTTTTGGCTTTAAGTTGGCTTAGCAATTAAATAGTACTTTTGCTACCAAATTGAAAAATTAATAGCAAGAGCTTTTATTATTTCTGATTTGCAGTCTTTCTTCAGAATGGTTTTGTCTTTAGTAGCTTTCAGGGAAAAAAATCATGGTTTCCCTTAGTAGGTATATTATTTTGCTAGGGCTGCTGTAACAAAATAACACAAATGGGGTAGTTTGAGCAACAGAAATTCATTGTATCCCAGTTCTGGAGGTTGGAAGTGCAAAGTCAGGGTGTTGGTAGGGTTGATTCTTTTTGAGGGACATGAGGGAAAGGACCTATTCCATGCCTCTCTCCTATCTTATGATGGTTTGCTGGCAATCTTTGGTATTCCGTGGCTTGTAGACATATCACCCTGATCTCTGCCTTCATCTTCATGTGGTGTCCTCCCTGAATGTATTTTTCTCTGGGTTCAAATTTTCCCTATTTATAAGGGTACCAGTCATATTGGATTAGAGCCCATCCTAATGACTTCACCTTAATTTGATCATTTGTGAAGATCCTATTTCTAAATAAGGTCACATTCACAGGTACTGAGAGTTAGGACTTCAACATCTTTTTGGGAGATACAATTCAACCCATAATAATAGGCAATTTTTTCTAAGATAATAGATTTGAAAACACTTTAGTAGTGGTTATATACATAATTTTGCAGTTTATGAAATCATTGGTATAATTATATGCACATATATCCATAACGAAGTCATGTCTGAATAAGACTGATTTTGCACTAGTATTCTTTTTTTAAAGTATACTTTATTGATTATGCTATTACAGTTGTCCCATTTTTTCTCCCCTTTATTTTCCTCCACCCTGCACTTCCCTTTTCACCAACATCCCCCTCCCCTTACTTGATATCCATGGGTCATACATGTAAGTTTTTTGGCTTCTCCATTTCCTATACTATTCTTTACCTCCCCCTCTATTTTGTACCTACCATTTATGTTTCTTATTCCCTGTACCTTTTTCCCCCTTCTCCCCTCCCCGCTCCCGCCCTGCTGGTAACCCTCCATGTGATCTCCATTTCTAAGATTCTGTTCCTGTTCTTGTTGTTTGCTTAGTTTATTTTTGTTTTTGTTTTTAGGTTCAGTTGTTGATAGTTGTGAGTTTGTTGTCATTTTACTGTTCATAGTTTTGTTCTTTTTCTTAGATAAGTCCCTTTACATTTCATATAACAAGGGCTTGGTGGTGATGAACTCCATTAGCTTTACCTTGTCTGGGGAGCACTTTATCTGCCCTTCTATTCTAAATTATAGCTTTGTTGGGTAGAATAATCTTGGGTGTAGGTCCTTGTCTTTCATGACTTTTAATACTTCTTGCCAGCCCCTTCTTGCTTGCAAGGTTCCTTTTGAGAAATCAGCTGATAGTCTTAAAGAACTCCTTTGTAGGTAACTCTCTCCTTTTCTCTTGCTGCTTTTAAGATTCTTTCCTTATCTTTAATCTTGGGTAATGTAATTATGATGTGCCTTGGTGTGTGCTTCTGTGGTCTAGCTTCTTTGGGACTCTCTGAGCTTTCTGGATTTCCTAGAAGTGTATTTCCTTTGCCAGATTGGGGAAGTTCTCCTTCATTATTTTTTCAAATAAGTTTTCAATTTCTTGCTCTCTCTTTTTTCCTTTTGGAACCCCTAATATTCAGATGTTGGAATATTTAAAGTTGTCCCAGAGGTTCCTAAGTCTCTCCTCATTTTTTTTCAATTCTTGTTTTTTCATTCTGGTCTGGTTGAATATTTATTTCTTCTTTCTGCTCCAAATTGTCGATCTGAGTCCCAGTTTCCTTCCCTTCACTGTTGGTTCCCTGTATACTTTTCTTTATTTAACTTTGCATAGCCTTCACTTTTCCCTCTATTTTGTTACCATACTCAACCATTTCTGTGAGCATCCTGATTACTAATATTTTGAGCTCTGCATCTGATAAGTTGGCTCTCTTTCCATTGTTTAGTTATATTTTTTCTGGAGTTTTGATTTGTTCGTTCATTTGGGCCATATTTCTTTGTCTTGGCACTCCTGTTACATTGTAAGGGGTAGAAGCACAAGTACTCACCAGGGCGGGGTAACCCATGTCACTAAGTTGTGGTGCTGTATGTGGGGAGGAGTCAGAGAGGGAACTGTGTTGCTTGGTCAGCTCTCGCCCAGCTTTCAGTCACTTTTCCTGCTATCCACAAGCAAATTAGGCCCTTCTGGTGTTGATTCCCAGGTGGGAGGGTTTGTGTATGTTCTGGGACCCTGTGGGTCTCTCCAGTGAACTCTCCTGTGAGGCTGGAAGTTTCTCCTGTCACCACAACACCCACAGGCTTTTATGCCCAGAGGTTTTGAGGTTTTCTTTTGCAGCACTGGAACGCTGGGTTGAGTGGTCTGTCTTGCTCTCTAGTTGTTCTTCCTGGTTTATCCATGCATGAATGTGGGAGCACCAGGTCTTCCAGCCACCACTTCGCCCACCTGGTCCTCCCGCTGCCACCTTGCCATGTATCCTCTCTGCCGCTCCCACCAGTCTGGATGAGTGTTTCTTCTTTAACTCCTTGGTTGTTGGACTGCCAAACAGTTTGATTTTCTGGCAGTTCTGGTTGTTGTTTGTTTTTAAATTGGTTGTTGTCCTTTTGGTTGTGTGAGTAGGCAAGGTGTATCTACCTACACCTCCATCTTGCACTAGTATTCTTGTAAAAAAATTGTAGAAAGAACAAACTGGAGAACAACTGAGGAGGGCTTTCAGTGAAAGATGATTGGGTGTCACAATGTGTGGGGCATATAATGAGCTATTGGCATTGCATGTGCAAGATGGGTATAGCTGGTGGTATGATGAAGTTGGAATATAGGTAGACATTTAAGGCAAGAGGATGTTTCAGAAGCAAAATGGCATGGGTTTAGGTCCTGGTGAAGGAATGAATGTTATATGTACAATGGGCTGTGGTGCTAAAGGGAGGCATTGGGGTCAATTGTGTTGTCAAGGAGTCTTGGCTTTGGCCCTTTAGGGTTAATGCCAGTTTTAGCTAAGTTTCAAGAAATTGCCATAGGATTTATTTTTAATATTCTCATAGAGAAAATTTGAGATGCATCAGTAACGAGAAGAAAAACATGACCTGTAACCTCACTACCCAGAGCTAGTAATTATTAATATTTTGGCATCTTGATGTAATTCCTATGGAATTTCTGCCACAATTTTTCATTGAGATTATACTACATAAACAGTTTTCTAAAATACATTAGAGTTTGTATGTTCTCTAAATATATACCTAAATTTGAGATCCATTGGGTGACGGACCTAATGGTCATTACTGATGAATTGGGCCACCGTAATTACGTAAACCAGTAGGTCAAATTAGCTTTGTCTCATGTCATTTGGTCCTTTGCCTTCAGTCTTGTCCTTCCTCTGATCTTTCCCACTTCTATCAAGATCCTTCTAGTGATCATATCATTCTCCTGGCTTACTTCCTTTAGACAGGGCAGAGGTCCAGCTTTTTAGCATAATAAAGCATTTCTGTGATCTTTCTCATGCCTTTTTCTTCTCATCTGCTTCTTTTCCCAAAGTTTCATGAAGTTCTCAAGATATTGTGTACCCTTTTGCACCTGTATAATTTTTCGCTATTTCTCTTGACTAAGAATGCCCTTTCTGTATTTGTTCCTCTGTCCAGAAGCTACTCATTCTTTAGTACTCATTTCACATGACATTTCTTCTCTAAAGCTTTCATTCTAAGCCAGTTTTCACTTCCTTTTAGTATTTGTAGAACTTCCTACAAAACTTGTTATCAACTGATTATAGGGTACCATAGTGGCTAATTTTCATCTTTATCTTTCTTACTAGATTGAGTTATTTAAGGGCAGGAATCATGGGTTAGTTACACTAGTATCCATTATACTTAACATGGTACTCAGTAGGTGTTCAAGCAAAACGTTTGCTGAATGAATAATAATCCTGTCTTTTTTTATCAGGAATGGTGGCTATAGCTAGAATAAGTAATAATTTTGGGTGTAACAGGTGAAGGAGTAAAATGACTCGTTAAATTCAATTTATCACATGTTTATTAAGCATTTACAACTTGTAAGGTGCTCAGCTGGGTATTGTGGAAATGGGAAACCAACAAAACAAAGAGGAACTTTATGATCCCACGTCCAGGTGCATACAGGAGGCAACAGATCAATGTTTCTCTCTCACATTGATATTTCTCTCTCTCTCTCCTATTCCTTCTCTCTTCCTCTTTCTAAAAACAATGAAAAAATTTTCTCAGGTGAGCATAAAAAAAAAATAAAAAAGGGTTTGCAGTCTAGTGGAGGACTCTCAATTTCAGTAAATTGACATGAGATTATGGTAAGGAATGTAATGAAGAGTTGTTAAAGAGCAGGACTCATTCAAGTAGAATCATGTCTGGAAACATTTGTATCGAGCCTTAAAGTTAACAAAGTTTATTTGTTTGCAGGTGGCAGT
Source organism: Pteronotus mesoamericanus (assembly GCF_021234165.1). Taxonomy (NCBI): domain Eukaryota; kingdom Metazoa; phylum Chordata; class Mammalia; order Chiroptera; family Mormoopidae; genus Pteronotus; species Pteronotus mesoamericanus. The sequence continues at coordinate 42,031,485 of NW_026555186.1, read as the reverse complement.
GGATTTACATCACAGGTTGTAGCAGATGTTCTCAACGTTTCTATTGAAGTTTCCTCATCATCACTTACAGGAGGAGCTCCAGAACCTCACTGCTGTGGTAACCACAATGATCTGGTATGATGCCATTTTTTTCCACCTCATCCTTCCTATTCTGGCAGAGGATCCGGGTTAGAATTTATCTGTTTGTTATTGCAAACAACTATGTAAAACTGAAAGTGGAATGTTTTAATAATATTGATAGTGTGATTTCTTTGAGATGTGTACTGTCTGCTCACAGGACCCCCAAATAGCGAGTGCCTTGCTCATCATGGGTACTTAGCAATGTGAGTTTGTTTGAATTGTGTATAGTTGTTAACTGCTTCTTATCGATTATTAACAGATGTTAATCTAATTTTTTATTTCCTTTAATAATAAAGAAGCACATAACATTAGTGTTATTTATACTTAAAAACTATGTCTTCAGTAATAATTAACCAGTTCCTAAACTCTTACGGAAATTCAACTGGCAACTGATAAAATTTCATATCAGCAATATGTAATTACAAAACCTTTGTATGTATTAACATGAATGAAAACTGTAGCTAATAACAAAAATATTTTTACTTCATAAAAAATACATATATTTTTCAGAATTTTGGGAAATGTCAAAGAAGTTTTGCCTGAGTGCTATTGAGAATATTGCTACCATTAACAAAAATATTCTTTTAAAAATATTTTACTTATTTTTTAGAAAGAGAGGAAGTGAGGGAGAAAGAGAGGGAGAGAAACATTGATGTGGGAGAGATACATCAATCGGTTTCCCCCAACTGGGGACTTGTCCTGCAACCCAGGCATGTTCACAGATTGAGAATAGTACTGGCTACCTGTTGGTTCATAGTCCAGCGCTTAATTCACTGAGCCACACAAGCCAGGGCACAAAAATATTTTGTAACTTCCTCAGTTATTGCTACTGGTGATGAGGAATATAAAGTTGGCATGTTTTCATGTCTTGAGCATTTTCATTATACACTTCTGATTTTATATGTCAGAAGCAATCTGTTTTAGTTAAGACAGCTGAGAGCATTTTTACTTAGGAATAGAGGTCAGGCTTTGATTATATTTTTAGGCCAGTATACGTGTATATAGAATACAATGAATGTGTCTGAGTAAATGCATATACAATTTTGTATGTAAGTATTATATAGTATTTATATATTTCTGTGACTTCAGCTCATTAGAACATAGTGGTTGGGGACCAAAGCATAAGTTTAATTTCTATATTGACTATTTAATTTAGTTGTTTTCTGTCACTACTGGTAACACTCATCCTGCAGATATAAGCTGTTGTTCACCAGGGAACTTTGGCAAGAGAATTGGCTAGATCAGCAAGTCCATTTCCATTGTGGAAAACAAGTTGAAACTCATCTCTACTAATGGTGAGTCAGTGTCATCTTCCTACAGGAAAAATCATGTTAGTACTACTTTATGTTTTCAGTGTTATCAAATGACAGTTTGGTTTAAACTTTTTTTGTGAGACATTATTGTGATGTTGAATCATAATGCTTCATTACTTGAATGTAAAGGGTCACACAGATATCAACCTAACAGTGTAAAAGAATGGAAATAATAATTTGGTGTTTATGAACATACCTGAAGGTAGTTTGATTAGCTTCTCTTTTGCCTCCATTCTTATTTCCATATAACACATGCTAGCTATAATTCATGACTTACTTGAATGAATACTGGCTAGAACAGTACTTACTTTAAAATATAGTACTGATTTCAGGAAATTTCAGGATAACTGTAGTATAAATGGAAAGATTCTCTTTCATTTTGGTCTTTCAACTGGTAGCCATCATTAATGCTTGCTATCTCAGAGATAGACTGGATAACTATATATGTTTAATATTATAAGAGTTAGTAGTGTATCTGCTTAGCAATCTGTAGTTCAGGTCAATATCATTTAATGCATATTTAATAATCATAACTTCATTTTACTGTACTAATTACATTTACGATTTGACCCAATCTCATCTAACCATGAGATATGTGTATATATGAGTATGTATGTACTTGTATATATATGGGAGTATATATAAGTAGCTTGATACAGTTATTAATGTTGCTTTGATTCTCTTTATTCTAGTTGTTTTCAATTAGTCATCTCCATTGTCAGGTTGTCAAAGTGAATTTTCTTTTATAACTTTTCTTTGCTAGTGTTCTGTCTTTTTTTGTTATTATTATGTCTTTATTTTCTCCTTTCAGTGTATAAACAAATCCTAAGGTCACAGACTGATCGGATTGATACTCACTGAAGTCAGATGAAAGTCCTAACTGTAAGGAGAGGATCGTTATATTACAGGTACATGAGATTACATGATTATAACCAGCCTTACCATCTGTACTATATGTTTTTGTGAGAGGCCATGAAATAAAAAAAAAAAATAACATGACATTATAGTTTGATAAAAGGTTTTATTGTACAATTTTCTTTTCTTCAAAAAGGCTCTGAGTATTTTTACATTAAGATTGGACTCTATAAGTAATTATTTGGTGTAATTTGATGAATTTTTAAAAATTTTGTTCCTTGAATACATTATTTTTATATGATTTGTCTCAGTATTATTATTTTCACATTAGGCCTATTTCAAACACTTTCAGTTGGACTAGCCTTTGGAAATTTCTTTAATAATGCAAGTTTTACAACATTATTTAGTGTATAAACTTGAATTTATCATACCTAGGATACTTTCTAGTGTAGTTATAATAATAAAATACTATTTATTGAATAATTAATATTTGCTCATCTCTATGCTTAAATGCTTTCTATATCTCATTATATCTTCACAACAGTTATATGAGATAGGAATAATTATCCTAGGTTTATAGATAAGGAAACTTAGACTCAAAGAGTTTAATAATTTCCATAAGGATAGTGGCTGACCCAGGATTCCAAGCATGGACTATCTGACCCCAGAGCTTCTTTTCAGACCTCCTATTCAGAAGTGCCGTGTTAAGCTACGTGAATGTGAAATGTTAGTTTGACCACTGTTAAGGAAAGCCAAATGAATAAGTTGTTTAGACATTATGGAAATCTATGATCCTGTGATTTTTACACTTAAAATCCTTCAATGGTTTCTATTGTTTATAAAATATAAATTGTGTTCTCTTTAGTGTACCTATAAAGTCTTCTGTTATTGAGCCATTGCATATCTTTTCAGGCTTATCTCTCGCAGCCTCCCCTTACCACTCAACATCATATATATTCCTTACATGTTGACCTTAGTTAAACTGAATAGCTTGTAGTCATCCTACCATAATTAGCTATGTGGTTCTTTTTTATCTTCATTAATATTTTCCTTTTTACCATTATGATCTTTCCTCTTTGATCCCTGATAAGTAGCACCTTTTTATTCAAGACTCAGCTTTGTTATCTCTTTGAAGGTTTTCCTGACTACTGACCTCTGCCATTGAACCTTACCTTCTTTAAGCCTTTCCAGTATACAGATCTATTTTAGAACCTATGCTTTATTACACTTATTTATTTATATGTCTCTTTCTAACTAGACATTAGATTTCTTAAGGGCAAGTAAAAGGCTGTGTGCCTGATTTTTATACCCTCAGGTTTTAGCACAATGGGGGACATAGTAGATTCTTAATAAGCATTTTTTGAATGAGTGAATGACTGAATGAATGAATGAATGAATGGTTAATCTCGATAGGAAAGAAAAGATGATTCTCACAGTTGGTAAGATAATGGTGAAAAAGTGAATTCTAAGGTGAAATATTGCTATAGTTTTCAGGGGCCATTCAGTATGGAAAACTGTTTCCTGAGGTCTCAACATAATCATGCTAGCTTCTTGGAGACAATGTATAGTGTATGTCTGGAATTTTGTTATCTTGAACAACCAAATAATTATTATTAAAAATTTACCCATAAAATTTAGATAGTTGATTTTTTCTTAAATATTATATTTCAATAACAAGTATGGTAGATCTTGACTCAAGGACTCTATTACTTTCTTTAAGGAGGTCCACATATGCTCTGGTGTTATAATCAATTTAAAGTTGGAAAAAGACCCTTCTTGAAAATTATGAAAAGTAAGTAAAAAAACTGAGCCCATTTGTTATCATATTTAAAGTTCCATTTGTTTTAAAACTTCTGCCCTGGCTGGTGTGGCTCAGTGGATTGAGCACTGGCCTGTGAACCAAAGGGTAGCTGGTTCGATTTCAGTCAGGGCACATGCCTGGGTTGCGGGCTATTGCAGGATGCATGAGAGGCAACCACACATTGATGTTTATCTCCCTCTCTTTCTCCTTCCCATCCCCTCTCTCTAAAAATAAATTTAAAAATCTTAAAAAAACCCCAAACCTGGTGTAATTCTTAATGTAATATACTCCTAATTCATATGCTTATAATGGCCAGTATTATCAGAATGACAAAATTTTACATGGCTTAGTAATTTTACATTTTGAAAAACACCAATTTATCTTATTACCTTTTTAGTAATATGCCAAGCTTTTTATATTTTCTCTATTTATAGTTTAATAAGATTATATGAGTTAGAGGTCAAATGTTCTTTGGCCAGCAGCTTATAATTTTAACTGAAGAAATGCTAAGCAATGAAGTTATTAAAAGCAAGCATAAGCCTTCTGATATTAACTAGATTCTGTCAAATTTTTATTTGTTTTAGACTATATAAAACAACTTAAGAAAATATACTGCGTTTGAATGAGCTATGCTGAAATAGTATATTCACTAAATAATTTAGATAAAATGAGGCAAGTGTTGAGGAGTTTAGAAGTGAGATTTTCTCTGCTCAAGCTATGAACACTAAGACTTTTAATTTTGTAGAAAGACATTAAATACTCTGGTCATTCAACTTGTATATCCTTTAGCCTATTTAATAGTCAAATATTTCTAAGTAAATATGTGATTTAATTTGTACTGCTGAGAAACAGCGATTAGAAATAGCAATAAAAGTCACATAATGAAATAAGAATACTAAAAAAATCCAGGGATTTTACTGTGGCTCATTATTCATTCAATTTCTGGCAGCCTCCATGATTACAAATCACTTGATTGACTAAATAGACATTCTCAAAGTGAATTATGAATCAGGTTCATTTTTCCTGGTTGATAGTTGGCACATGCTGTAACTCTTATACTTTGTGATATATCAAATTCTTGTAACAGTAATAAGAGATATAATCAACTCTTTATTTCAGGAAAACTAAATTGCCTTTTCAAAAAATGAAATGCGGTTGCTAACATTTTAACAACACAATGTAATTTCTGCCTTTGTATTCCAGAGTAGAATTCGTAATGATGATATTATTTTTCAGATTAAAAAAACCTTTAGAATGATTTACCATCAGGCATAAAACTCAGACTTACATCATTTCTATAGCCTCCTTGAACAGTTGTCTGAGCCTATGTTCTAAAAACAGATTTCTTCCTTTAATATTTAAAAAAATGCATGATGGATGAATTGTACATATTTAACATTTTCTTGTAAAGGAAGTGCAGTTTTCTCTAAATATTGTACCTAATTATTAATGAGGCCATGGTCCTGCAAACTTAAAAATGTGGAGCATTTTAATGGTTATTAGTAGAGTCTCTTTTTGAGTAGTTAAAAGTGTCCATAATGACCAGAATCTTGAATCTTTCCATTGGTAAAACTGAATCCAGGGGGTCAGTTTTGTTTTGATATGCATTCTGTTCTCTTTTGACTTAGTAAGAATTCTTCATGCATAACTACACTGGCAGTTGAGTGGCAGAAAATTCATATAGTACAACTGCATTTTCTTTAATCCCATCCACCCAAACAACTGAAAATAAAGTGGGTGCTTTTTAATGTGGTATATTCAAATTTGAGAATCTTGAACAAAATTCAGTTATTACATTAGTAAAATGATATCCTTTCCTTGAAAATTATCAGGCATGGAAATGTAGGGCCCCGGTTGTTTAACAGAGTTATTATGAGATCCTCTTACTAATAATAGAGTTGCATATGATAAAGTAATTAATTCTGTGTTCCTAATCGAGGTAAAATCATCACATTTAATGGAAACTTTGCATATATAAGGATCACAGAATTGTGCTGTCATACTTTACCCCTATGTAAAAGCAGAGTAATTAGTATGTCAGAGTCCCAGGGCTTTTAAACTTAGTTTTTTTAATAAATGAGATTTATTTATATTATAGCTAAAATTTGTTTTGTTGCTATTTCATTGTTTTTAAAATGTTTTACAAAAACTTTTTGGAATAATAGTCTATTAACTTATATGAAGATGTAGAGTAGTAATGTATAATTACACTTAATTTTATAAACACAATTTTAAGCTAATTTTTATTTTAGTATTTTATTCTCTTAGAAATTGCCTAATGTTCTTGAATTTGTGTTTTACTCATGTTGATATTTAATTTTTATTACCCTAACATCATTAATTATGTGTCTAGTAGTTAAAATTTCTATTAAACATGTTTTCTGCAATTAAAATTTCATTCCTGATTAGGCAGTTATTTATATGTATAATCTATTATTATTTTCATCTAAAAATTATGCCCAAAATATTAATCTTCCAAAGATGTTTGTAACAATATAAATTATCCTGGTAGAATTGGAATTAAGGAATTAGAAATGAAGAGACAAAAAATCAATTTATTAATTATAGAAAAAACTTTAAGTCTTTTGTAACATTGGTAGATTTTGTGAAATAATCATAAACTAAACTGGGGCCATAAAATGCTCCATTTTATAACCTAGCTCAGTGCTTTCCTAACTATGTGACATATCTGTACATAGTTAGCTAATGCTTCTTTGGAATCTAGAAGCATTATTGTACTTTAGGTATACTGAAGTAAGCCATGTCCAGTAAAATGAGCTTTTGTTGCTCTGACCTGGCCATAAGACTTGGGAATAGAAGACTGGGTGGAAAGGAGGAGACAAAAAATATTTTTTATGGCCACAGAAACATACTAAATTCTTTTGATCATTTGTTTATGTTGAAAGGAAAAGAAATCAACAGAGACAAGAGGGAAGGGGGGGGCAGGGAAAGGGAAGGGAAGGGGAAAGTCAAGGAACATATAGCAAGGACTCATGGACAAAACCAAAAGGGAAAGAGCTGAGGGAGGAAAGGAGGGAGGGGGCAAGGGAAAGAGGTGGGGGGGAGGCAGAGACAAATGTATTTAAAAAGTAAATAAATTAAAAAAAAAAACCAGATTGTTGGATTGTCTCCATTTTGTGATGTATAGCATGATTGCTTCCATAAATGCTTCCCTTGAACAATTTAGCATTAGGCTAGTCATTGTGAGACAACTAGTTTTTAGAAGTGCAAAAGATCTAAATTTTGTTGAGGTCTAATTTATCCAATCTTTTTAATGAACCGTGATTTTGGTGTCAAGAAATTTTTGCCATCTTCCTGTCAAGATGGCAGTATAGGCAGGGATGGCTTGCCTCTTTGCACAATCACAACAAAATTAAAACTAAACCATAGAATAACCATCACTCAGAACCAACAGAAATCGAGTTGAATGGAAGTCTGACAACTATGTAATTAATGAAATCACACCCATCCAGTCTGGTAGGAGGAGTGCAGATGCAGAACAGGCTGGTCCCAGATCCACATGTGGTAAATAAAAATTTGGGAGGGATGTCTCGGGAACAATGAGTCCTAGCCTCACAGTAGGCCCCCTAGCTTAGGGTTTCAGTGCCAGGAAGATAAGTCCCCACAACTTTTGGCTGCAAAAACCAGTGGGGATTGAGTCAATGGAAGAAACTTTTGGAGTCCCAAGTAGTTCCTCTTGAAGAACCCACACATGGACTCACCTAATAACACTCATTCCCTCTGGGCTCCAGTGACAGGGTGGCAGCTTAAGGGGCACCAGGGGCATGCAGGGCAAGGCAGAGGTATCAAGCATCTAGGCGAGCAGAGGCTATTGTCCCTTTTCTGGGCCCTCCCCATACAGAGCCAGCAGACTGGTACCATACCTAAGATTCTAGTAACCTTGCTAACACTTTTTGACCCTGTCTTGGAGATCGCCAGAGGGTCTGACCCACCAAATTTACTGGCCCATCCAAGCTGATTTTCCATAAGAATGGCTTGTCTTGGATCCTAAGTCCTATCAAACAAGCAATGGCTGGCTTCAGTGAGCCCTAGCACAGCCAGATTAGATTCACAGTTTGGCATCTCCTAGAAATCTCCAAGTCCAGTGCAAGTAGCAGCCACCTCAGGTTGCTTTATAACTCAGGCACGGTGGCCCTGGGCCAAACACAGGTGGAGGTTGATCTTGGCTTGTACCACCTGGGAAACCCCGAGGGCCAGCACACCTAGTGGACAGCTACAGACCACACTGTCAAAGCAGCTCAAGCTAATACATAGAAACAAACACAGGGAGGCTGCCAAAACAAGGAGACAAAGAAACATGGCCCAAGTGAAAGAACAGACAAAAACTCCAGAAAAAGAGCTTAATGAAATGGAGAGAAGCAATCTATCAGGTGCAGAGTTCAAAATACTGGTTATAAGGATGCTCGGAGAACTTAGTGGGGACTTTACCAGCATAAAAAAGATCCATTCAGAAATGAAGGTACACTAACTGAAATAAAGAAAAATTTACAGGGAAACAACAATAGAACAGATGAAGGTGAGAATCAAATCAGTGATTCGGAACATAAAGAAGCAAAGAAACCCTATCAGGACAAGAAGAAGAAAAGAGAATCCAAAAAAAAAAACCACCCCAAAACCAAAAAACCAAACAAACGAGGATAGTGTAAGCAGCCTGTGGGACAACTTAAAAAGTACAACATTTGCTTCATAGGGGTGCTAGAAGGAGAAGAGAAAGAGCTAGAAATTGGAAATCTATTTGGAAAAATAATGAATGAAAACTTTTCTAATTTGGTGAAGGAAATAGACATGCAAGTCCAGAAAGCAGAATCCCAAACAAGACGGAATCAAAGAGGCCCACTCCAAGATACATCATAATTAAAATGCTGAAGGTTAAAGATAAAGAGATGGGAGGGTGGGTGTGGGAGAATGGGTGGGAGGTAAGGGGATTAAGAAGTACAAATAGGTAGTTACAGAATTGCCATTGGGATGTAAAGCACAGTATAGGGAAGGGAGTAACCAAAGAATTTACTTCCATGGGTGGGAGGATTGCCTGAGGGAGTGGGGGGAGCTGGGTACAGGAGGACAAAGGGGGAAAAATCAGGACAACTGTAACAGCATAATCAATAAAATATAATTTAAAAAAAGAGGAATTTTTGCCTAACCCAAGGTCTCGAAGATAATACCTGTGTTTCTTTTTTTTTAATTGTTGTTCAGTTACAGTTGTCCCACTTACCTCTTTCTTTTAGAAGATTAATAATTTGATCTCTAACATTTATGTCTGTGATTTATTTTGTGTATAGTGTGAGAAAAAGGTCTCACTTCATCTTTTGGGCATATGGATATCCAGTTTTCCTAGTAGCACTCATTAAAAAGTCTATTCTTTCCCTCAGTGAATTTTCTTTGCACATTTGTTGAAGATCAGTTGAAATAAATTTGAAGATTTGTGTCTGTACTCTCAATTCTGTTCTAATGATCTGTATGTCTATACTTCTGCCAGTACCACATTGTGTTGATAACTACTGACATAGCTTTATATTAAGTTTTGAAAATGGGAAGTATAAGTTGTACAGCTTTGGTTCTTTTTCAAAATTGTTTGGCATTCTTTTGCAATTCTATAAAAATTTCAGGATGATCTTGTCAATTTCTACCAAAAAGCCATGGGAAATTCTGGTAAGGATTCTATTGAATATGAGCCAATCTGGGGAGAATTGCCATCCTAACAATACTGAACTTTCCATTTCATGAACCTGGCATCTGACCTTTTGAAGGTAATCTTTTTCCTCCTATTAACCACCCCTTCCCTGGTTGCTTCTGAGGTCTTTTCTCTTTCCAATTGGTTATAAACAGTTTCATGCTCATATGTCTAAGAGTAGATTTCCTTTTATTTATACTGCTTGGGAATTTTTTGGCTTCTTGAATATGTGAGTTCATTTCTTTCATCAGTTCTGGAAATTTACTTTATCTCTTAAAATACTCTTTTGCATTGAATCTAAAATACCATCAATTGTATGATGCACCATTTATGTACCACTAAGAGAGAAAAAGATACCACTAATGACTTAATAATAGTATTACGTATGAATTGGTCATACTGACTCTGGTTGCTTAGAAACTTGTCATTTTCTTAAAACATTTGGCAAATATTTCCACAGTTACATTGCTTGACACATGATCTTTTACATGTATCTCTGTAAGAAAGCATAGTACAATTTCATATACTTGTATCTTTCTTTCTTAGATCCTGTAAGTAGTTGTTGCTTCGATATAATGAAATACTACAAACTGGGTAGTTTAAACAACAGACATTTATTTTTCACAGTTCTGAAGGCTGGGATGTTCAAGATCAAGGTGCTTGTGAGGGCCCTTTTCCTGGTTTGGAAATGGCCATTGTTTTGCTAACATAGTGCAGAAAGATCATCCTTTTCATGTCTCTCATGAGAAGCACTAATCCTATTCCTGAGGTCTCTACCACTGGGGCATAATTACATCCCAAATGCCCTATTTCTAAATACCATCAAACTGGGATTAGCACTTCAACATAAATACTTGGGAGACACAAATATATAGCCTATAGCATATGAATATAATGTGCATTGTGGTCATTATTTCAGTTATGAATATTTGCTTCACTGATGTCAGAAGATGTGGCTTCCTGTATACCCAAGAGCTTTCAAAAAACTTTTCTGAAGTACAGTATACATTGCAAAACTTTTCAATGGTAAATTATAATATTTAAAATTTACTTTTTTAAGATGTACACTATGATGATTTAATATATATACACATTATGAAATGATTACCACAATCAGGTTAATAAATGTATCCATCACCTCACATAGTTAACATTTTTTGGTGATATCACTTAAGATCTACTTTCAGTAAATTTCAAGTATACAACATTATTAACTGTAATGCTGTGCATTAGACCCCTAGAATTTATTAATCTTATAACTAAAAGTTTGTACCCATGACCAACATCTCTCCATTTTCCCCCACCCTCACCCCAAGCAACCACTGTACTACTCTCTGGTTTTATGAGTTTGACTTTAGATTCCAAATGTGAGATCATACAGTATTTCTTTCTCTGAATTATTTAACTTAGCATAATTTCTTCAAGGTTCATCCATATTATTGCAAATGATGATACTCTCTTCTTTTTTCATGGTTGAACAATATTCCACTGTATTTATAGACCACATTTTCTTTATCTATTTATCTATTGATGGACACTTAGGTTGTTTCCATACCTTGGCTACTGTAAATGATGCTGCAATGAATATGAGAGGCAGATATCTCTCTGAAATAATAACTTTTTGGATATGTTCATAGAGATATGACTGTTGAATCATGTGATAGTTCTATTTTTAATTTCTTGAGGAAACGTCATACTTTTCTTCATAATAGCTGCATCAATTTATATTCCAACCAACAGTAAGCAGGGGTTCCGTTTTCTCCACACCCTCACCACCACTTGTTATTTTTTGTCTTTTTGATAATAACTATCCTAACAAGAGTACAGGAATGATATGATACTTTCTTATGGTTTTGATTTGCATTTTCTTGATGATTAGTGATTTTGAATACCTTTTCATACACCTGTTGGCCATTTGTATGTCTTCTTTAAAAAAATGTCTTTTCAGATCCTTTGCCCTTTTTTTATCAAGTTTTCTTGCAATTGAGTTGTATTAGTAATTCATATATTTTAGATATTACCCTTTATCAGATACTTGATTTGCAAATATTATTTTAAATTTAAATCATATTTTTATTTTCTAGAGATTTCATTTGATTCTTTTTCAAATTTGCCTTTTTACTTTTGTAGTTTCCTGCATTTCCTGTACTTGGAGATATTTTTAAGCATGGCATTTATTTTTATTAAATGTGGTAAGCATCATTTTATAATTTGTATTTGATAATTCTAATATTTAAAGTATATTTTTATTGAATTTATTGGGATGACATTGGTTAATAAATTATATTGGTTTCAGTTATACAGTTCTATAATACATCATTTGTATATTGTATTGTGTGTTCACCACCCCAAGTCAAGTCTTCTTTCATCATCATTTATCCCTCCTTTACCTAATATTTGAAGTCTTTTTTTTTTTTATCCTCATCCAAGGACATGCTTATCGATTTTAGAGGGAAGGGAAGGGAGAGAGACAGACAGGAAGAGAAACATTATTATGGGAGAGAAACATCGATCAGTTGCCTCTTGCACATGTCCCTGCCGGGGACTTTTCGTAGTGCCTGGACCTGGGACTAAACCTGCATCCCAGACATGTGTTCTCAAACCTGAGACCTTTTGGTTTTTGGATGACACTCCGACTAAGTAAGACACAGCAGTCAGGTCTAATATTTGAAGTCTTAATGGGTCTTTCTCAGTTGTCTTTTATTTATGCAACCTTTTGCCCATGGGGCTTTGTTTCCATGCATGCTTGGTTATCTTTCTCATTGCTGTTGCAAAATTATTTGGAAAGTCCTGAAGGCTTAGAATACAGTTACCTTCCTATAGGGAGAATTTGCACTTGCTTTTGCCAACTAAAGTAATGAGAACCTGGTCAGCAAATTCCCATAAGGGCCAGCCTGTGGCCAAAGATTTTCAGTAGTGGAAGACTGGGAGTTTTATGGTTTTAGGTCTTATAGTTAAGTTTTTAATCCATTTTGAGTTACTTTTTTGTGAGTGGCATAAGGTAGGGGTCCAATACCATTTTTTTTATATCTGATAATAGAGGCTCCTCCCCTCTTTTCCTTTCCTTTTTTCCTCTGTTCCTCTTAGTGCCAAAGCAATCTTCACTGATGTCCTAGGAGTAAGGCTGGGAATGGGGAGGACAGGTTTCATTCTAGGTATTGCCCTTACAGTACAACTTAATGTGGAGAGGTTTTTTATTTAGACAACCCCTCCTTAGATGAGGCTCTTTGCCTTTCATAGTTCTGAACTAAAGCTTATATTTGCCAAGTAACAGGTGTCCTCAAGTTAAAATTGGCTTAGATATTTGGTGTTCTGCCTATTAGAGAGATAGCATGCGGTTTAGTATTTCATTCAGAATTTGACCTGAGAGTTCCCTGTTATGTCAGCTCAGTGCTTTAAGGTGATTGTATTTTTCTAAAAATTCTGCATTTTTAGTTTTCAGCAGGAGAGATGGTCTCAACTAGTGATTCTCAGGTAGGGGTGATTTTGCTGTGAAGGGACGTTTGGCAATGTCTGGAGACATTTTTGGTTTTTACAGTTGGGGTAGGAGGAGCTAATAGTATCTAGTTGATAGAGACCAGCAATGTCTCCGATCATTCCACAATGCATAAGATAACCTTCCACAACAAAGAATTCTCCAGCCCCAATTGCTAATGATGCCAAGCTCCAAATAACTTTGCCTTCCATTAGTGAAAGTAGAAGTTCAAGAAGTTAGTTTATAATTTTAAATTTTGGAGGTTTGGTATCATGTGAAATAGAATTTATGAGAATTTCTGTGTTTATAGGGCATGAACCTGTGGGAGTACTACAAACAGTGAAAATGGTTGCAATAACACATATAGGAAAGAAACGTAGTAGAGGTTGTCTCAAATCAGGCAATACTTGTAAACCTTTACATGGCAGTTCTGATAACAACTTATGATGCTTTAAAAAACTTTTTAAAGTAGCACTAACTTTTAAAAATTTTGAGCAACTATACTAGAGGAAAATCTAAATTATCTTTCTATAATATTGATATAAAAGGATATTACAAAATAATTTTAATATGAACAAGCAATCCAGTAGTATTCAGCCAAATATATAGAAGAGTAATAAAAGTGAAATAAAATTTGGATATTTGAATAAGTTGTCATATATTCAGAAATTTTATTTTATACCAGTTTATATCAAGTTATATATTCCAACTACAGAAAATTTCCTAAATCAATTTTTATTCATGAATACTACTATTAAGATCACCTGTTTTATAGTCAATAATATTGTACTAACTGTGTGGTGTCAGGTTGGCACTAGCCTTATTGGGGGAATCACTTCATAGTTACGTAAATGTTTAGCCACTATGCAGTACACCAAAAACTAATATACTATTGAATGTCAATTGTAGTTGAAAAACAAAAATCAAATTTAAGAACCACATTTTTATAGTATTTTTTTAATAAAGCAGGGCAGTGAGTTTTTATTTTTATTATTTGATAAATTCTTACCCAAGGATATGTTTATTGATTTTAAAGAGGGAGGGAGGGAGGGAGGAGGGTGAGAGAGAGAGAGAAAGAAACATCCATGTGAGAAACATCAGTCAGTTGCCTTCTGTATGCACCCCAACCAGGGATCAAACTCAAAACCTAGGTATGTGCTCTGACTGGGAATTGAACCCGCAGCATTTTGGTGTGTGGGACGATGCTCCAACCAACAGATCCACCCAGCCAGGGCTAATACAGTACTTTTTATCCTGATACTGTCAGGCACTACTTAATGATGGGGATATGTTCTGAGAAATGCATTGTTAGGTGATTTTGTCATTGTGCAAACATCATAGAGTTGTCTTACACAAACCTCAGTGGTATAGCCTACTACTGTAATTGTATGTGCTTTGTTTTTATCTGACTGGCAGTGTTAATAGGTTTGTTTTACACCAAAATCACCACAAACACATGAGTAATGCTTTGTACTAAGACAGTTTTTCAAGCTTTTTCATCTCATGGTACACAAAAACTAATTACTAAAATTCTGTGGCACATCAAAAAATATATTTTTTTGCTAATCAGACAAAAAATAGGTATAATATTGATTCATTCAAACCGGATGGTTATTGTTGTGTTGGCTGTTATTTTTTAATTTGACAATCTAAGGGAAAAGAGGTCAGTGCCCCTGACTCAATAGTCAGGTATTATATATTTTAAAAATGCTTGCTACACACCTGTGTGCCTTGTGCAGCACACTGGTTAAAAATTGTTGTGCTAAGATGTTACGACAGCTATGACACCTCTAAAAATAGGAATTTTTCAGCTCCATTATGATCTTATGGGACCATTATCTTATTTGTGCTCTGTTGTTTACCAAAACATCCTTATATGGCTTGTGATTGTATTTGCTGTCAGGGTCAAAACTAGGGTGAGGTGAACAATGCACTTGCCTCAGGCACAAAACCACAATGAACAGAATATCAAACTTTTAAATAAAGACAGAATTACTAATAGTGCTGTGCTATACGGGCATATCTCGTAGATATTGTGAGTTCAGTTCCAGACCATCAGAGTAAAGTGATTACCACAATAAAGTGAACTGGTTGGAGGGTCTTGCCAATTTGCAAAAAAATGTAACATTTGTGCAGTGCCATAAATCAAAATACAATAAAACAAGGATTTGGGACCTGAGGCAAAAAGAAAAATCAGTAATACTAACTCTGTATTTATTTAAAACTTTGATATTTTATTCACCATCGATTAATTTTGGTTGTTTAAAATATTGCATTAAATATTATTTATTTTGATTGCTGAGTTTTTGGCTCCCTCTTAAATTTGTATCTGAGGTAAGTACCTGACTTGTCTCATCTTAATTCTGGCCTTACTTGTTGGTGAGATATTCTACCTAGATAGCTAACACAGGAAGAGGGTGGGGCTGACACTAAATTTTATTTCTAGGGCAGGGCAGGTGCTAGGATTGTTGTCCTAATGTCATAGGGATGGGGCAGTTTTGATAGACAGTGATGTGATGTTCAAATATTCAGTTATTTCTAATTTTACTTTGAGTAAGGACTCTTGTTCAGGATATTTAAGGTATAATGGAAAGACTTCACAGGTGTATCAGGCATAGCAGTAAGAAACTGAGTTGGTAATTTTAGTCTAAGAGGGCAGGCTGTTGATTGATGTTTTGAAGGAGGAGGCATAGTCACAAAGCTTAAAACCATAGTACTCTGGATTAGGGTTGTGATTTCTGTTGAGGGAGATTGAAGGACATGGCTTAACATGCTATTTCTAGGAAGGAAAAGGTTGATAAGAGCTCCTTCTGTTTGACTGAGGTACATAAGGGACCAGGGAAGCCACAGAAACTTGGATTTGGTTGTCCTGTTTATCACAGGAGAAGAGCGTGGCTCATGGAAACCAATTTGTTAGCCTTTGCCATCCTCATCTCCTGTGCTCCCCTTGCTTATTGTGGTGAATGCCTAAATGACAAGAAGTACTGAGTTTGCACTGAAGCAGTTTAGGTATTACCTCTGTCAAAAGGAACTCTCGTAAAAGGGTAGAAGCAGAGCCTATAGATAGGTGGTGGGGGCATGGGTGAGCACTGATGGAGAGCTGGGTAAGCCTGAGGCAGGACAAATGAAATGAGTGTTAATCTTAGAAAGTGTTTTGAATTATTTATTTCTAAACTGTTAAAGTGAAAAAACCATTTTCTTCTTTTAAACCAGTCATATGTTTGTCATCATAAGCAGTCATGTACATATACACATGTGGAATAGAGTGTCTTCTTTACTGGTGTTCCCTTGCTTTTTTACCCTAGAATCTCTCAATTCCAATTGTATCACAACAGTTTTATTGTATTTTTCAGTGGGCAAAAATGTCCACTTGTTAGTGTGTGTGTGTGTGTGTGTGTGTGTGTGTATGTGTGTGTGTGTGTGTGTCCGTGTGTATTTTAAATGTTTTTGAAAGGAAAATTTAGTTTTGTGTCTATATTTCTAGGATATGTTCTTGTTTTAGATTTTTAGCATAATTCTACTAAAACCATGTAAGGTCACTTGTAAGTTAAGTGTCAGAAATCATATGAAAACTATTTCTATCTGTTTGCATTATAGAAGAAACACAAGGCTTCAAAGCAATTTTTGGTGCTGGAATGTCAGAAAAGTAAATGGATGCTGGCAGTCAAATAGGATTTCATGAGGACAGTCTCTTGAACCTGGCTGGTAAAACATTAGAGCTACAAAGAATGATGGGTTTTGCAAAGAGTATCTGCAGAGTGGGCTACAGCCCTTGAAATACAAAGAAATAAAAATAAATGGAATTCAGCAACAAACATCTTTATAGACAATAGGCCTCAGCACTACTCTAAAGGATCTTCCCCCTTTTCCCTTTTTAAACAGATGATACACACTCATTAGACATATTCTACCTTGGTCAAAGAGGACATCCAATTTTGATGACTTCCATTTTATATTTCATGCCACATTTACTCCCAGTTCCCCAAAGAAAATTTTTGCATATGCAAAATATCAATGACAACTATAATATATAATTCTTGAAATAATAACAATAATATTTTTAAAAACATGAAGAATAAACTTATCACATAGAAATTTAGTAAATTAATTGGATCCCAAAGCACACTTATGATCATAAGACATATTCCAGAACTTAAGTGATCTGCTTTTTTTTGACTATTCATGGTAGGCTTGCCAAAAAAATCTTATCATGGATTAATCTGTGCAGGTCTTAGGGTCCTCTAACACTGGCCTGACTGTAAGTAGGTTGCTTTGTTTTTTGTCTTTCTTTGTCTCTTTTTATTTCCTGTGTCTTGAAGACTTACTCTGTTCTTTATATCAGCTTAAAGTATCATGTTGTCATGTTGTATGCTGCTTGTTTAAATTTTTCCTTTTTATCATAAAAGGAACTCTCTCTAAGGACTCCTATTTTTAATTTTCCTTTTAAAAGTATTATTTCTTATTTATTATTTTAAAGAACAAATATTTAAAAATTTCTCTAATATATTTATTTTCTCTTTGTTTATTATTTCCTTTTTCTTCCTTCTCTCTTAAAATGCTTTTTTGTAAAGGCTACAGCTATGCTACAGACATAGTCAAAGAGAGAGTCCATATCACAGATGATCAAAGGTAAGACCTTATTCTTTCACTTTCTTTCTGATGGCTCTCTGTGTCAGTTTAAGGATGGTCTCCTAAAACCCCTTGCTCCACTCATGTTGGCTAACTTTCCTCAATGTACCCCATTCTCTGCAGTTGTCATATTCAGTGTTTTTATAAGAGATATTGCTTTCTGAAATTACGTACCATCCAATTCTTATATGTACCTGTTTTAAAACCTATGATTTCTGAAATAATTGTAGCTTTTGGACAAATAGTGATAATAGAGACCAAGAATTAGGAGAGTCCCATTTGGGAAGTGATTTTCCTTGTAATATGCCTAACCTAACTGTGTTGATAATCCAAGCGGTGGTAAACCCCCATAAATGTATTCATGGCAGTTGGACTAGTAGAGATTCTAAGTCAAACTCTTGGTACAGCTTTTATACCAGCTTGGTCCTAATTTAGTTATTTCCTGGGTGGTCCTTTTTGCCTTATAGGATCATGGGAGTATCCTTTGGGTATAAGGCCCTACTAGCTCCTTTTCCTCACTATTTGGATTAAGAATGTATTTTTAAACATTAAATAAGGAAAGTAAAATCTTGCTCCTTGTAATTATGCAATTTTAGAACATGGAAATCAGATTTATTTTCACTAAAATGTTTCACTATAATGCTGCTATTTTTTTAGTGTTAAACTGAGAAAGCCTTTACTTTGTTATTTCTTATATTAATCTCATTGGAAAAATCTTCATTTTACTTGTCATTGAGTGAATAATAGTCCATCTTAGGAAAGATTTTAGTGTGAAATAAGAAGACTCATTACAGTAGGAAAAATATAAGGTATGAATGTAAACTGGTATAGCCACTATGTAAAACAGTATAAAAGTCCCTCAAAAAATTAAGAATAGAGTTAACATATGAGCCAGTGACCCCTCTTCTGGGTAGCTACCAAAAAAATTTGATACATATCTTATTTGGTAAGATATATCCACCCCTATGCTCATTGCAATATTATTTGCTCTGGCCAAGGCATGCAAACAACCAATATTTTTTTGATAGATAATTGGATAAAGAAGATGTGGTACATATATACAATGGAATACTATTCATGCACAAGAAAATACAAAGTACTGCCATTTGCAACAATATAGATGGATCTTGAGAACATCGCACTAAGTGAAATAAGTCAGGCAGTAACAGTGAAGAACCATATGATTTCACTCATATGTGGGATATAAAACTGAAAGTAACAAATGAACAAAGAAGAAAAACAAAAAAAAGTCATAGACACAGACAACAACATAGTGGTTGCCAGAGGGAAGGGGGGTAGGGGTGTAGTAAAAGGTAAAGGGGATCAAATATATATTGGAAGGAGATTTGACTTTGGGTGATGGGCACACAGTGCAATATATTAATGATGTATTATAGAATTGTATTCTTGAAACCTATATAATTTTATTAACCAATGTCACCCCAACAAGTTTAATTAAAATTATGATTTAATATCATAAGGTATGATATTAAAATACCTGGATTGGCATCCTCACTCTATTAATTTACTAGCCAAGTGACCTTGAAAAAATTAGTCAATCTTTTTTACCTTTAGCTTCTTCATTTGCAAAATAAAAATGATGATATTATCTTACAGGAATATTGTGAGACTCAAATGAGATACTTCTGAAGGTGCTTTATAAAGATACATACAAGTATTATAATTCTAAATAATAATGTTATTCTGCTTATGTATTTAGTAAGATTTTTTTTCCTAAGAACCATCCATGGTTTGAGAGGCAGTAAAGTCACATTGCTTAAATTCTAATTCCAGATCTTCTGCTTGTTAGAGGTGTGACCTAACCACTCATAGCCTCACTTTCCTGTCCTATGAAATGAGAATATAATAGTATCGATCTCATAGGGTTGTCATGAAGATTAAATTAGATAATCCATGTAAAATACTTCCAACAGTGTTCAGCATATTAAAAAAATGCTGCCTATCATCATCATCATCATCATCATCATCATCATCATTACCATCACGATTGTCCTTTGGTTAAAACAGGAAGTTCTTTTCTTAAATTAAAAACCATATATACCATTTATCAAGTGGTAAATTATCAAATCAACTTCACTCTCTTGTGAAATATCAGCACAATTAATTTTTCCTTAGTAATGAATATATATGTAAATACAAGGATACAGTTTTCTTTAATTAAAAAACTTCACTGACATGTACTTATTTTAAATAGCAGGTATTCCTGCCCTGGCTGGTGTGGCTCAGTGGACTGAGTGCCGGCCTGGGAACCGAAAGGTTGTTGGTTCGATTCCTGGGCAGGGCACATGCCTGGGTTGTGGGCCAGGTCCCTGGTTGGGGGCATGGGTTGGGGGCATGCGAGAGGAAACTGATGATCCATGTATCTCTTGAACATTGATGTTTCTCTCCCACTCTTTCTCCCTCTTGTTCCCTCTCTCCGAAAGTAAATAAATAAAATCTTAAAAAATGGTACGTATTCCTGATAAGTTTTGTGCATATAATATTTTGGCAAAATTAATTATATTTTGAGTACAGTAAGGAATTTCAGAAAACAAGTTGTGAAAATAAATCCACTGAATGATTAAGAAGCCTTTGAAATGCGTTTGGTTACTAATTTATTCATTCTTAAAGTCAATTTTCATATTTAAAAAAATCTGACTAAATTTGTACTCACTAATAATTTGTGAGAATTAATTAATTATATAATCTATTTTAAAGGAATCACCAAAATGATCAAAGCAACAGCCTTGAAGGATCAGTTAAAACATGCTGGAGACAATGAATTTAATCAAGTAATTTCTTCATATAAACGCCTAATGTGAGTTAAAGTTTGACTAAGACAAAGACAAGTTTGAAAATGCATGAATAACTAACTAAAAGATTGTGATTTTTGTTGTGAACTGATAAATTTAGCAAGACCTAAGGTAATGTGATAGTTGAGATTAACTTTTAATATTCAGGTTAAAATTTTATGTTTTTTCTCTCTTCCATGGAAGGCATGACGTTTACCACTTACAGCTCAAGTATGATTGCTTTCACATTTTGTGTTAATACTTTGGTGAAGTGTACAACATAAGAGTGAATTAAATGATTGATGATTGCTACACAGTCCAACAATGATTTCAACCAGTCAAAATGTTGCAGTGTTGGCTTAATTACAAGAAGAGTCTGAGGCACACGGTTTCTGTGACAACCCAGTTCAGGTGACCTGGGTATGTCCTGCCAAGCTGTTCCTGTGGAATAAATAGGCTGTTTGTAAACAGGATGGCTAAGCATTTTCTCACAAGATTGCAAGTTCACAAAGTATGAGGCAACTGGATAAAAGGTCAAAGGTGAAAGGTAATAAGCCATGTGGGCCTGTTCTTTTGTGGAGCCTTTGGCTGCCTTTCAGACTGAGGTCTTGGAAATAGTTCAGACACAGGCCTTTTGCCAAAAGACTACTGAGATTTGGCTCAGGGCAGATTCTATTACAAAGTCCTCTCCCTCTCTTTCTCTCACTCTCTCTTTCTGTCTTGTGTCCTGCTGTCTGAAATTTATAAAAATGCAAGGAATTATATAAAAACCAAATATATAAGTGAAACAACTGAAAAATTCATATTTTACATAGTAAATTTAGTATAACTTTTCCTTTTAGGGACAGAGGTCCACAATTTAATTTATTATGACAAATACTTGCAAAATTGTTTGCAAAGTACATTTTTTTAATTGTATTTTTTTCCTTACCATTTAGTAGCCTTATACCCCCTCCCCGCAAATCACCACACTGTTGTCCATGTCCGTGAGTCCTTTTTCCTTTTTGCTCAATCCCTCCACCCACAACTCTCTCCCCTGCTAACTCTCATCCTGCCCTCTATGAGCCTATCTCTATTTTGCTTGTTAGTTCAGCTTGTTCATTTGATTCCACATATGAGTGAAATCATATGGTGTTTATCTTTCTCTGATGGGCTATGCCACTTAGTATAACATTCTCCAGGTCCATCCATACCATCACAAAAGGTAAAGCTTTGTTCTTTTTTATGGCCGAGTAGTATTCCATTGGGTAAATGCCCTTTAGTTGTTTTACCCACTGATCTACTGATGGACACTTGGGCTGCTTTCATATCTTAGCGATTGTAAATAATGGTGCAGTGAACATAGGGGTGCTTATGTTCTTTCGAATTAGTGTTTTGGGTTCCTTCAGATGTATCCCCAGAAGTGGGATCACTGGGTCAAAAGGCAGATCCATTGTTAATTTTTTGAAGTATCTCCATACTGCTTTCCACAATGGCTGTACCTGTTTTCATTCCCACCAACAGTGTAAAGGGTTCCCCTTTCTCCACATCCTCACCAGCACTTGTTGTTTGTTGATTTATTGATGATAGCCATTCTGACAGGTGTGAGATGGTATCTCATTGTGGTTATAATTTGTATTTCTCTGATTCCAGGTGATGAACAGCTAAGTACATTTTAGAAAAAGACTAAGTCTATCTAAATAACAAAGAAGATTATTGACAGAAAAACTCAGGGCAATTGTAGGCTTTTAAAAGAGGCTGTATATATTTGTCCCACTAAATCACTAGAGGCAGAGGCAGTCTTTAAACAGCCTAATAAGGTATTTTAATTAATGAGCTCTTCTACAAGTATATGTCATCTATCAAGTGTTAATATTTGCTGTATATTTTGCTGTATATTTGCTGTATATATATTTGCTGTATATTTGCTGGAAAAAAGATATAATTAGGCTGCCTCAAAATTTCTTCTCTCTCTTTAGATTTATTGCTGTTGTTATTCTTGCTCAGAGTAGGAATTTATTCCAGGAGTAAAGAAACAAACAAACTAACTAACAAACAAAAAACAAAGTAAATATTAGATTTACCTTTTCTGGCATTAAAACTTGTCTTGAAGAGCCTTTTTTAGTTCCTTGGCTATCATATTTGTCTGCTTTAGTGGCTTGCTTTATCTTGTTTGAATATTACTACAGAGGTAGAACTTCTGTCATAGTCAATTTTGGTATATTTTCATCCTTGGATTGAAATACTTTGTTAATAAAGTTGTGGGACACTAAATCTTTTTTAAATTAGAAAAGGTGGGGAAAGAAATGGTGAAAAGATGGCAAAGGAATCATTCCCAAACACAAAGTATGAGCCATAGATTATTTAAGCATAAGTCTACTTTTTGGGATAGTAGTAGTTAGAAGGAAACACCCAGATATATAGAAAAGTTTATAAGATATTTAGTGTAAGTTCTAGTGGAAACCAGAGCATGTAGTTTGGATCATAACCAGTGATAGCTTGGCTTTCATTCTTTATTATACTAATAAGGAGAGGTGTGGAAAGGATGGGACTTTCCAGTGTATTTCATAAAGTCTCATTTCTTTTTTTCTTTTAGAATAATGAAACAAACCCATTTGCCTTAACAGAATTTTCCAAGAATATCATAATTTACATGTGGTCTTGTCTTTATCTACTTTAGAATGCTCTAAAAGAAAAATATTTCCCTGAGGTTTGTGAAGTCATTTTCTATTATTTTACTTTTCTTGAATTTCTTGGTTTTAAGAACACTGCTGTACGTATGAGTTGTTATGTATGTTGGTAAACAAGTTTCTCTTCTCTGTTTTTTATTAAACAGAATGACAAGTTCATTTTCTTTTATTGACTTTTGAGCAGATTGTGTTGGACAAATGAGAAAATGGCAATTCTTAAAAGAATATATTTAAGAAGTTTGTGCAGATCTTTACATCCTTTTCCCATGCAAAAATTGTTAAAGAAAAACTTGAAACAAGAATTAAACTTAAGAAAATTAACCCTGGACAAGTAACTGAGCCTTTCTGAATCTGTTTTCTTATATATAAAATGAATGCTAGAACTCTTTTTAAGGTTTTTCCCAGATTCGAACTATATTGATTCTAGGACTGAACAGTATTTGAAGGCCAAACAAATACAGTATTGACGTTCAAATACTGTTTGTAGGACTGAAGAACTCTCTGACTTGCTATCACATTTGTTATTTCTGTCATATATTTTTCCCAGTGAATTACAGTGTCAGGGAGAAAGTAAATCAGGAACTTGAGGTATAAAAGATGTCATGATATATATTCAAATGATAGTTAGCATAGTATCCCTTTGTTTGTCCATTTCCTTTTGCCACTCTTACAATTTAAAGATATTATTTTGGTGCTGCTGCCTTGAATGAGAGGAAAAGACTAGGCCAATGAGACCAGCAAGTGGGACCTTTCTAAGGCCTAAAGAAGAGGGCCAGCTGATCCCTGGTGGAACCAGAGTCACATTCCTGGTATATGGGTTTGTCTCTAGGCTCTCTATTCTGTTCCATTGATATATGTGCCTGATTTTGTGCCAATACCATACTGCTTTGATTACTATAGCTTTGTAATATAGCCTGCATGTTTTTTTTTCCCTCAAGATTGCATCGACTATTCAGGGTCTTTTGTGGTTCCATACAAATTTTGGATTATTTTTTATATTTCTGTGAAAAATACCACTGGAATTTTGATAGGGATCTTACTGGATCTGTAGATTGCTTTAGGTAGTATGGATATTTTACCAATAGTAATTCTTTTAATCCATGAATGCAGAGTATCTTTACATTCATTTGTGTCTTCTTCAATTTCTCTCATCAATATCTTATAGTTTTCAGTGTATAGGTCTTTCATCTCCTTGTTATTCCTAGGTATTTTATTCTTTTCAGTATACTTTTTAATGGTATTGTTTTCTTAATTTCACTTTCTTATTATTTGTTGTTAGTGTACAGAAATACAACAGATTTTTGCATATTGATTTTGTATCCCATGAATTTACTGAATTTATTGATTTATTGTAATAGTTTTTTTGGTGGAGTCTTTAGGGTTTTCTACATATGATATCATATCATTTGCAAATAGTGGTGGCTTTACTTTTTCCTTTCCAATTTGAAAATGCCTTTTATTTTTTTGTTCTTGCCTAATTGCTCTCTCTAGTACTTCTGGTACTATGTTGAGTAAGAATGGTAACAGGGGGCATCCTTGTCTTGTTCCTGGTTTTAGAGAAAAGCTTTCCATTTTTTACCATTAAGTATGGTGTTATGTGTGGCTTGCATATGTGGCCTTTATTATGTTGAGTTATGTGCTCTTTATACCCAGTTTGGGAGAATTTATATCGTAAATGGATTTTGAATTTTTCATATGATTTTTCTGCATCTATTGAGATGATTGTATGATTTTTAATCTTAATTTTGTTAATGTTGTATGTCACATTGATTGATTTGTGGATGTGAACCATCTTTCCACCTCTGGAATAAATCCCATTTGAGAATGGTGTATGATCCTTTTAATGTATTGTTGAATTTAGTCTGCTAATATTTTGTTGCATCTATGTTCATCAGGGCTATTGGCCAGTAATTTTCTTTCCTTGCAGTGTCCTTGTCTAGTTTTGGTATCAGGGTAATGATGGCCTAATACAATATAATGAGTTTGAAAGTATTTCTTCCTCTTCTACTTTTTTTGAAAGATTTTGAAAAGGATTGTTAATAATTCTCATTTATATATTGGTAGGATTTACCAGTGATTCTTCCTGGTCTTGGACTTTTTTGTTAGGAGATTTTTGATTAGTGATTCAATCTCCTTACTAGTAATTGAACTGTTTAGATTTTCTATTTTCTCATGATTCAGTCTTGGTAGGTTGCATGTTTCTAGAAATTTATCCATTTATTCTAGGTTGTCCAATTTGTTGGCATGTAATTCTGTTTTTAATATAATTAAAAAATATATTTTACTGATTATGCTGTTACAGTTGTCCCAATATTTCTTTTTGCCTCTCAACAACTAGCACCTCCCATTTCCTCTGGCAACCCTCCCCTCTTAGTTCTTGTGGGTCATTCATATGTTATTTGTCTACTCCATTTCCTATATTGTTCTTAACATCCCCCTGACTGTTCTGTACCTACCAATTTTTACTTAATTCCTGCATCTTTTCAGCCTTTCTCCCTCTTCCCTCTCCCACCTAATAATCCTCCAAATGACTGCCATATCTATGATTCTGTTTCTGTTCTGCTTGTTTGTTTATTTTATTTTTTAGAATCAAATGTTGATATTAGTTAATTTATGGCCATTTTAGTGTTCAGTTATGTTTAGTGTTTAGTTATGATCTTTTTCTTAAATAAATCCCTTTAACATTTCATATAATAAGGGTTTGGTGATGATGAACTCCTTTAGCTTAACCTTGTCTGGGAAGCACTTTATCTGTCCTTCAATTCTAAATGATAGCTTTGCTGGATAGAGTGATCTAGGTTGTACGGCCTTGCTTTTCATCTCCTTGAATATTTCTTGTCAGTCCTTTCTAGGCTGCAAAGTTTCTTTTGAGAAATCAGCTGACATTCTAATGGGAACTCCTTTGGAGGTAACTCTGCTTTTCTCTTGCTGCTCTTAAGATTCTTTATATTTAACCTTTGGCATTTTAATTATGATATGTCTTGGTGTGTTCCTCTTTGGGTCTAACTTGTTTGGGATTCTCTGTGCTTCCTGGATTTGTATGTCTATTTCCTTTACAAAATTAGGGAAGTTTTCTTTCATTATTTTTTTCAAGTATATTTTCAGTTACTTGTTCTTTCTCTTCTCCTTCTGGCACCTCTATGATTTGAATGTTGGTACTTTTTTCCTATTGTTCTGATTGAATGTTTTTTTCTTCCTTATGTTCCAAATCATTGATTTGGTTCTTGGCCTCATCAACTCTAATGTTGATTCCCTGTAATATTTTCTTTATTTCATTTAATGTAACTTTTGTTTCTGCTGGGGTCTTTTTTCTGCTGTTGCAATACCCAGTGAGTTCCTTGAGCATCATAATAACCAGTGTTTTGAATTCTGTATCTGCTAGATTGCTTATCTCTATTTTATTTAGTTCTTTTTCTGGGACTTTGTTCTATTTTTTCATTTGGGCCATATTTCTTTGTCTCTTCATTTTGGTGGACTCTCTGTTTTTTCTTTTTCCCCTTTTTTAAAATATATTTTCTTCATTATGCTATTATAATTGTCCTAATTGTTCCCCTTTTGCTCCCCTCTGCCTCGTCTATCCCTTCCCTCCTTTGATCATCCTCTTGGTTCATGTCCATGGGTTTTGCATGTAAGTTCTTTGGCTTCTCCATTGCCTGTACTGTCCTTAACATCCCTCTGTCCATTCTGTACTTACCCAGTTATGCTTCTAAATCTCTATACCTTTCCCCCCATTCTTTCTCTTCCCCCTCTCATCTGATAACACTCCAAATGATCTCCACATCTATGATTCAATTTCTGTTCTGTTAGTTTGCTTTTGTTTTTTAGATTCAGTTGTTGACAGTTGTGAGTTTGTTGTCATTGTAATGTTCAGTTTTGATCTTCTCTTTCCTAAATAAGTCCTTTTAACATTTCATATAATAAAGGCTTAGTGATGATGAAATTCTTTAGCTTTACCTTGTCTGGGAGGCACTTTATCTGTCCTTCAATTCTAAATGATAGCTTTGCTGGATAGAATAATCTAGGTTGTAGGTCCTTGCTTTTCATCACTTTGTATAGTTCTTGCCAGTCCCTTCTTGCTTGCAGTTTCTTTTGAGAAATCAACTGACAGTCTTATGGGAACTCCTTTGTAGGTAACTCTCTGCCTTTCTCTTTCTGCTCTTAAGATTATCTCCTTATTATTAACCTTTAGCATTTTAATTAAAATGTGTCTTGGTGTGGCCCTCTTTGGATCCAACTTGTTTGGGACTCTCTGGGCGTCCTGGTCTTAGATATCTATTTCCTTGGCCAGATTGGGGAAGTTTTCTTTCATTATTTTTTGAAAGAAGTTTTCAAATTCTTGTTCATCCTCTTCTCCTTCTGGCATCATATAACTCATATATTGGCCTTTTTGGAGATGTCCCAGAGTCTTCTTAAACTCTCTTCATTTTTTAAAATTCTCGTTTCTTCATTTTGTTCTTGTTGAAAGTTTATTTCTTCCTTATGTTCCAAATCATTGATTTGAATACCTGCTTCCATCCCTTCACTGTTGGTTTTATGTGGATTTTCTTTGTTTCCTTTAGTAGAGCCTTCATATCTTCCCTCATGGTTTTGCTGTATTCAGTGAGATCTTTGAGCATTCTGACCACTAGTGTTTTGAACTCTGCATCTGATAGGTTACTGTCTTAGTTCTTTTTCTGGGGTTCTGTTTTGTTTCTTCATTTGGGTCATATTTCTTTGTCTCCAGATTTGGCAGCCTTCCTGTCTCTGCGTACTAGGTAGAGCCTCTTTGATTCCATTTTAGTGCACTTGTTAAGTCATATGGGGTGGAGCCTTAGTTGTTCCTCAGGGTAGGGTAACTGTGGCTCTGTGTGTAGCAGAGTGGTCAAAGAGGGGACAGTGCTGCTGCTGGTTGACTTCTGGGGGCTTGCCTGGTCTTGCCCCATTTTGAGTCACTTCGCTCACTTTCCATATGCAACTGGTGCCCCTCCAGCTGTTATTCTGTTTGTGGTTCCCAGGGTGGATAGCTTTGCATAAGTTTCAGGTTCTCCTTGGAAACTGGCAGATTTTCAGCAGCCCCAGCTCTTACTGGGTTTACATATAGAAGTTATGGGGCCTTTTTTCCTGGTTCTGCAGCCCTGGGATGGGTGGTCTGGCCTGGGGCTGGGCTCACTCACTCACAAGGTGTCTCCCTGAGTTTTATCCACCACACATGAATGTGGGGCTGCCTGTTCTGCTGGCTGCAACTGCCTCACCGCCTCACCACTTCTCTGCCCGCCTCCTTTGCTGCCACCACACTAAGCCCTCTCCGCCCTGACTCCCTGTCTCTGCCCCTCCTACCCATCTGGATGAATATAGCTTCTTTAAATCCTTGGTTGTTGGACTTCCGTATAGTCCTGGGTGTTTTTCTGGGTGGTTTTCTGGCAGTTCTGGGTGTTTTTCATTTTTAAGTTAATTGTGTTCCTTCTTATGCTTGTGCAATGAGGTGACGCATGTCTACCTATGCTTCCATCTTGACCAGACTACCCACTGTGTTTTTTCTATTTGTTAGGTAGAGCTGCTTTGACTCCCTGTCTTAGTGTGGTCTATTGTAGGAAAGTGCATCAGTAAGTTGGATGGGGTGGAGCCTTAGGTAATTGCCAGGATGGGGCAACCTGTGTGAACCAAGTTGATGGAGTCTCAGATATGGTGTTGCCTCTCTGTGTTTCTGTCTAGTGGAGGGCTCAGAAAAGGGAGAATGGCTGGTGTCTAGCCTCTGGAGTTTTGTTTGGGAGGAAGCTGTCCCAAGGCACCTGCCCTGATGCCATACATTTCAGTTTCTCCCCATATGTCACTGGTCCCCTTCCAGCTGCTGACCTGGTGCTGGAACCCAGAGGGATTGAGTCAGTAAGTCCTCAGACTCTGCGGGCCTTTAAGAGTAGGCTCCTGAGAATCCTGCAGTTTCTTTCACTGCCCCAACCCCCACTGGTTTTTACAGCCAGAAGTTATGGGGACTTATTTCCTGGCACTAGAACCCTGTGCTGGGTGGTCTGGTGTGGGGATGGGATCCCTTGCTGCTGAAGTGTCCCTCCCAATTTTTATCTACTACCTTAGGTGTAGGACTACTCATTCTGTGTTCTGTGTCTCCACCCCTCCTACCCATCTGGATGAATGTGACTTCTTTAATTTCTTGGTTATCGGACCTCCATACAGCTCTATTTTCTGATGATTCTGGGTGATAGTTGTTTTGTAATTTAGTTATTTTTTCTGTGGTTGTTTGAGGAGGTGAGCTGTGTTTACCTATGCCTTCCTCTTCTGTTACCATATAATTCCTTTTTTTTTTTTTGTTTTGGTAAGATTTTATTTATTTACTTTTAGAGAGTGGAGAAGGGAGGGAGAAATAAAGGAGAGATACATCTATTGGTTGCCTCTCACATGACCCCAGCTAAGGACCTGGCCCACCACCCCAGCATGTGCCCTGACTGGTTATTGAATAGCAACCTTTTGGTTCACAGGCTGGCACTCACTGAGCCACACAAGCCAGGGCAGTTTCTTTAAAGTAGGGTTTTTTATTTTTATGATTCTTTGTATTTTGTGGTATCAGTTGTAATATCTCCTTTTATTTCTAATTTTGTTTGAATCTTCTTTCTCTTTTCTTAGCAAGTCTAGCAAAAGTTTGTCTGTTTTGTTTATGTTCTAAAAAACCAGCTCTTGGCTTCGCTGATCTCTTTTCTTTTAGCCTTCATTTTTAAATTTATTTTATTTTTTATTTTTATTGCATTTATTGTGGTGACATTGGTTAATAAATTATATAGGTTTCAGGTGTACATTCCTATAATACATCATCTGTATATTATATTATGTGTTCATCATCCAAAGTCAAGTCTTCTTTCATCACCAGTTATTCTCCCTTTACCTTCATCTACCTCCCCTCATGCCCTCTTTCCCTCTTGTAATCACCATACTGTTCTCTTAGTCTATGAGTTTTTTTTTTTTGCTTAATCACTTTACCTTTTTTACCCAAACCCTAACCACCTCCACTCTAACAGCTATGAGTCTGTGTCTATTTTGTTTGTTTATTTTGTTCATTAGATTACACATACAAGTGAAATGATATGGTATTTGTCTTTCCCTGATGAGCTTATTTCACTTACCTTTTTTTTCAATTTTTTATTGTTGTTCAATTACAGTTGTCCCCATTTTTTCTCCCATTACTCTCCTGTGCTCACTTACCTTTTTATGGCCAATAAGTATTCCATTCTGTAAACGTACCTCCACTTTTTTATCCACTTATCTACTGCTGGGCACTTGGGCTTCTTCCAAATCTTGGCTATTGTAAATAGTACTGCAATGAACATAGGAGTGCATCACCTTTTATTAATTCTAACATTAGCATGGTATATTGTCATAATGAAGGAACCAGTTCTGACACATTATTATTAACTAAAGTCCATACTTTATTCAGATTTTAGTTTTCATATGATGTCCTTTTTCTGTTCCAGGAGCCCATCCAGGATGCCACATTACATTTTACTGTCATTTCATTTATTTTTGCTTAGATCTTTGTTGTTTCCTTCCTTCTAGTAACTTTGGACTTAATTTTTTCTTATTTTTCTAGCTCCTTGTGGTGTAAAGTTAGGTTGTTTATTTGGTCTGTGTGATGGTATCCCATAAGTCCCTGAAGCTATCTTCACTCTTTTTTAATTCTTTATACCTTTTGCTCTTCTGATTGAATGAATCCCACTGCCCTGTCTTTAGTTCACTGACTATTTCTTTCACTTCATTTAGTCTTCTGTTGAACGCTGTATTGATTTTTTCAGTTCAGTTTTGTATTTTTCAACTTTGTTATTTCTGTTTAATACTTATATTTTCCTGTTTCTTTGTTGAAATTCTCACTTTGTTCATGCATTGTTCTCATGACCATCTTTATGACTATTTTTTTAAACACTATTAGGTAATTTTCTTATCTCTGTTTCATTAACATATTTTCTGAGCTTTTGTTATTTTCTTTGGAACATATTCCTGTTTCTTTAATTTCTTTGCCTCTCTGCTTTCGCTTCTGTGCATTAGATAAAAGAGCCACTTCTTCCAGTCTTGATAGAGTGGTGGTGTTTAGGAGATGAATCTTATTGTACATTGTGGACTGAGCTCTTGGTTGTGTCTCAAGCCTTTGTGATTGCCCAAACTGTCTTCCTTTTTCTTAGTGGCTTCCAGTAGTTGAGGGTGTGCCAAGCCTGTTTTGATATGTTTTAATGTGTTATTTTCTTGTTTGCTTGATGTGTGTTACTCGGCTAGTTTATGAATTTTTTTCTAGAGAGAATAGCCCTGTGTATAGCTTTAGATTTGTTGTGCTGTGGGAGGAGATGAGTTCAAGAGCCTTCTATGCTGCCATTTTGGACTGAAACTCAGAAGCAAGTTTTGATACATATTTTAAAATAAGGGTTATGGACATCATATACATGGTGTGAAACTGGTATCCCAGACTCCTTCCAGTTCTGGCCAGGTCACCTCTGTAGCATAGCTCAGAGTGTCAGGTTTTTTGTTTTTGTTCCTTAGTGTCCCTCAATGGATGAATGGATAAAGAAGATATGAGATATCCATATCTATATCTATATCTATCTATAAAAACTATGGAATATTATTCAGCCATGAGAATTTAGGAAATCCTGCCACTGGTGATGACATGGACCTTGAAGTCACTCTGCTAAATGAAATGAGCTAGACACGGAAAGACAAACATGCATGGTGTCAGTTATCTGTGGAATAAACAGACAAACATCAAACTCATAGAAACAGAGAGTGGAAAATGGTTGCCAGGGGCTAAAAGATAGGGGAAATATAGAGAGGTTGGTAAAAAGGCAAATACTTTCAGCTTTAAGAGGTATAATGTGTAAGATAATATAAAACATGATGACCATACTTGACAACACTGTTAAAAAAGATAAAGATATTAGAATCTGAATTTCAGTCTGTCATTTATGACTTCTGTGATTTATTTTTGGGCAAATCATTCAATATATTTGAACCACAGTTTTAAAAAATTTGAACCATAGTTTTAAAAAATTTCTTGGGTTGACATTGGCTAATAGGATTATAGTGGTTTCAAGTGTACAGTTATATGATACAGGATGAACCATAGTTTTTAATTTGTAAAATGGATATAGGGCTAATGTAAGGATCCAATGAGTCAATTTATGCGAAAGAAGTTAGTAAGCTATAAAGCTTATTACGAAGTTATCTACAGCCCTTGCTAAGTGTGAAAGTTGTGAATATTTGTACCAAATAGTTTTAAAAATAATAAAAATAACTTTTTAGAGATGACAGAAGAATAGCAGTGTGAGAGATTCTCTTGGTCTCTCCCATTGAAGTTTCAACCATTTGAACAGCTATAACTCATCAAAGGATTCCCTGTTGAAAGCACAAACATGCCTGAGAGATCTGTGCATTGAAACATTTAAAGGTGGGCAAATGGAACAAAAGGTGGAGGTAAAAAGGGAGAGGGACCGATATGAACAAGGGATGCAGTTTGGCAGCCTGGAGCTCACGGAGGAGCTCTGTCAGAGAAGGGAGGAATCCAGTAATGGCTGAAACATCTTTCAGCCAGGAGGAGCAGAAAGACTCAATGGGCACTACTGTAGGGGTGAGCAGTGCAAGTGTGGCTGAGCTGAGATCTGAGCAAAGACACAGAGCACGGGAGTGCAGCTGCAGTTATCGGGCAGTTGGCATCTCAGACGGAGAAACAGCCATAAAGCCTGGCCATCTCTCCTTAGCCTTCTAGAGTACACCTCCCTTTGCCACTGGTGTTGGGTTGTAGAACCTATAATCAGCGAACCTGAGAACTACAAAATCACATTTTCCCCTGAGTGAAGGATATACATTATGACTAGTCTTAGAGTCAGGACATAGGGGGTACCCTGCAGAGGACCAACGTTGCCATTACCAGGAGGGCAAACCAACAGAGACGATGGTGTGTTCTCCAAGCCCTTCCCAACCCCAACACATTGCAGGTATACTGATGGCAGCCAGAGGCTATAGATCAACACTGGGATCTCACTGAGCTATGAAAACTTGTGATTCAGCATCACCTATTGGAAAATAATAGAAGGATTTCTTTTGTATTAATCCACTAGAGAAATGCCACTCACACGTTGATGCCTAGACAGAGAAGGAATTCATCAAATACCATGAATAACTAAGGTAGAGAGTTTGATTGAAAAGAAAATGAAAAATCTCCAGAAAACAAACTTAAAGACACAGAAATATATGACTTAAATGACAGAGAATTCAAGACTGCAGTTCTTAAAATGCTTAAGGAAATGCAAGAAAATACAGTCAGGCAATTTAGTGAGATCAGAAAACAATGAAAAAAACAAATATTTCACCAATGAAATTGAAGCATTAAAAAAGAACCAAACAGAAATTCTGGAGATGAAGAATTCAATAAAAGAAATTAAGAATAAACTAGCAAGCACAGGAAATAGAGCAAACAAAATGGAGGGAAGGACTAGTGATATTGAAGATAGAAATCTAGAAATGATACAGAAGGAAGAAGAGAGAGACCTGAACATAAAAAAAAAAGTGGAAGTGCTCTATGAGAACTGTATGATTCCATCAGAAAGAGCAATATAAAAATAATAGGCATAACAGAGGAAGAGAGGAAAAGGGGAATGGAGAGCCTATTTAAACAGTTGATGAGAATGTCCTGAACCTATGGAAAGAACTAGATCCTTTAATCCAAGAAGCAAACAGAATACCTAGTTACCTCAATCCAAGGAGGACTTCTCTAAGGCACATTGTATTAACACTCAAAAATTAATCACAAAGAAAGAATGATCAAGGCTGCCAAGGAAATGAAGAAAGTAACCTATAAAAGACAGCCCATTAGTTTATCATTGGACTTTTCAGTATAAACCATATAAGCCAGAAGAGAGTGGAACCAAATATTCAGACTACTGAAAGAGAGAAATTACAGGCTGAGGACAATATATCCAGCAAAATAATCCTTTAAAATGAAAACAAAATAAAGGCTTTTTCAGACATACAGAAGCTGAGGGAGTTCATTGCCAGAAGACCTCTATTGCAGGAAATACTCAGGGAGGTATTTGTACCTGAAACAAAGAATAGAAGGTCACAAATCTACATGTAAGATCACCAATAAAATTATAGCATAACCAGGGATAATTTGTGGTATCAAACACATAAAAGGGGAGGGGAAAAGATCTGAATTTACAAAGGAGGATGGAGATCAGATACATTTGAAGATAAAGGACTACTGTATATATGAAACTTTCTTTCTCATAAATTTAATGGTAACCATGCACAAAATATTCCAAACTGAGACACATACCATACAAAAAGAGGAAACAGATGAAATAAGTATGGAATACCACCAAACAAAAACAACCAATTGAAACACAAAGGAAAGGATCAAATGGAGGCACAAAGCTACCAGAAAACAAAAAATAAAATGGATATAAGAAATCCTTATACATCAGTAATTACTCTAAATATAAATGGACTGAATTCACCAGTAAAGAAGCACATAGTAGCAGACTGGATCAAAAAACAGAACCCAGCCATATTCTGCCTCCAGAAGACATATCTAACCTGTAAAGACAAAGG
Source organism: Pteronotus mesoamericanus (assembly GCF_021234165.1). Taxonomy (NCBI): domain Eukaryota; kingdom Metazoa; phylum Chordata; class Mammalia; order Chiroptera; family Mormoopidae; genus Pteronotus; species Pteronotus mesoamericanus. The sequence continues at coordinate 41,996,562 of NW_026555186.1, read as the reverse complement.
CAGATTCAAAGTGAAAGGGTGGAAAATAATTCTCCAAGCAAATAACATCAATAGACAAGCATGTGTAGCCATACTAATATGTGACAAAGTAGATTTCAAGATAACCAAGGTAACAAGTTACAAAGATGGATAATTTTTAATGAGAAAAGGAGAACTACATCAATAAGACATAACACTTCTTAATATATATGCTCACAAGCAAGGAGCACCAAAATATATAAAGCAACTACTTACAGAACTAAAGGGAGAAACAGACCAAAACACAATGATAGCTGAGCACCTTGATACTCCATTGAGAGCTCTAGATGGATCATCCACGCAGGAAATCAACAAAGAAATCTAAGCCTTAAATGATAGTTAGGCCTAATGGAAATAACTGACATCTACAGAGCCTTTCATCCCAGAATATCAGATTATGCATTCTTTTCCAGTGGACATGGAATATTCTCAAGCATATACCACATGTTGGGTCACAAAACTAGCCTCAACACATTCAATAAGACTGAAATTATACCAAGCATATTCTCTGACTACGATCCTTTGTAGGTAGAAATAAACTGAAAAAAGGAACTAAAGAAAAGCATACTACTAAAAATGATTGTGTCAAAGGAGAAATAAAAGGTAAGATGAAAAGATATATGGAAACAAATGAAAATGCCAATATGACACATCAAAACTTCTGGCATTCAGGAAATGTAGTAATAAGAGGGAAGTTTATATCATTGCAGGCCCATTTCAAGAAACAAGAGAAATCCCAAGTTAACAACCTAACACTACATTTTAAATAACTAGAAAAAAGAAGAACAAAAACAACCCAAGAACAAAAACAGCCCAAAGCCAACAGAAGAAAAGAAATAATAAAAATTAGAGCAGAATTGAGAGAACAAAAAGACTATACAAAAAATTAATTCAACAAAGAGCTGGTCCATTAAAAAGATTAATAAAAGTGACAAAACCCTGGCTAGATTTGCTAAAGAAACAAGAAAAGAGACCCATGAAAACAAAATCAGAAATGAGAGAGATGTTACCACAGACATCACAGATATATAAAGTATCATATTAGACTATTATAAAATATTACATGCCACAAATGCAATAACCTAAAATAAATGTATAAGTTCCTAGAAATATGTAACCTTCCTAAACTGAATCATGATGAACTGGAAAATCTAAATAGACCAATAAACAATGAGGAAATTGAAACAACCATCAAAAACCTCCCCAAAAGTAAAAGTCCAGGACCAGATGGCTTCATTAGTGAATTTTCCCAAACATTCAACGAAGATTTCATACCTATCCTTCTCAAACTCTTCCAGAATACTGAAGAAGAGGCAATACTTCCTAACAGTTTTTATGAGGCCAACATAACTCTGATACCAATACCTAGCACAGACAACACACACACACACACACACACACACACACACACACACACACACACACACACAACTATAGACCAATATCTCTGAAGAATATGGATGCAAAAACTCTAAACAAAATATAAGCAAATCAAATGCAATAATACATTAAAATAATAATACATCATGATCAAGTGGGGTTCATTCCAGGGGCACAATGGTGGTTCAACATATGCAAATCAATCAATGTAATACACCATGTTAACAAAACAAAGAATAAAGATCATATGATCTTACGAATAGATGCATAAAAGACATTTGATAAGATACAATGTCTATTTATGATTAAAACACTCAATAACATGGGTATAGAAGGAAAGTAACTCAACATAATAAAGGCTATCTATGACAAATCCTCAGCCAATGTCATACCCAATGATAAAACACTGAAAGCTTTTCCTCTAAAATCAGGAACAAGACAAGGATGCCTACTCACACTACTTTTATTTAACAAAGTTCTGGAAGTCCTAGCCAGAGAAATTAGGCAACAGAAAGAAACAAAAGCCATCCACATTGGGAAGGAAGATGTAAAAGTGTCACTTTTGCAGATGACATGATTCTGTGTATAAAAAATCCTAAAGACTCTACCAAAAAACTATTAGAAACAATAAACAAATAGAGTAAAGTTTGGATACAAAATTAATGTACAAAAATCCACTTCTTTCCTATATACTAACAAAGAAACTTCAGGAAAAGAAATGAAAAAGCATTCTTTTTGCAATTGCAACCAAAAAAATAAAACACTTAGGAATTAACAAAGGGTATGATATATTTAAAACTACAAAGCATTATTAAAAGAGATCAATAAAGACACAGGAGAGATATTCTGTATTCATGGATTGGAATAATCAACAAAGTTAAAATGGCTGTATTATCCAAAGCAATATACAGATTTAATGGAACATCCCAATGTCACTTTTTAAAGAAATAGAACAAAAAATCATCAGATTTGTATGGAACCACAAAAAACTCAGAATAACTAAAGCAATATTGAGAAAAAAAGGACAAAGCTGGAGGAATCACACTACCTGACTTCAAATTATACTACAGGGCAGCAATAATCAAAAGAGCATGGTATTGGCAAAGAAGAGACACACAGATCAAAGGAACAGAATTGAGAGCCCAGAAATTAAACCACAGGTGTATGGGCAAACAATATTTGACAGAGGAGCCAAAAACACACAATGGAGGGTAAAAAAGCCCCTTTAATGAATGGTGCTGGGAAAATGGGAAAGCCACATGCAAAGAATGAAATGATTACAGTTTGTCCCCTTGTACAAAAATTACTCAAAATGGTTCAAAGACCTAAATATAAGATCTGAAATAATAAACTACATAGAACACATGGATACTAAACTTATGGACATGGGTTTTAGAGAACATTTTATGAATTTGACTCCAAAGACAAGGGCGATAAAGGCAAAAGTAAATGAATGGATATATATGTGTTTGTGTATATATATATATATATATATATATAACTGCTGCAACAAAATATCATCTCACACCTGTTGAAATGGCTATTATCAACAAGACAGGTAATAACAAGTGTTGGAGAGGTTGTGGAGAAAAAAGAACCCACATTCACTGCTGATGGGACTACAAACTTGTATAACCCCTATGGAAAACAGTATGGCAGTTTCTCAAAAAACTAAGGATACAATTACCATATGACCAAGTAATTTTCTGGGTATCTACCCTGAAAAAGAAAACAGTTATTTACCGATATTTATGCACCCCTACATTCACTGCAGCATTATTCATGGTGGCCAAGATGTGGAGAGAACAAAAGTGGCTTTTGATAGAGGACTGCATAAAGAAAATATGGTACATATATACAATGGAATACTACTGAGCCATTAAAAATGATGAAGTACTGCCATTTGTGACAACATGGATGGACCTTGAGAATATTATGCTAAATGAAATGAGTCAGAAAAAGCTAACAACCATATGATTTCACTCATATGTGTGATATAAAAGTGAAACTCATAGACACAGACAGACAACATGATGGTGGTTACCAGAGGGAAGGGGTTGGGGGTAGTAAAGGGTAACAGGGGCAAATATATGGTGATGGAAGATGATTTGACTTTGGCTGGTGAGTACACAATGCAATATAAAGATCATGTATCATAGAATATATGCTTGAAACCTGTATGACCCTAAAACTAATATCACCTCAATAAATTTAATTATAAAAATAATTTTCCCCTTTTTACAGTATAGTAATTTATTCTTTTTATTTTATATTAAGAGATATACATGTATGAAAATAAATAATATATATCACTACTAATTGAAAGCTAGGACATATGGATCTATAAACATCTTTATACTATGAATTAATTTCTGTTATTGAAAATGAGGCATTGTGTGATTTACTAATTCACCCATGGTCACTTTTGGCGTGACTCATCAGGAAAAGGGATGTAGAGTAGGGAATTATAGATACTTTGAAGTAAATAAACTATTAAGGAAAAAAGAGAATATTTAATTTTTTTGTTACAATTTCTGTCAACTAAGGAATTGCCAAATTTTTCACTACTATAATCTAAGTGTTACTGAGGTAGTGGTAGGTCAAAATCAACATTAAGCTTCTTGATGCCTTTATCTTTCTTCTAGCATGTAGGTGCTGGCATTTGGCCCCTTTCAGCATCAGTATAGTTACCAGTAACTTTGGTGAATACCTTACCTTTAATATAGCACTGCTTTAGGAAATTTTATTTTCTTCTAATTTTCCAGCAGTAATAACAGCAGCTTTATTAGCTGCCATTCACATTATGTGAGAAATAACTACACACATATACACACACATACACAAATATACATACACATATACATATAATTTTTTTATCTAATAATTTTTTTGTATTTTTAAATTACCATTTAGTCCCCTGATACTCCTCTCCACATTGCAATCACCACACTCTTCTCCATGTCCATGAGTCCCAGTGGTGCAATAGATTAGCATGTGGTGGTTTTCATTTTGAATTTTACTAAGCCAGCAATAACAATTGTTATTCATTTTTTACTAATGGCTATACATTTTAAGAGATTGAATGTTATATCTTCATCTTTTGAATTCATAGATAAATGAAGTAATTCATTCATTGAAAATTCATACTATTGAATTGTTCCTCTCAATGGGTATTTAGGGGATAAAAAATATAAAACATTTATAAGTATAGTTGAACCTTGAACAATGCAGGGGTTAGGGGCTCAGTAGAAAATTCACATATAACTTGACTCCCTAAAACCTAAACTATATTGTCACTAAATATCTGTGGGGGATTGGTTCCAGGACCCCCTGCAGATACCAAAATCTGAGGGTGTTGAAGTCCTTTATATAAAATGGTATACAACAATGCATCCAGTCATCCCTCCGTATCTGCATAATTTCAGTTGGCTGAATCTGGATGGAAAATCCTGGGGAATGCAGAGGGCCTACTGTATGTTTATTGAAAAAAAATTATGTAGAGTTCAGGTCAAGATGACATTGTAGGTAAATGCAGTACTCACACCTACCCACAACCACATCAAAATTACACCTGAATTACGGGACAACCATCGCTCAGAACCACTTGAAGTTGAACTAAATGAAAGTCCTACAACTAAGGATATAAAGAATAAGCCACATCGAGACTGGTAGGAAGGGTGGGACTTGAATGGGCTGGTCCTACATGTACCTGTGGTGAATAAAAATCAGGAGGGGTAACTCAGTGGCAGAGGTACCCTCTGAGGAATGAGGAGTTGCAGCCCCACACCAGGCCCCCAGCCCAGCATGCCAGTGCCAGATAGGGAAGTCTTCATAACTTGTAGCTGTAAAATACCAGTAGGAATAGTGGCTGAGTGAGATAGAAGGCTCTGGAGTCCCAGGAAGTTCCTCTTAAAGTGTCCATGCATGGACTTACTTGGACTCACTCCTTCTCAGTTCCAGCACTTGGGAAGCACCTCAAAAAGCACCAGGGATGTACAGGATACACTGAATTGTCTGGCATTTGGGTGAAGGATGGAGGGGCAGCTTTCTCCTAGACAGAGTGCTGGTAGAGGGCATTGTTCCTCTACTGAGTCCTATCTCCACAGAGCCAGGACTCATAGATGTGTGCCATATCTGAGTCTCTATCAATGTGGCTCACACTTTGCTCAGCCCTGGTTATTCCATGAGACTCCCACCCCACCCAACTTGCAGGACCACCCAAGCTGTTTCAGTGCTTTTCAATAGAAATGGCCTGTTTTGGCTCATGCTTCAGACTTTCCTAAAATCTCTCAGACAAATAGCCTCTAGCCTTGGTGTGCCCTGTGCTTCTCATCAAGTGGCCCCAGGCCTAGCACTGGCAAGGGCTGGCTTTGGTTAGCAGCTTTGCTTTTTTTGGGCATCTTCACAGTACAAGTGGCAGCTATCTGCAGATCACTTTGTAGCTAATGCTGGGTGGCCCTAGGCAGAACACAAACTGTGGCTGACCTTGGCCTGGACCTCCTGAGAGGCCCCAGAGCCAGCACACCCAGTGGACAGCTTGAGACCACATTGAAGTACCATCTAAAGTCCTCCACAAGGGACACACTCAAGGGGTGGACCCAGTGTGTAAGTCTTTCTCTGTGTGGTGAGCCCTTGCACAGCTGATCCTCCATGGTGTTTGTGGCCAGACCTTGTAGATGATTGACCTAGAGATAGATCCCTCTCATTGACAAGCCAACAGCAATTGAGGCTCAACTACAACAAGAAGGTGTACACAGCCCACACAGAGTGAGGGCATACCTAGAGTGCACATCCTGGGTTATTGGCAGAGTGTGCCACTGGACCCAAAGAACATACTACATAATACAACTATACCAAGCTGGGAGATGTAGCAGCTATACCTAATACATAGAAACAACACAGGGAGGCTGCCAAAATGAGGAGACAAACATGTTCCAAATGAGAGAGCAGAACAAAACTCCAGAAAAAGAACTAAACAAAATGGAGACAAGAAATCTACTAGATGCAGAGTTCAAAACACTGGTGATAAGGATGCTCAGTGAACTCAAGGTAAGAGTAGATGAAGTTAGTGAGAACTTCAGCAACATAAAAAAGGTCATGGAAATCATAAAAAAGAACCAGTCAGGAACGAAAGATACAATAACTGAAATTATAATTTACAGGGAATTTAGAGTAGATGAAGCTGAGAATCAAATTGGTGATTTGGAATATAAGGAAGCAAAAAAGAAAAAAATCAGAACAAGGAGAAAAGAGGATCCAAAAAAAATGAAGATAGTATAAGCAGCCTATGGGAAAACTTCAGGATGTCCAACTTTCGCATCACATAAAGAGGTCCACGTAATTAAATTGCAAAATGTTAAAGACCAAAAGGGATCTTAAAAGCAGGAAGAATAAAGCTACCTACAAGAAAGCTCTCATAAGACTGTCATGTGATTTCTCAACAGAAACTCTGAAGGGCAAAAGGGATTGGCAAGAAAATTTAAAGTGATGAAAACTGAGGACCTACAACAAGATTATGCAGCAAAGTTATTATCAAGAATCTGAGGGTATATTAAGAGCTTCCCAGACAAGAAGAACTAAAGGGGTTTTTCACCACCAAACCAATACTACATGAAGTGTTAAAGGGTCTCTTTAATAAAAAGAATAAAAAAAGATAAAAATATAAACAAAATGGCAATAAATACATATCTATCAATTATTAAATCTAAAAAGTAAGAATAGAAATAGACTCATAGATACAGAGAACATTTTGATGACTGCCATATGGGAGGGGTGGTGGGAGGATGGGTGAAAAAGGTGGGTGGATTAAGAAGTACAAATTGGGACTTCCGGCCAAGATGGAGGCATAGGTAGACACGCATTGCCTCCTTGCACACCCATAAGAAGGATCACAACTAACCTAAAAAACAAAAAACAAAACCCCCAGAACTGTCAGAAAATTGAATGCATGGGAGTCTGACAACTAAGGATTTAAAGAAGAAATATTCATCCAGACAGGTAGGTGGGGTGGAGATAGGGAGCCAGGGCAGAGAAGATGTGTTGTGGTGGCAGTGTGGTAGTGGTAATGACTGGTGGAATGGGTAGTCCCACACTCTCATGGTGTACAAGAACCAGGAAGGACACCTGGGGAGTGAGTGATCCCAGCTTCAGGCCAGACCACGCAGTCCAGGGTTCCAGTGCTGGGAAAATAAAGGCTCATAACTTCTGGCTGTGTAAACCTGTGGGGATTGGGGTCCCAGAGGATACTGCCGGTCTCAGGAGAGTCTGTTTAAAGGGCCCTCATGATCCTAGAATGTACACAAACCCACCCACTCTGAGAAGCACCGCCAGGGCAACAGTGAGAGAGGTGTGAGTCATGGGTAGTGGGTGAAGTGACTGAAAATGGGGTGAATGCCAAGCAAGCAGTGTTGTTCTCTTCTGGCCCATCTCCTACATACTACACCACAAAGTGGTGAAGCAGGTTGCCTTGCCCTGGTGAATACCTAAGGCTGTGCCTACAACATAGCAGGTTGTCAAGACAGGGAGTCAAAGCAGCTCTAACTAATACACAGAAACAAACATAGGGAGGCTGCCAAATTGAGGAGATAAAGAAATATGGCCCATATGAAAGAACAGATCAGAACTCTAGAAAAAGAACTAAGTGAAATGGAGATAGCCAACCTATCAGACGCAGAGTTTGAAAGACTAGTGGTAAGGATGCTCAGAGAGTTCACTGAATATGGCAAACGCATAAGGGAAGAAATGAAGGCCACATTTAAGTGAAATAAAGAAAAATCCACCAGGAACCAACAGTGAAGGGAAAGAAGCCAAGGTTCATATTAATGATTTGGGACACAACAAGAATAAAAAAAAAATGAGAGAATAAGAAGACTCTGGGACATCTCCAAAAGTGCCAGCATCTGAATCATAGGGATGCCAGAAGAAGAGAAAGAGCAAGAAATTGAAAATGTATTTGAAAAAATAATGAAAGAAAACTTCCCTAAGTTGGTGACAGTAATAGACATACAAGTCTAGGAGACACAGAGAGTCCCAAACAAGTTGGACTCAAAGAGGACCACGGCAAGACACATCATAATTAAAATTCCAAAGGTTAAAGATAAAAAGAGAATCTTAAAAGCATCAAGAGAAAAGCAGTTAATTACAAAGTAGTTCCCACAAGACTGATTTTTCAAAAGAGACTTTGTAGGCAAGACAGAACTGATGAGTATTCAAAATGATGAAAAACAGGGACCTACAATCTAGAATACTCTACTCAGTAAGGCTACCATTTAGAATTGAAGGGCAGATAAAGTGCTTCCCAGACAAGGTAAAGCTAAAGGAGTTCATCATCACCAAGCCCTTATAATATGAAATGTTAAAGGGACTTATTTAAGAAAAAGAAGGTCAAAAATATGAACAGTAAAATGACAACAATCAACTATCAACAGGTGAATAAAAAAAAAAAGACAAAAACAAACTAAGCAAACAACTAGAACAGGAAGAGAATCATAGACATGGAGATCAAATGGAGGGTTATCAGCAAGGAGAAGGAAGGGGGAGAATGGGAAAAAAGGTACAGACATTAAGAAGTATAATTGGTAGGTACAAAATTGGCAAGGGGGTGTTAAGAATAGTATAGGAAATGGAGAAGCTGAAGAACTTACATGCACAACCCATGGACATGAACTAAGGAGAGTATTGCTGGAGGGATGGGAAGTACCAGGTGAATAGGGGCCAAGGGGAACAAAATTGGAACAACAACAGTAGCATCATCAATCAAATATACTTTAAAAAAAGTACAAATTGGTAGCACAAACAGTCATGGAGATGTAAAGTACAGCATAGGGAATATAATTAATATTTTAATAACCATGTGTGTTTTTAAATGAGTACTAGATTTATTGGGGTAATCACTTAGTAAGTTATATAATATCCAATCACTGGGGTATATACCTGAAACTGATATAATATTGTATATTAACTGTAATTGAAAAATAAAAAATGATTTAAAAAATATTGAATTTTAGGAAAAAAATAAACTTAAGCATATACTTACACAAAAAATAGTGTGTAAGAGGACCTGAGCAACTATGTTGCTCAAGGGTCAACTGTATTACCATTTCCTGAGGTACTGTGATATTTTCAAATGCTCGATTTTGTAATTCACATATTTTGGTCAAAGAAATATAAAAACCACAACTTTTTGTATGAAGTAGGAATATGTAGAAGCTTTGTTTTGCCACAGAAGGAGGGTACTATATTATTCTGGTGTTTTAGTTATGACTATCATCTACAGTTTGCTCATTTAAACAATTTCCTTTGTTTATGATGGAAAATGAGAACTTATTTCTTCAGAAATAGGACATTATAGAAGTGTTTGTTAACAAAAATGGAGACTAGCCAAAACAAATATATTTTCAACCTTAAAAGATGCAAAAATAAACAGCTAAAATTGAATATTATAAACAACATTTAGTTTTTGAGACTGTGGCAACTGTTGTTATTATATGTACATAGCTAGTTCTGTTTTAAATTGGAAGACCACATTTTTCATTTTGAATTATGTGATTTACATGGCGTTTAATAGGAGATATATATAAATATATAAATAAATACTAGTGAATGTGAATTTGTTCTTAAAAATAATGATTCTTAACATTGAGACTTTAGGTACAGTAATGCTCAATTTTTGTTTCTATAAATAGGATTAAAAAAACTCCTTGGCTAGGAGAAATGTCAGTTTGTACTTAGTCATCACAGATGAGTAATATTTTAGAAATGCTTTCTCTTAATTTAGCGTTCTTAATGTTATTTTAGTGTAATTTTTCAGCCACAGTTTATTGTATTTTAGGTGTTATGTTGAACAAAATATGTAGTGGCAGTTATTGTTTAGTCCTTTCCTATAAAAGATCACACATGTAATCAAGCTAGATATTTTAATTTATGTCAAACATTAAGAATTACTGGGTAATAGCAATAGACGGGAGGCTCTGGACAGCATTATTTTTGAGGTTCTTTCTATGGAAATTTTAATATGCATTTACATATACTTTCCTATTATTTAATGGAAATGTGATATTGACTATCAAGTAACATTACCAAAATATACAGTATACAAATAGAAATTAAGGGTCCTCTGTCCATATTTTATGGACAGTTTTTAAGTATAACTTTATTTCCACATGTTTGAATATTAGTGTGGATCTATATTTTCATGTTTTCTATTTTAATAACTTATACAATGAATTCTCATAATGCATTCACTTTACTAAAATACATATATACAGATTTGTCCAAAGAGAGAAGTCAAATACTTCCCTCAATGAATATGTCTGGGAGTGAATGTGAGATGTAAATATTCTGTTCCTCTCAGTCTCATTTATGCTGCTGGGCTGTGTTTAGTTCTAAGGTTTAAAAATTATGTATATATATACACACACATACACATATACATAGACATACACACATCTATGTGCGTGTATATATATAATCTTATATGTAATCTATATGTACTTTATGCATGTATATGTATTACAATATTAAGTGCAATCCAACTAATTCATCTGGTACTCAGCCAAAGGAAAAAATTAACTGGTTATTAGAGAAAGAAGGTATGTTGGTTTTCTGGACTTCTGGTTAAGATGGAGTCATAGGTAAACATGACTTATTTCCCTGCACAACCACAGAAAAAATTACAACTAAACTACAAAACAAGTATTACCCAGAATTGTCAGAAAATTGAGCTGTATGGAAGTCCAACAACCAAGGAATTAAAGAAGTCACATTAATCCAGACAGGTAGGAGAGTGGTTGGGGAAATACGTGGAGACGCAGAACAGCAGTCCAACACCCACTTGTAATGTATACAAACTGAGAGGGATACTTCTGGAACAAGGGATCCTATCTCCATATCAGACTACATAGCCCAGTGTTCCAGTGCCAGGAAGATAAGTCCCCATAACTTCTGGCTATAAAAACCAATAGGGGTTGGGGCAGCAGAAGAAACCATGGGATTCTCAGGCATCTCCTCTTACAGGGCCTGAAACAGACTCAGGACTTATGCAGACTCACTCCCTCTGGGCTCCAACACCAGGGCAGCAGCTGGGAGGGTACCAGTGGCATATGGGGAGACACTGAAGTGTCTGACATCATGCAAGTGCTGGGGGACAGTTTCCTCCTGGACAAAACTCCAGAGGACAGGCAGTGGCATTGTCCCCTTTCTGAGTCCTCTTCCACACAGAACCACAGAGTGGTAATGCCATATCTGAGACTGACCTGGTTCACCCAGGTTGCCCAGCCCTGGCTGTTACATAAGGCTCTTCCCCATCTAATTTACAGGTGCACTTTTCTACAATAGGCCACACTGTTAAGACAGGGAGTCAAAGGAGATGTACCTAATAAATAAAAACAAATACGGGGTGGCTTCCAAAATGAGGAGACAAAGAAATATGGCTCAAATGAAAAAAAAAACAAACCAGAACAAAACCCCAGAAAAAAGAACTAAATGAAGTAGAGATAAGCAATCTAGCAGATGCAGAGTTCAAAACACTGGTTATTAGGATGCTCAAGGAACTCATTGGGTACTGCAACAGCAGAAAAAGGACACAGGCAGAAATGAAGGTTACACTAAGTGAAATAAAGAAAATATTACAGGGAATCAACAGTAGAGTGGATGAAGCCAAGAATCAAATCAGTGATTTGGAACATAAGGAAGAAAAACAAAAACACATTCTATCAGAGCAGCAAGAAGAAAAAATAATCCAAAAAATCGGGATAGGCTAAGGACCCTCTGGGACAACTTCAAAAGTACCAACATTTGAATCAAAGGTGCCAGAAGGAGAAGAGAAAAATCCCGAATTTGAAAACATATTTGAAAAAATAATGAAAGAAAACTTCCCTAATTTGGTGAAGGAAATAGACATACAAGTTCAGGAAGTACAGAAGTCCTAAACAAGATGTACCCAAAGAGGACTACACCAAGACACAAGATAATTAAAATGCCAAAGGTTAAAGATAAAGAGAATCTTAAAAGCAGCAAGAGAAAAGCAGGCAGTTACCTACAAAGGAGTTCCCATAAGACTATCAGTTGATTTGTCAAAAGAAACTTTGCAAGCTAGAGGGGACTGGCAAGAAGTATTCAAAGTGATGAAAAGCAAGGACCTACAAACTAGATTACTCTATCCAGCGAAGCTATCGTTTAGAATCAAAGGGAAAATAGAGTGCTTCCTATACAAGGTAAATCTAAAGGAGTTCATCATCACCAAGACTTCCTATGAAATATTGAAGGCACTTATTTAAAAGAAGATCAAAACTATGAACATTAAAATGACAATAAATTCATAATTATCAACAATTGAATCTAAAAAACACACTAAACAAACAAGCAGAACAGAAACAGAATCGTAGATATAGAGATCATTTGGAGGGTTATTAGTTGGGAGGGGAGAGGAGGAGAAAGGGTGAAAGGTCTTCTAAAGGATATTGACTATATGCAAATTTTCCTTATATGCTGAATTTAGATCCTAATTCCTGAGAAAGGAGGTGATTTAATTTTTGATTATTTTGTTTCATTAAAAATTTGTAATAATCTACCAAATTATATTTTTTAATTTTTATTTAAACATTTTAATTGTATTTTCCATTACCATTTATCCCCGTTATAACCTTTTCCAACATCACCCACCTCCTTCCTCCACACTTCAACACACTTTTGTCCATGTCCAAGAGTCCTTTTTCTTTTTTTGCTTGATACTCCCAACCCTAATCCCCTTGCCTACTGCAGAGCTGTCAGCTTGCTCTATGAGTCCGTCTCCATTTTGCTTGTTAATTAAGTTTGTTCAGGAGATTCCACATATGAGTGAAATCATATGATGTTTATCTTTTTCTCACTGTGTTATTTTACCTAGCATAATGTTCCCCAGGTCCATCCACTCTGTCACAAAGGGTAAAATTTTCTTCTTCTTTTTTTATGGCCAATTAGTATTCCATTGTGTATAGTCCAGTAGGTGTTTTATCTACTTATCTACTGGTGGACACTTGGGCTTCTTCCAGATCTTGAATATTGTAAGTAACATAACTATGATCATAGGGGTGCTTGTGAATTGGTGTTTTGGGCTTCTTTGGATAAATTCCAAGAAATGGAATTGCTGGGTCATAGGCAGTTCCATTTTTAATTTTTTGAGGGTATCCCATACTGCTTTCCACAGTGGCTGCACTAATCTGCATTCCCTCCAATAGTATAATTGGTTCCCATTCTTCGCATACTTGAAAACACTTGTTATTTGTTGGGTTATTGATAGCCATTATTATCAGTGTGAGGTGATATCTTATTTGCTGTTTTCATTTACAGTTCTCTGATGATTAGTCATGTTCATCATCTTTTCATGTCTGTTGGCCATTTGTATGTCCACTTTGGAGAAATGTCTATTCAGGTTCTTTGCCCATTTTTAAAATTTTTTTTAAAAAATTGAAATTGGATCATCAGCTGACACCATACACAAAAATAAACTCAAGATGGATAAAAGACTTAAATAGAAGTTGCAACACCATTAAAGTCCTAGAGGAGAACATTGGCAGGAAACTCTCAGATATCCCACGCAGCAATGTTTTCACTGATATGTCTCCTAAAGCAAGGGACATAAAGGAAAGAATAAACAAGTGGGACCTCATCAAAATAAGAAGCTTCTGCACGGCCAAAGAAAACATCAGCAAAAGGAAAAGGGAGCCAACCATATGGGAAAATATATTCGCTAATGATACATCAGAAAGAGGTTTGATCTCCAAGATATGTAAAGAACTCACTCGACTCTACTCCAAGAAGACAAACGATCCATTCAAAAAATGGGCAAAGGACCTGGGCAGATGCTTTTCCAAGGAGGAGATACAGAGGGCCCAGAGGCATTTGAAAGGATGCTCAGCATCACTAGCCATCAGAGAAATGCAGATCAAAACCACCATGAGGTACCACCTCACACCGGTCAGAATGGCCATCATAAACAGATCCACAAACAACAGGTGCTGGCGAGGCTGTGGAGAAAAGGGAACCCTAGTCCACTGTTGGTGGGAATGCAGACTGGTGCAGCCACGCTGGAAAGCAGTGTGAAATTTCCTCAAAAAGCTGAAAATGGAACTGCCTTTTGATCCAGCGATTCCCCTGCTGGGACTATACGCTAAGAACACCAAAACGCCAATACAAAAGAACCTATGCACCCCAATGTTCATAGCAGCGCAATTTACAACAGCCAAGTGTTGGAAGCAACCTAAATGCCCATCAGTAGATGATGGGATCAAAAAGTGATGGTACATATACACAATGGAATACTACGCAGCAGAAAGAAAAAAAGAACTACTAAACTCTGCGACAGCATGGATGGAACTGGAGAGCATCATGCTAAGCGAAATAAGCCAGGGGGCGAAAGACAAATACCCTATGATCTCACCTATAAGCGGAACCTAACCAACAATACAAAGATGCAAGGAAAATAAGACCAGCAACACTGAAAGGAGAAGAAATCAACAGAGACAAGAGGGAAGGAGGGAGCGGGGACGGGGAAAAGAAAGGGAAGGGGAAAGTCAAGGAACATATAGCAAGGACTCATGGACAAAACCAAAGGGGAAGAGCTGAGGGATGGAGGGAGGGGGCAAGGGAAAGTGGTGGGGGGAGGCAGAGACAGATGTATTTGAAAAAATAAATTAAAATTAAATTAAAAAAAATAAAAACAATCTAAATACCAAAAATAAGAAATGAAAGCAGTACCTCCAAATAGGAGAATATTGTGTAGTCATAAAATAGGCAACAACAAAAAAAATAAATGCAAATGGATTAAAAGCTCCAATGAAGACACAGGGTAGCTGAATGGATAAGAAAACAAGACCTATATATATGCTGTCTACAAGGGGACTCCCTTTAGGATGAAAGACACACACAGATTAAAAGTAAAGGGATGGAAAAAGACAATTCATGCAAGTGGAAATAAAACAAGCTTGAATAGCAATACTTATATCTAAAAAGACTAAAACCAAGTCTATAGTAAGAGACAAAGAGGGACACTACATAATGGAAAAGGGATCAATCAACAAAAAGATATAACCCTTGTAAACATTTATGCATTCAACGTAGAAACACCTACATATGTAAAGCAAATCTTGATAGATATAAAGGGAGAGATTGACAGTAGTAATACAGCTGTAGTAGAGGGGATTTTAACACCCAATTGACACCAATGTATAGGTATTTCAGACAGAAAATCAACAAGGAAATGGTGGACTTTAATGATACACTAGATAAGATGGATTTAATTGATATCTTCAGAGCATTTCAACCCAAAGCAGCAGAATATGCATTTTTTTTCTGGTGCACATGAAACATTTTCTAGGATAGACTACATGTTAGAACACAAAACAAGTCTCAATAAATTTAAAAAGATTGAAATCATATCAGGCATTTTCTCTGACCATAATGGTATGAAACTAGCAAGTAATTACAAGAAACCCCCACCCCCCCGAAGAACACACAAAGACATGGAGGCTAAATAACATGTTACTAAACAATGGATGGGTTGACAATGGGATCAAGGCAAAAAAGATAACTTGAACAAATGAAAAATGAACACAACAACTGAAAACTTACGGGACACAGTGAAAACAATCCTAAAGAGGGAAATTCATAGCATTTCAGGCCTTTCTCAAGAAAGAAGAAAAATCTCAAATAAACAATCTACCTTTACACTTATGGAACTTGAAGAAGAGCAACAAACAAAGCCCAAGATGAGTAGAAGGAAGGAAATAATAAAGATCAGAGCAGAAATAAATGAAATAGAGATGATACTACTACTACTACTACTACTACTACTACTACTACTACTACTACTACTAGTATCATCAACGAAACCAAGAGCTGGTACTTTGAAAAGATAAACAAGATTGACAAACCTTTAACCAGACTCATCAAGGAAAAAAGAGTACCCAAATAAATACAAGCAGAAATGAAAGAGGAGAAGTAACAACTGACACCAAAGAAATACAAAGAATTGTAAGAAAGTATTACAAACAACTATATGCTAACAAATTGCACGATCTGGACAACATGGATAAATTTCTGGAAACATAGAATGTTCCAAAACTGAATCTGGGAGAATTGAAGCAGTAATAAAAAAACAAAAACAAAACAAAAAAAAAAACACCACACCTCTCAACAAACAAATGTTCTGAACTGATGGGCTTTCCAGGTATATTTTACCAAACATAGAAAGAAGATACAATACCTATCTTTCTCAAACTTTTCCAAAAATTTCAAGAGGAGGGAACACTCCCAAACTTATTTAAGGAGGCCAACATTACCCTAACTCCAAAAGCAGGCAAAGACACTACAAAGAAGTAAAATGAGAGGCCAACATCCCTGATGAACACAGATGTTTCTTGACCAGTAATCAAACCCATGACCTTTCATTATACAGGATAATGCTTCAACCAAACGAGCCACCTGGCCAGGGCAATATCCCCCCAAAGAACTTATAAAACTCAAGCACTAAAACCCCCCCCAAAACCAAACAATCCAATTTAAAATGGGCAAAATACCTAAATAGACTCCTCCAAAGGGGGAAATCTGATGGCCAACTGACATGTGAAAAGATGCTCAGCATCACTAATCACCAGAGTAATGCAAATTAAAACCACAATGAGATATCACCTCACACCTATCAGAATGGCTATCATCAATAAATCAACAAAGAACAAGTTTTGGCAAGGGCGTGGAGAAAGGGAACCTTTATGCACTGTTGGTGGGAATGCAGATTGTTGCAGCCATTGTGGAAAATCGTATGGAGTTTTCTCGGAAAATAAGAAATGGAACTGCCTTATGACGTAGCAATTCCACTTCTCAGAATGTATTCGAGGAAACCCAAAACACTAAGTCCAAAGAATATAACCAGCCCTATGTTCATAGCAGCATCATTTACAGTAGCCAAGATTTGGAAGCAGCTTGAGTGTCCATTGGTAGATGAGTAAATAAAAAGGCTCTGGTACATTTATACAATGTAATACTACTTGGCCATGAAAATGAAGGAAATCTTACCTTTTGTGATAGCATGGATGGTCCTGGAGAGCATTATGCTGAGTGAAATAAGCCAACTAGAGGAAGACAAGTACCATATGATTTCACTCATATGTGGAACCTAATGAACAAAATGCACTAACAAGCAAATATAGCCACAGGTTCATGTATTGAGAGGAGGCTGACAACTGTTGGTGGATGGGGGGAAGGCTAGGTAGTAAAAGGGAAGAAAAAGAGAAGGAGAAGTCCTGACTCGTATGGCTCAGTTGTTTGAGCATCATCCTCCAAAGTGAAATGCACCAGTTCAATTTGCTGTCAGGGCACATGCCTGGGTTGTGGGTTTTGTTCCTGGTTGGGATGAGAGGCAACTGATTGATATTTCTCTAACTTTGATGAATCTTTCCTTCTCTTTCTCCCTCCTTTTCCTCTCTTGAAAAATAAATAAATAAAATCTTTAAAAGAAAGAAAAAGAGAACAAGCATATGCACATGGACAACAGTGTGGTGATTGCCAGGGGGCAGGGGGTTGGAGGGAGATGCAGGATGGTATAGGTGAGATAAATGGTGATGAACAGATAACTGTCTTGCAGTGGTGAACAAACAATACAGTGTATAGAAGATGTACAGATGAACAAACAATATGGTATACAGTGTACAGATGATCTATTTCCTGTGCTAAGATGATGTGTTGTAGGATTGTGCACCTGAAACCTGTATAATTTTGTTAAGTATCACCCCAATAAATTGAATAAAAAGGAAAAAACAGGTCTCACATTATTAATATTTGTCATAAATGGAATTTTGCAGAACTATTGTTCTTTTGAGTCCAAGATTTAAAGGTCATTTTATACCTGTAATATATTGTAGAAGTCCTTTGAATGAATGTTTCTTTTCTCATTCAGGTTTGAAACTAATTGAAAGTTATTCAGGTTGGTAAACTACAAAAAAGTTATGTAGTAGGTCATCCACACAGTTTAATTCTTTTTGTTGTAACTTGATATTTTCCAGTATATGGAATAAAAGTTTTGATGACCACTTTATTTACTTCCCTTATATCTTCTTAAAAGAATATAAACTTGATTAGATATTACATTTAATTTTTATGACATGAGTGTATGAAAATAAATTACCTAATTATTATTGCCCCGTAAGAGCCTTTTTTAAAAAAAGATTTTATTCTTTTTTTTTTTTTTTCAGAGAGAGGGGAAGGGATGGAGAAAGTGAACGAGAGAAATGTTGATGTGAGAGGGAAACATTAATTGGTTGCCTCACGTAGGTGCCTGGACCAGGAACTGAACCCACATATACCCTCACCAGGAATTGAACTGGTGACCTTTTACTTTGTGGGACAATGCCCCCCCCCACCTAAGTCACACCAGTCAGGACTGCCTTGTAACAATCTTAATCTATAAAAAAGTATCCACTTCATAGTTCTTAAATTTGTTTTGCTTTCTGATGAGATTTTTGAAGATTTTCTGCAATTGATTTTTTTGTTTGAAATATGTAATTCAATGTATTTTGAAACAATAGAATTATACTTTGAAACCAACATATGCAAATAAGCTAACCAAAAATAAACCATCATAGGAGAAAATGTGAAATGAAAGTATATAATCAAATAAAGAAAAGTTTTGAGGATTTTAGGAGACTTTCAGGAGATACCACCAGTGTGTTTTTTACTTAGTGTTTTTTTCTTTCAGTAAAAATTTATCAGTTGGAGAGAGTTGTTCTTTTCTTTGAACTAAGCTCTTTTTTTCCCCTGAAATTAGATTTTGTATTCCCAATGCTCCACTCTGCAATGCCAGCACAAACATACATTAGCAGCTGTATAACACTTCAAAGTATTAGCAAGAAGCTATCAAGTAATTACTCTATTTTAGAACCTGAATTCTCTTAAGTATTTCTTATTGATTATGCTATTACAGTTGTCCCACTTTTTCCCTCTTCGCCCCCCTCTTTCCGGTACCCCATTTACCTCCAGCAATCCCCCTCTTTGGTTCATGTCCATGGGTCATGCATAGAAGTTCTTTGGCTTTTCCATTCCTTGTACTGTTCTTAACATCCCCCTGTCTATTTTGTTGTTACCAATTATGCTCCTTAATCTCTGCACCATTTCCCCCATTCTCCTCCTTCACTCTCCCAGTTGACAACTCTCCAACTGATCTCCATATTTAACATTCTGTTCCAGTTTTTGTTGTTTGCTTAGTTTTTCTTTTTAGATTCAGTTGTTGATAGCTGTGAATTTGTTGCTTTTTTAATGTTCATGGTTTTGATCATCATCTTTTTCTTAAATAAACCCCTTGAAAATTTCATGTAATAATGATTTTGTGATGATGAACTCCTTTAGTTTTACCTTGTCTGGGAAGGACTTTATCTGCCTTTCCATTCTACATGACAGCTTGCTGCATAGAGTAACCTAGGTTGTAGGTCCTTGCTTTTCATCCCTTTGAATACTCCTCCCCAGTCTCTTCTTGCCTGCAAAATTTCTTTTGAGAAATCAGCTGATAGTCTTATGGGAACTATTTTGTAGGTAATTCTCTGCTTTTCTCTTGCTGCTTTTAAGATTCTCTTTTCATCTTTAACCTTTGGCATTTTAATTATGATGTGTCTTGGTGTGTTCCTTTTTGGTCCAACTTGTTTGGGATTCTCTGTGCTTCCTGGACTTGTCTATCTATTTCCTTTGCTAAGTTAGGGAAATTTTCTTTAAATTTTCTTTAATTAAAACTTATTTTTCAAATAAGTTTTCAATGTCTTGCTCTTCCTCTTCTCCTTCTGGTGCTCTATGATTAGTTTGTTGGTATGTTTAAAGTTGTCCTAGAGGTTCCTAAGCCTATCCTCATTTTTTTTGAATTCTTTTTTTTCTTTCTTTTCTGGTTGAATGTTTATTTTTTCCTCATGTTCCAAATTGTTGATCTGAATGCTTGCTTCCTTCCCTTCACTGTTGGTTTCCTGCAGATTTTTCTTTATTTCCTTTAGTGTAACCTTTGTTTCTTCCTTTATGTTGTTACTGTACTCAGTGAGTTCTCTGAGCACCTTTATCATCAGTGTTTTGAACTCTGCATCTGATATATTGGCTATCTTAGTTTCATTTAGTTCTTTTTCTGAGGATTTGTTCTTTTTTGGGGTGGGGCATATTTCTTTATCTTCTAAATATGGCAGCTTCCCTGTATTTGTTTCTGTGTTTAGGTATAACTGCTTTTAATCTTTTAATCTCTGTCTAGTAGCATGGCCTATGTAGAAAGGCACCTATAAATTGTGGGGGGTGGAGTGTTATGTAATTGCCAGGGCAGGACAACCTGCTTCACTGCTTCGTGGCTTTATGTAGGGGGAGGGCTTAGAGGTGGGACAGTGATGCTGTCTGGCTTCTGGTGGTTTGCCTGGCATTCGCCCCATTTCCAGTCACTTCACCCACTTCCTGTATGCAACTTGTGTCCTTCCAACTGCTGCACTGGTGGTGAAACCCAGAGGGGGTGGGTTTGCATATGTTCTAAGTCCATGTGGTCCCTTTGAGCAGTGAAAATCAGGCAGTTTATCCTGCCCCTCCAACCTCTGCTGGTTTTTATAGCCAAGCGTAATGGGAATTTATCTTCTTGGTTCTGGTACCCTGGACTGTGTAGTCTGGCCGGGGGCTAGGATTGCTCACTCCCCAGGTATCTCTCCCAATTTTTATCCATCTCATGGGAATATGGGACTGTCCATTTAGCTGCTGCTGCCTCTATGCACCACACCCCTCTCTACCCCATAGCACCTTTCTGCTGGTCGCCATGACTCTGCCTCTCCTACCTGTCTGGATGAATGTGGCTTCTTTAAATCCTTGGTTGTTGGACTTCCACACAGCTCAATTTTCTGACAGTTCTAGGCATTATTTGTTTTGAGATCTCGTTGTAATTCTTCCTGTGGTTGCATGAGGAGAAGAAGCATGTCTACCTACACCTCCATCTTGAATGGAAGTAGGACCTAAATGCTTGAAGTTAAAAAAAAAATTCTAGAATTTGAACAAAGATACTTCATAAAAAAAAGAATATAAAAACTAATGTGAATTAATGGAAAAGATAACATTCTGTCAATGAGAGATTCAGGAAAGTATTCCGGTTATATCCTACAAACACACTACATAATCATTTGTATTGACTGTGAAATTGAATTGAATATATCTGCAACTGGGTTTCTTCTTCTAGGTTTTTAGATAAATTTCATTCTAGTTATACTTTTGGTAACTAGTACATCTTACAGTTAAAGAAATGTAATAACTAAATAAAATAGTGATATCTCTTCCTTGATGATGTGAAGGATTCAGATTATTCTGTTTTAGTTTCTAAACTTCACAAGATGTACTGCTAGTTTAATACTTAGTATGGCTGATGTGCATTTCAAGTGTCTATAACTTTCTATTACTTTTCCTGGTGCAATGAAAAGATGAAGAGTCAGAACATCTGGGTTATAATCTTAGCATTTTACTTATTAGTTCTGTGTCTTTGAAAATTCATTTAACTTCTTTGACTGGGTTGCAGTGTACAGCTTACATGAGAATTTGTTTGAAAATATCTTTTAAGTTGTAGAGTGTTGTTAGATATACCATCTAAAATACTTTCTTTTGAATGATAAGGGGTATAAAAAGTACAAATGTAAGTTATTTATTATTCTTCCTGTTTATTAATATTTATCTGAGAGATACTATAATCTTTATTATATAGGGTAAATATATGAGAAAAGTCAGCTGCTTTGTCTATTGCCACCAGAGGATTAGAGAGAAGTTTAACATAGGACACAGATTCCAGGTGATGTATATTCTTATATTTAAATTTTTTTTCAGTTCTTGAATCTTTACATCTCTTTTTGACCTTGTTGTTTACCTGTATACACATATGAAAATACTCTGTGTGTGTGTGTACAGTATATTTACATGTAATGCATTTATATATTGTGTTGGGGAGTACCAAAATACTTTAGTAGATATATTAATAGATTGTTACTTTGAAGGAGAAAACTTAGTTCATTCATTAATTTTTGTGCTGTTGTTTGTGCAAGGTACAATTTAGTTGTCCTGGCTTCAATATTTGACCATGTTAATTGCAAAACATTGGTGTCATTTTGTTGTTTGCATGATTATTGGTTTCTGTTCAAATTATGTACCTTTTTAATAGATCCTCAAAATCTTCACTGGATGTACATATGGATAAGGATGCATTCTGTTTTCAATTTATTAATTTAACTATACATTAAAGAGACAAAATTGGTATACAAAAGATAAAAATGATAATTTCTTGGGTGTACAGCTGAACTTTGAGGAGGGTCTTATGGCATTATCTCCCTTCAATCACCAATTTATTGAGGACCAACTTGTATATTTCAGACAGGAGAGATGTTTTAAAAGTGAAAGAAACCATATTTTTGTTAATATCACTCATCGATTAATTTGATTAGCTAATGCATTTATTTATCATTTACTCTAAGTCACACACTATGCTAGATGCTGAGGATAAAATAGGAGTAGGTTATAATTACTCATAATCTAATGGAGGAGATGAACAGTAATCAAATAATTTCAGAATTAAATTTAAAATTAGAACAGTGATAAATACTAAGGAGAAGTAAGTGTGTTGTCTTACGAAAACATACAACAAGTTGAGAGAAATAGAAAAAGTTATAGGTATGAATTTTAATAATAAAAAGAAATGAGAAGTACCCTTAGTAACCAATAACAATATTGTCATGTGTATCTTATATATTACAGAGTTCCAATGGTAGGAGTTTTGATAAAATTATGGAGAAGAGTAATTTGCCATTAGCTAGGTGAACTTAAAGAATTATAGCCTTCATTGGTGTGGCTCAGTTGGTTGGTGCATCATCCCATACACCAAAATGTTGGTGGTTCAAGTACTGATCAGAGCACAATCCTAGGTTGCAGGTTTATCCCCTGTGGGAACAGGTATGGGAGACAACAATCGATGGTTCTCTCTCAAGTCGATGTTTCTCTCTCTCACTTCCTCTCTCTCTAAAATCAATAAATACTTTTTTTTAAAAAAGAATATTATAAAATAGTTTATAAAAGTAATGTTAAATATAAAAACTGGAGCATTAGAGAAAAACCAATTGGTTTCATTTTATATACAGTGGTACCTTGGTACTTGTTATTAATTCATTCCAGAACTCATGATGAATACCAAAACTGATGGGTAGTGAGCAAGTGATGAGTGAAGAAGCATTTTCTCTTGTGGGGCTGCGTCGTGGCTCATACAAGTCCTAGCAAGTGTGACGAGTCCTGAGCATGCACCAAGGGCTGAAACATTTTTTTCTTGTCAAAATGCAAACAGTACAGAATTTGACGAGTTCTGAAGCTGATGAGTACTGAGATATGACTGTACTTGGAATTGATGGGATAAATCTATATGCCAAGTTATCTTTTAATACATGTCACTCTTATACACAGAGTTTCCTTACCTTTAAAAGTAAGGAAATACAACATAAGACACTATAAATATAGCCAAAATAAATATTTTCCCTAAAATATTAATGGAAGCATCAAGAAATTTTATTATTTTTTCATTGTTGTTTTTCTTTTTCTAAACTTAACTTTAGAAAGGAGCCCATTATTTTGACTTTATATTTGTCAATTTTGCTTTGTTGAATATTTATACTGTTGTTTGACTTGCAGAACTTATAAGAAATTTATAAAAATAAAGATTTTCAGCCCTGGCTGGTGTGGCTCAGTGGATTGAGCATCAGGCTGAGAAGCAAAGAGTCACCAGTTCCATTGCTAGTCACGGCGCATGCCTGGGTTGCGGGCCAGTTCCCCAGTAGGGGGTGTTCGAGCGGCAGACACACATTGATGTTTCTGCTCCTCTCTTTCTCTTTCCCTTCCCCTCTCTCTAAAAATGAATAAATAAAATATTTAAAAAAATTTTCAGATTTTATGGTCAAGTTGGAGGCATAGGTAAACACAACTTGCCTCCTTGTGCAACCATGTGAAAATTACAGCCAAACTATAGAACAACCATCACTCAGAACCATCAGGAATTGAGTTGAATGGAAGTCTGACGACTGCATACATAAAATAACCATGTCCATACAGACTGGTAGGAGACAGAGGTGTGGAGGTGCCGAAATGTGGAGACATGGAACGGGCTGGTCCTATACCCATGTATGATGCATAAAAATTTGGGTGGGATATCTCGGGAGCAAGGATTCACATGCCAGGGCCCCACAGCTGAAGGCTCCAGTACCAGGAAGATAAGCCCCCAAAACATCTGCTGTAAAAACCAGTGGGGTCTGAGACATTAAAAGAAATTATTGGATTCCTAAGCAGTTTCTCTTAACAGGCTTGCAGACAGTCTTACTCAGACTCACTCCTCTCAGCTCCAGTCACCAGGGTAGCAGCTTGAAAAGCAACAGTGGCATATGGGGAGGAACTGAAGTTTCTGGCTTCAGGGCAAGAGGTGGGGGGCAGCTTTCAGACAGAATGTTGGGCAGAGGTCATTGCTCCTTTTCTGAGTCCTCCCCTAACACAGCCACAGAAAGTGCAGGCAGGTGACTTATCTGAGACTCTATGAACCTGGCTCACACAGTTTGCTCCACCCTGTGAATCTCAGAGGCTCTGCCTGACCAAACTTATAGGCCCACCCGAGATGTTAACAGTGGCTTTTCCATATGAATGGCTTGTCTCCACTTAGGCTTCAAATCTTCCTAAATTCCCTCAAACAAGCAACAGACAGCTTCAGCAAGCCCCCAGCCCCCATACCTCGTTAAGTGGCCCCAGGCCCAGCACTAACAGCAGCCACCTTTGAATCACAGCTTAGCTTCTCCTGGGAACCTCCAAGCTTAGCTCAAGTAGCAGCTATCTGCAGATTGCTTTGTAGCTCATGTTGGGTGGCCCTGTGCAGAACACAGGTGGTAGCTGGCCATGGTCTGCAACACCCAAGTAACTGCAGAGCCTGCGCATGCAGAGGACAGGTACAGATCACACTGGAGCACCACCACCCTTGCCCTACACAGCTGATCCTCCACAGAAGGTAGAGGTTGGTGATCAGTGGTCACAGACAGTTCTTGTAACTGGTTGGCCTATGGAAATCCCTCCCATTGACCTGTCAACAGCAATCAAGGATTAAATACAAGAGGAGGGTATATTCAACCCACATGTAGGGCACACCTTAAGTACCCAGCTTGGAAGATAGGGGCTGCTGTGCCACTGGACCCTACAGGACACCTACTACATTAGGCCCCGCTACCAAGACAGGGAGTCATAGCAGCTCTACTTAACACATAGAAACAAACACGGGGAGGCTGCCAAAATGAGGAGACAAAGAAACATGGTGCAAATGAAGGAACAGATCAAACCCCCAGAAGAATAAAACAAAATGGAGATGAGCAATCTATTAGATGCAGAATTCAAAACACTGGTTATAAAGATGCTCAAGGAACTTATTGAGTACCTCAACAGCGTAAAAAAATATCCCGGCAGAAATGAAGGATATACTAATGGAAATAAAAAACAATTTATTCGGAATCAGTGGTAGAGTAGATAAAGCTGAGATCAAATCAATGATATGAAACATAATCAACAACAAAATACCCCAATCAGAACAACAAGAGGAAAAAAGAATCCAAATAAAATGAGGTACTGTAAGCAGCCTCTGGGACAACTTCAAGCATACCAACATTTGCATCATAGGGGTGCCAGAAGGGGATAAAAAAGAGCAATAAATTGGAAATCTATTTGAAAAAAAATAATGAAAGAAAACTTCCCTGATTTGGTGAAAGAAATAGACATGTAAGTCCAGGAAGCACAGAGAATCCCAAATAAGATAGACACAAACAGGCCCACATCAAGATACATGATAATTAAAATGCCAAAGGTTAAAGATAAAGAGAGAATCTTAAATGCAGCAAGAAAAAGTAGAGAGTTACTTACAAAGGAGTTCCTATAAGACTGTCAGCTGATTTCTCAAAAGAAACTTTGCAGGATAGAAGCTACTGGAAATAAGTATTCAAAGTCATGAAAGCCAGGGACCTACAGCCAGGATTGCTCTACCCAGTAAAGCTACCATTTAGAATCAAAAGGCAGATAAAGAGATTCCCAGACAAGAGATTCCCTAAAAGAGTTCATCATCACCAAACCATTATTATATGAAATGTTAAAGGGACTTATAAGTAAAAGAAGATCAAATCTATGAAATAGAAAGTGCCAATAATCACATACCCATGAACAATTGAACCTAAACAACAAACTGAGAAAACAAGAAGAACGGGGACAAAATTATGGATACAGAGAGTGTTTTGATGGTTGCCAGATACGAAGGCAGTTTAGGGGAGTGGGTAAAGAAGTGAGGGGATTAAGAAGTACAAATTGGTAGTTACAGAATAGCCATAGAGATTTAAAGTACAGTATAAGAAATGATGTAGCCAAAGAACTTATACACATGACCTATGGATATTAATAAGGTATAGGGATTACATGATGGAGTGGGTGATGCTGGGTGGGGAGTGCAAATGGGGAAAAATTGGGACAACTGTAATAGCATAATCAATAAAATATAATTTTAAAAAGAGATTTTCAGTTTTATATGATAATACTTCTCTTCATTTTTCATAATCAAAGCCTAAAATTCTAAGCTTAAGTTTCTTAAATTATTTAGCATTCTTGATTCCTAGTATACTGTTGTATAATGTTATATCTGCTTCTCTAAATATTTAATTCAATATGTTTGCAAGAAATGCCCCCACTAAAATATTTCTCTGTGTAAATGGAATAAAAGAGACATTTTAATACTATTTAAGTTCTTGTTGATTACTGAATGAGAATTTACAAATAAGTTTTAGGCTTATACTTTATCAGCCTTTCCTCATTTTGTAGAGAAACTGCTCAGACTTCATGCAAGCACCTCTCACTTCCTCACTCACAGAGTTCCCTGCATGAATTTTATTTTTTAATGGGTCCTGGAGATAAAATCCCTGGGTGGGTTGAAAACTGGGGGAAGGAAAATGTATGCCTTTGGGTTGTATATTTTATTCATGAGGATAGTGCTGCTTATGTTCATTTCCCCTGCCTCTTCTTTGGCTATTTTCAATTTAGATTTATCAAAGAGTTAACAACTTATTGCATGTTTAGTATCTGGTATAGAATCTGACTATTATTAGGAATGCATACTGAGAATACTTTTTTCTATCTCTTCTCAATCCTTGGAGTTAAAAAAGTGTTCCTTTAAGTAGTTTTGTATTAAACATCCAACAGTGTTATCCTGGCTTTCAATATATAATAGAACATGAAATAAAATTACATACTGAAATATACTGTAATCTTATCTATCAACTCCTGGTTTATGGTGGTCTCCATGAGGGTCAACTGTTGGAATTAGGATTAATGAACCATAAAATGCTTTTCACCCCTTTGAGATGAGGACATTTTGTTCCCTAATTCTCAATGCCTGCACACTTAAATTTTTGCCTATGTTAAAAAAAGTACTTAGTTTCAGTAAGAATACTTCTTCCCCCGACATCAAGATTGAAAAGTTAACTACAAGATGCATTTGTTAAGTTCTATACATATTTTATGAAAGGTAATAGAAGTCAGCAATGTCTCAATAAATTAAAAAGTAAAAGATAATTACTGTCATTTCGTGCTGTTTGTACCAACATCGAAAATAACTTTCCCCAAAACCTTTCCATTTAACAGTCATACAGGTCAGTCAGAACATATAACAAACAGTCAGACTTCTCTTTTCTAATCTGGACATTTTTTGGCACACACTTAGTGATTTAACTAAAATTTGTGTGGATGAATAGTGTAGAGAGAGACCCAATTCTTTCACATTCTTTGGATGCATGATAACATGGGGGAAAACACTACATGAATTGAGAACTCTGGCTAATGTTATAAATGTGAGTAGTTGTGTTTGCCCTTCCTTTCTTAGAAAGATCTTCAGCATTTTTATAAAATGTAGTACAAATATACATTGGAACTATGTATAAGTTTTAAATTTTTGTGAGGTAAAAACATTCATTTGAACAAAGATGCAACTTATATAGAGAATCACATTTTTTGTTGAGGATCTTGGAATACCCACCAGAAGATCATCCACTTAGTAGAAAAGATTCCTGCTTTGAAAAATGAGTTCTTTTGAAGCCATGGATCACTGACTAACTGATCATGTATTTACTTTCTTCTCTCTTTTTCTAGTTTATGGACAATAAGAGGTAGGAGTCAGACAGCAATAAGGGAATTTGGATTTCACATGTGCAGATTTTTGACACTTTGATATAGAGGAATGATAATTCTAAATATTAAGTATGTATTAAGTTATATATTATAGTAAGTAAACTTAGATTCTAAATATAACAAATGGATCATATGTTTATCTTATAGATAAATTAGAACTATTAAAAATATATTAAATAAAATACTGAAAATAACACTTGACCAGGAGTCAGTTCTCTAGTACCAGTTTATATTAAATTTGCCTAAATTTCGTCATTTCTACAGGATGGACTAGAGTCTGAATACACTGTCAATTTTTTTAAATTAGAATTTTTGATTGTTTCATGCCTTCTTTCATATATATACTTAATAAGTTACTTAGAGTTATCATTCCCCTATAGCTGGGATTTCCTCAGAAAACTAAAAATGGAACTGCCTTTTGACCCAGCGATTCCACTGCTGGGATTATACCCTAAGAATCCTGAAACTCCAAATCAAAAGAACCTATGCACCCCAATGTTCATAGCAGCACAATTTACGATAGCCAAGTGCAGGAAGCAATGTAAGTGCCCATCAGTAGATGAGTGGATCAAAAACTGTGGTACATTTACACAGTGGAATACTATGCAGCAGAAAGAAAGAAGGAGCTCAGATCCTTCATGACAGCATGGATGGCACTGGATAGTATTATGCTAAGTGAAATAAGCCAGGGGGTGAAAGACAAATACCATATGATCTTATCTGTAAGTGGAATCTAATCAACAAAACAAACAAGCAAGCAAAATATAACCAGAGACATTGAAATAAAGAACAAACTGACAGTACCCAGAGGGGTGGGAGGATGGGGATAAAGGGAAAAAGAAGAAGGGTCAAATCAAGGAATATATAAAGGACCCATGGACAAAGCCAAAGCAGGGAAGGATTGAGGGTGGGGATGAGTGGGGTGGGGAAAAGTGATGGTGGGAAAATGGAGACAAACTGTACTCGAACAACAATAAAAAAATGAAAGAAAAAAGTAAAAATAGCACGGGAAAGTGGTGGGAGGTAGGCAGAGACAAATGTATTTGAAAAAATAAAATAAAATAAAAAAAAACAAACAAAAAACCAAAAAAATAAAAGTAAAAATAAAAAAAATGTCTGTGCTATTGAAAATAATTAGTAAAAATCATGTAAGTTAGGAACTATACACGCATATTGTGTCACAGATCTTGCTTTCTTGTCTGTTTTTCTTAATGTTACATGTATCCATTGAGGCCTTACATATGATAGTTGTTCCCTTGGGTTTAGCTCTGTTGGTAAAAGAAAGATTTCAAAGTTTATTTTCAAAATGCTATTTAAAATTTAAGCCAGTAAATATTTCAAAGAAACAAAAATAAAACACTTAAAATTAGAAATATTAGAAAAATTAAATTGGAACATATTCCAAACATATTGAGAAAAAAAAGACTACTTTTAACAAATGTTTATGATTTGACATGTTTGCTTTATATGTTTTTGTTGTTTTAAAGAAATAAAAGGTTACAAAGACTGCTGAATCCCTTCACATTCCATTCTGGCCCACTTTACTTCTTCAGAAGTAACTACTATTCTGAAGTTGGTGTGTTTTCTTCCTTTAAGTTATTATATTTCTATGTATGTTTATACCCATAAATTATAGCATATACCTGCTCTGCCAATATGCTGATCACTAGTCAAATCTGACTAATTACATTTAAATTAATTTCAATGAAATGAAATAAAATAAAATAAAATGAAACATTTATTTCCTCAGGAGTGCTAACTGCATTACAAATATTCAGTATAAGCGTGTGGTTTAGGCTGCTACATTGGACAGTGCAGATACATAATATTTTTATCATTGCAAGACGTTCTGATATATATTATTGTTTGCTTGCTCTTAAACTTCATACATATGGAATCATGCTATTCATATTCTGTAGCTCATTTTTTTCACTTAATATTATATTTGAGATTTACATAACAACACATTTATAAACATTTAAGCTATTTTCAACTTTTAAATGTTAAAATAATAATCTAATACTTTTTATACTTGTTTCTTTACACATATGTGTAAACCTTTCTTTTGGGAATGCATTTGTTGGTTGTAATCATTTCCAACTTCATATGATGTGATCAAATAATTTCCTAAAGTAGTTATATCAATTTAAGCTTAACCAATGTGTGCAAGAATTCTTTTTCCTCATATACTTGCTGATACTTAATATTATTAAGTAGAGTGTCAAATGTTATCTTGTTTTAATTTTCATTTCCCTAATATTTAGTGAGGATGAACAGCATTTCATATGTTTATTGGCCATTTATATTTCCTTTTCTGTGAATTGCCTATTCACATTCCTTTTTATTTAAAATTATTTATTTTCTTTTTGATTTAAGAATTCTTTATAATAATTCATTTTTGGTTATGTATTATAAATTTGTCCCATTTTGTTCTTGTGTTTTTACTTTGTTTATGATATCTGGAAGCATAGAAGTTTTAAAACTTAGTGTGTAAAAATTTTTAGGTTTTCCTTTAATGTTTGTATTTTTTTTAAATTTAATTTTAATTTATTTTTTCAAATACATCTGTCTCTGCCTCCCCCCACCACTTTCCCTTGCCCCCTCCCTCCATCCCTCAGCTCTTCCCCTTTGGTTTTGTCCATGAGTCCTTGCTATATGTTCCTTGACTTTCCCCTTCCCTTTCTTTTCCCCGTCCCCGCTCCCTCCTTCCCTCTTGTCTCTGTTGATTTCTTCTCCTTTCAGTGTTGCTGGTCTTATTTTCCTTGCATCTTTGTATTGTTGGTTAGGTTCCGCTTATAGGTGAGATCATAGGGTATTTGTCTTTCGCCCCCTGGCTTATTTCGCTTAGCATGATGCTCTCCAGTTCCATCCATGCTGTCGCAGAGTTTAGTAGTTCTTTTTTTCTTTCTGCTGCGTAGTACTCCATTGTGTATATGTACCATCACTTTTTGATCCCATCATCTACTGATGGGCATTTAGGTTGCTTCCAACACTTGGCTGTTGTAAATTGCGCTGCTATGAACATTGGGGTGCATAGGTTCTTTTGTATTGGCGTTTTGGTGTTCTTAGCGTATAGTCCCAGCAGGGGAATCGCTGGATCAAAAGGCAGTTCCATTTTCAGCTTTTTGAGGAAATTTCACACTGCTTTCCAGCGTGGCTGCACCAGTCTGCATTCCCACCAACAGTGGACTAGGGTTCCCTTTTCTCCACAGCCTCGCCAGCACCTGTTGTTTGTGGATCTGTTTATGATGGCCATTCTGACCGGTGTGAGGTGGTACCTCATGGTGGTTTTGATCTGCATTTCTCTGATGGCTAGTGATGCTGAGCATCCTTTCAAATGCCTCTGGGCCCTCTGTATCTCCTCCTTGGAAAAGCATCTGCCCAGGTCCTTTGCCCATTTTTTGAATGGATCGTTTGTCTTCTTGGAGTAGAGTCGAGTGAGTTCTTTACATATCTTGGAGATCAAACCTCTTTCTGATGTATCATTAGCGAATATATTTTCCCATATGGTTGGCTCCCTTTTCCTTTTGCTGATGTTTTCTTTGGCCGTGCAGAAGCTTCTTATTTTGATGAGGTCCCACTTGTTTATTCTTTCCTTTATGTCCCTTGCTTTAGGAGACATATCAGTGAAAACATTGCTGCGTGGGATATCTGAGAGTTTCCTGCCAATGTTCTACTCTAGGACTTTGATGGTGTTGCGACTTATATTTCAGTCTTTTATCCATCTTGAGTTTATTTTTGTGTATGGTGTCAGCTGATGATCCAATTTCAATTATTTGCATGTCGCCGTCCAGCTCTCCCAACACCATTTGTTGAAGAGGCTGTTATTGCTCCATTTTATGCTTCTGCCCCCTTTGTCAAATAGTAGATGCCCATAGAGACCTGGGCTTATTTCTGGGCTTTCTATTCTGTTCCACTGGTCTATGGGTCTGTTCTTGTGCCAGTACCAGATTGTTTTGAGTATAGTGGC
Organism: Pteronotus mesoamericanus; assembly: GCF_021234165.1. NCBI lineage: Eukaryota > Metazoa > Chordata > Mammalia > Chiroptera > Mormoopidae > Pteronotus > Pteronotus mesoamericanus. The sequence continues at coordinate 41,963,954 of NW_026555186.1, read as the reverse complement.
TTTGTAGTACAGTTTGATGTCCGGTATTGTGATCCCTCCTACTTTGTTTTTCTTTCTCAAAATTGCTGAGAAAGAAAGAAATCGGGGCTGTTTATGGTTCCATATAAATCTTTGAAATGTCTGTTCTATTTCTGTGAAATATGTCATTGGTATCTTAATAGGGATTGCACTGAATCTATAAATTGCTTTGGGTAGTATGGACATTTTGAGGATATTAATTCTTCCAATCCATGAGCACGGTATATGCTTCCATTTATTTGTGTCTTCCTTAATTTCTTTCTTCAATGTTGTATAGTTTTCTGCATACAGGTCCTTTACGTCTTTGGTTAAATTTATGCCTAGGTACGTTATTTTTCTTGTTGCTATATCGAATGGTATATTTTTTCTGATTTCTTCTTCTTCTATTGCATTGCTGGTGTACAAAAACGCCTTTGATTTCTGAATGTTGACTTTGTATCCTGCTGTTTTGCCAAATTCACTTATTAGGTTGAGGAATTTTTTGGTAGAGTCTACAGGGTTCTCTATGTACACTATCCTGTCATCTGCAAACAATGATAGCTTTACTTCCTCCTTTCCTATTTGGATGCCTTTTATCTCTTTCTCTTGTCTGACCGCTGTGGCTAGGACTTCCAATATGATGTTGAAAAGAAGCAGCGAAAGTGGACATCCTTGTCGTGTTCCCAATCTTAGTGGGAAAGCTTTTAGTTTTTGACCATTGAGTATGATGGTGGCTGTAGGTTTTTCATAGATGGCCTTTATTACGTTGAGGAATGCCCCATTTATTCCCATTTTGCTGAGTGTTTTCATCATAAATGAGTGCTGTACCTTATCGAATGCTTTTTCTGCATCTATCGAGATGATCATGTGGTTTTCGTCTTTTCTTTTATTTATGTGATGTATCACGTTTACTGATTTGCATATATTGAACCATCCCTGCATGCCTGGGATGAATCCCACTTGATCGTGGTGGATAATCTTTTTAATGTATTGCTGGGTGCGGTTTGCCAATATTTTGTTGAGGATTTTAGCATCTATGTTCATCAGTGAAATTGGCCTGTAGTTTTCTTTCTTTGTAGGGTCTTTATCTGGTTTTGGGATTAGGGTTATGCTGACCTCATAAAAAGAGTCTGAGAGTCTTCCTTACTTTTGAATTTTTTGGAATAGTCTGAGAAGGACAGGGGTTAGCTCTTCCTTAAATATTTTGTAAAATTCTCCCGTGAAACCATCCAGCCCAGGTCTTTTGTGTGCCGGGAGTTTCTTGATGACTGCTTCAATTTCCCCAGCTGTTATCGGTCTGTTCAAGCTTTCTGTTTCTTCCTCCTTCAGTGCTGGAAGATTATACTTTTCTAGAAATTTGTCCATTTCATCAAGATTTTCAAATTTCTTGGCATATAATTGTTCATAGTAGTTTCTGACAATCCTTTGTATTTCTGTGGTATCAGTTGTTATTTCTCCTCTTTCATTTCTGATGTTATTAATTTGGGTCCTCTCCATTTTATTTTTGATGAGTCTGTTTAAAGGCTTGTCAATTTTATTTATCTTTTCAAAGAACCAGCTTCTGGATAGTTGATCCTTTGAATTGTTCTTTTTGTCTCTATGTTATTCAGTTCTGCTCTAATCTTGACTATTTCCTTCCTTCTACTTGCTCTGGGATTTATTTGCTGTTGTTTCTCCAGTTCTTGAAGTTGTAGGGTTAGGTCTTTTATTTGAAATGTTTCTGTCTTTTTTAGGTAAGCCTGTATTGCTATGAACTTCCCTCTCAGGACCGCCTTTGCTGTGTCCCATAGGTTTTGGACTGTTGTCTGTTCATTTTCATTTGTTTCCAGTAATTTTTTGATTTCTTCTCTTATCTCATCATTGACCCATTCATTGTTTAATAGTCTACTGTTCAGTCTCCATGAGTTTGCAAGTGTTTGAGGTTTCTCTTTGAGGTCAATTTCCAGTTTCAATCCCTTGTGGTCCGAGAGAAAGTTTGGTATTATTTCAATTTTCCTGAATTGCGGAGGTTTGCTTTGTGTCCTATCATGTGGTCTATCTTTGAAAAACTGCCATGAGCATTTGAAAAGAATGTGTAGTTTTCTTCTTTGGGATGTAAGGTTCTATATATGTCAGTTAAGTCTCTTTGTTTCAGTGTGTCATTCAGCGCCACGATATGTTTATTAATGTTTTGTTTGGAAGATCTGTCCATTTTTGACAGTGGGGTGTTGAAATCCCCTACTATCAGTGTGTTGCTGTCTATATCTTTTTGGAAGTCATCCAACAATTTCCTTATAAACTTGGGGGCTCCTATATTGGGAGCATATAAGTTTACAATGTTGATGTCTTCTTGATAGATTCTTCCTTTAAGTATGATAAAGTGCCCCTCTGGGTCTCTCTTTATGGCCTTTGCTTTGAAATCTACTTTGTCTGATACAAGTATGGCAACCCCAGCCTTTTTCTCATGCCCATTTGCTTGGAATATTTTTTTCCATCCCTTTACTTTCAATCTGTGTAGGTCTCTTGCTCTGATGTGGGTCTCTTGTAGACAGCATATGTGTGGGTCATGTGTTCTTATCCATTCAGCTACCCTGTGTCTTTTGATTGGGGCATTTAGTCCATTCACATTGAGAGATATTACTGATAGAAACTTACTCATCTTTTCTCTTTGTACCTGTGTTCCTCTCTCTCTCATTCTTTTCTTTCATCTGTTTAAACCAGTCCCCTTAGCATATCTTGGAGTGCTGGTTTGGTAGAGATGTATTCTTTTAGCCTTCTCTTGTCTGGGAAACTCCGTATTTCCCCTTCTATTTTAATGGAGAGCCTAGCTGGGTAGAGCAGCCTTGGCTGTAGGCCCTTGCTTTTCATGGCTTGGAATATTTGTTGCCATTCCCTTCTGGCTTGTAGTGTTTCTGTTGAGAAGTCAGCTCCTAGGCGTATCGGGGCCCCCTTGTATGTTACTTTCTCCTTCTCCCTTGCTGCCTAGAGGATTCTCTCTTTGTCTTTGACATTTGCCATTTTAATGATGATGTGTCTTGGAGTGGACCTCTTTGAGTCCCTCTTGAGTGGGGTCCTCTGTGCCTCCTGGATCCATGAGAGCCTTTCCTCAAATTCGGGAAATTTTCCATCATTACTTTTTCGAGGAGGTTCTCTATCCCTCGTTCCTCTTCTTCTCCTTCTGGTATCCCTATTATATGGATATTATTGCGTTTCAGGTTGTCCTGCATTTCCCTAAATGCCTCTTCATTCTTTTTGAGTCATTTTTCCATTTCTTGTTCTTTCTGGGAGTTTCTTTCTACCTTATCCTCCATCTCACTGATCGATCCTCGTCTTCATAGAGCCTGTTTTGGATTCCTTCTACTGTGTTCTTCAATTCAGAAATGGTATTCTTCATATCCTCTTGTGTCTTCTTGATAGTTTCTATGTCCTTTTCCAGGCTTATATAGATTGCTGTAAGGTCCTGAGAGTTTCTGTGCAGTTTCTCATAGTTCTCTTTGAGCTGGCTGAGCTCATTGAGCTTCCTAGAACCATTGTTTTGAATTCAGTATCTGATAGTTCCCTTGCCTCTATTTCATTTAGCACTCTCTTGGGGAGTCCCCTTTTCCACTCATTTGGGGGGAACTTCTTTTTCTTCCCATTTTTGTGAGAGTCTGTTAAGTATTTTTGTCCTTTACTTTTCTTTCTGGGCTTGCCTCTGATGATGTCAGTTGTTGACCCTATATGACCTTGGGTTGTTTGTTTGAGCCTTCCAGGAGTCTACTGTCTGTGTCTGACTCCTGCTTGGGGCAGCTCTGTGACCCCTTCGGTCAGGGCTGGGCTATGTTTTGGGATCTCTCTGCGCTCTCATGCGGGGTCCTTGAGCGTGCTCCCTGCGCGGCAGGTCCCCCGCCTCCCTGGGCTCGCATGTGCTTGCCCCAGACCAGGGGGCTTATTCGCGACCTCGTGTACTCATCTGGCCCCCCTGGCTGGCCAGCTCCCCGGCACTCGTCAGTTTACGGTCTTCTATTGTGTGTTTTCCCCGCTTTTGCCTCTTTGGGTGTGTTGCTTGCCCTCACCAAGTGGGAACTACGGAAACGGGAGGAAGTTAGCTCCAGGACTCTCTGGTTAATCCTGTCTCCAGTCTCTCCTCCAGGGACTCTAGGCAGCTCTACTAATTTTGTGAGCCGCTCCGCAATCGGGGGCAGGTGGGTCAGTTTATGCCTGCCCTTGCCGCTCTGTGCACTCCCTTTCAGGCCGTATCAGTGCCAATCTGTGGTAGGCCTTGCCGGCTGGTGCAAGCATTCGCCAGTGCGCGCGGGTCACACACGCTCGCCAACCCTTGCTGGTCACTCAGCGCAAGTGTGCGCGCCTGCACTGGGTGTTTTTGGGGTGTCTATGTGTGCTTTTCAGCTTTTGGCTCTTTGGGGGTGTGGCCTCTTCCCGTGCAATGGAGACTATGGCAAGGAGAAGGAGTCAGGACTCCCCGGTTCTCCTCCTGTTCTTTCCCCAACGACTCCGTTTCTAGTCTCTCCTCTGGGGTCTCTGGGTAGTTCTGTGACCCTTTCAGCCAAGGATCCACCACCTGTGTGGCCTGCGTTTCAATCGCAGGCATTCTGGTTCCTGCGCCCCCCTCTTCTGCCTCTTTGGGGGCGTGCCTTTCCAGCCCACAATGGAAACTAAGGAACAGGGAGGGAGTCGGGGCTCCCTGGTTCCTCCTTCTGTTCTTTCCCCAATGCCTCCATTTCCAGACTCTCCTCAGGGGCCTCCGGGCAGTTTCGTGACCCCTTCGGCCAAGGATCTACCTCCTGTACGGACTGTGTTTCAATCGCAGGCAGTCTGGTTCCTGTGTGCCCCTCGTCTGCCTCTTTGGGGTCGCGCCTTTCCAGCCCACAATGGAGACTACAGAACGAGGAGGGAGTCGGGACTTCCCGGTTCCTCCTCCCGTTCTTTCCCCATCGCCTCCGTCTCCAGTCTCTCCTCAAGGCTCTCCCAGCCAGTCTGCACTCAGCCCCGCAGTTCACACGCTTACAAGCTGTGTGCGGAGCACACAAAAGGCAGGTTAATTGATTCCCTTCTGCCTGAGCGAGATGGTAGCTGCAGAGTGGGAGGTGCGTTATCACCCAGGCTCCACCCGGGCTGCCATGTCAGCTCTCTTCACAAAGTTTTCCTCACCAGTCTTTTCCCAGGCACCAGCCCACCCTGCTGCCACCTCTACCCAGAGATCAAGGAGGGTGGCTGCCACTGCAATTTTTGCGTTGGCCCTTTAAATGTCGCTTTGCATCCCCAGCCAACTGTCTCTGACATAGAGTGCCCCTAAGCTTTTCAGGGTTGCGTTTTGTCTGTATTTTCTTGGTTTTAGCTGCTGTAGTTTAGGAGTCCCTGTTTATGGTTCAGACCTGTTCTTCTTAGGGGGATCTAACTGGCTGTTTCAATGTCTCTCTGGTGCTAGTGCCCGTTGGCACCCAGCCCACCCTCTTGAGCCTCCACCGCACTTCTCACCTGTTGGGATGTGTGAGAGTCGAATCCACTGTCCACGGCACCAAGGCTCCTCTCCCACTATTGTTCCATTGTTTTCCAGGTGATTACTCCACTATTTAGTCGCAATTGCAGTTTGGTCTTGGGAGGAGGTCAGCATGACTCCCATTCACTCCTCCGCCATCTTCTTTATCCCTAATGTTTGTATTTTTTAAGGTCTTGTTTAAGCAAGCTTTTCCTATTTTGATGCCATATGGTTCATTTCCTGCTTTTTCTTCTAAAAATTTTATAATTTTGCTTTTTTAGATTTCAGTTTTTAAATCTACCTGGGATTTATTCTTTGAAACAGTGATCTAATTTTCCACCCTAAGTAAAACTAATTTTCTCAGCGTCAATTCTTGAATAATTCCTCTTCTCCTCACTGGTTTGTATTGCCAACTTTTTGTCTACCAAACTGCCATATATAGATGAATCTGTTTCTGGGTTTTCTATTTGGTGTGGCTGATTTGTTTATCTCTGTGACAGTATCAAGCAATCTAAATTTTCGAAGCTTTAGGATGTGATGATGGCTGTTAGGGTACATCATCCTACCCGTTCATCTTCAAAATTATTCTACTTTCAGTCTATTCTCTCACATGTGAGTTATAGGGTTATATTATTAAGTTATGATAACAACCCTCACTGGATTTTTATTGGAATTGAATTTAGAGAATAATTTAGTGAGAAGAGACATTTTTACAAAATTTAGTCTTCCCAGCTACTAACATGGTTTATCTTCTTACTCATTTGTGTTTCCATTTTTGCCTCTATAGAGGTTTTCTCAGGTTTTGTTAGAGATATTTATATTTAGGCACATTATACGTTTGTTTCTATTGTGAATAAGATCTTTCATTACGTTTTTACTTGGTTGTTGCATGTGTTTAGGAATCCTACTAATTTTTTGAATATTCATCTTGTATTCAATAACCTGTTGAATTGTCTTACTAGTTTTGACAATTTGTAGATTCTCTTGGATCTTCTATATAATCATACTATCTGCAGATTAAAAAATCATTATACTCTTAATACTTTTAAAATTGGTTAGGATTTCCTGTACAAGATTGAACAGAAGCAGCCCTGGCCGGGTTGCTCAGTTGGTTGTAGCTTCCTGCTGTATGCCAAAAGCTTGTGGGCTCAATCCCTGTCAGCGCATATACCTAGGCTGCAGGTTTGATCCTTGGTCAGGGCAGCTATGGGAGGCAGCCAATTGATGTTTCTCTCTCACATCGATGTTTCTCCCTCTCTCTCCTTCTCTTTCCCCACCTCCCTCCCCATCTCTCTCTCTTCTCCCTTCCATCCCCACCTCTCTCAAATATATAAACATATACTTGGGGAAGATTTTTTAGAGAGATTGAATAGGAGCAGTAAGTAATAAACATTCTCATCTTGTTTCTGACTTTGAAGTAAATGCTTTTAAAGTCTTACCATTAAATGTTAGGCTAAGAAAATATTTTTTTTGTATTCTTAGCTTGTTAAGAGGTTATTAAATGGTAACGTATGAATGTTGCATGCTTTCTTGTATCTTTTTAAAAGATCTTGTAATTTTTCTCCTGTAATATGTGACAAATTGGGCTAATAGGTTTTTAAATGTTAGCTTATCCTTGAGTTCCTAGAATAAATCTTACTGCTCATGGTGTAGTTATATAGCTACACACATAGCTTATACACAGACATGTATATTATGCAGATAGACACACACTCTGCATAATTAAATTGTTTAAATTTGCTAATATTTTGTGTAAAATTTCTTTTATATATGTTAGCAAATAAGACTGGCCTATAGTTTTTTCTTATACAGTTTTGTCAATTTCAGCATTAAGATTATACTATACTACCCTTACAAAATGAGCTGAATAACTTTCTCAAGTTTTTAATTCTTCGGAGTATCTTGTAAGAGTAAGGGTTATCTGTTTCTTTAAGATTTGATAATACTTATCTGTGAACAACCTTGGCCTGGTGCTTTCTTGTGTAGATATTTGACTGCTGACTTAACTCTTTTGATAGTTATGAATATATTCAGTTTTTGAAACTCTTCTTGAGTTAAATTTAGGTTACTTTATACAGAAAGTCCCAAAAGTATTAATGTAATGTTAAATTTGGATGACTTCAAGAATATAAATGTCACAGACTTGTACAACCATTATTTAGAAGTCTGTTTAAACTTCCTTTATGTTTTATGGTTTTTGAATTGCAAATTAAAATTTTTTTAGTGTTTGCCACCTTTAGTCATAGGAACTGAGACAAAATATTAAAATTAAACATTTATTAAATTTATTTATAAGTTTCCTCTTTTTTTTCCCTGTGCAATTTATTTGTTGAAGAAATCAGTTTATTAATATGAAAAGTTTCCCACTGTGTTAGGGTTTCTGACAACCACTTCCAGTTTCAGTGATTCACTAGGAGGACTCAGGATTTATCATATAGTTGTACTCATGGTTATGATTTATTATAGCAAGAGAACACAAAATGACATCAGAAAAGGGACAGGGCAAAAGAGGTGAAGTCTAGAGGAAACCAGGCAGAAGCCTGTAAGAGTCTTCTAGTTGAGTCACACAGGATATGTTTGATTTCCTTAGGAATGAGTTGTGACAATACATGTGAAATGTGTAAAAGGGAGGCTCACTGGAGACTCAGTGCCCAGGGTTTTTCTTGCAGGCTGGTTAAATAGGTGTCCTCTGCCTGGCATGCACCTAAATTCCAGACTCGCAGAAGGAAAGCAGGTGTTCAGCATAAACCACATTATGCAAGCAGTTGAGGCATATTGAGCACTCTTATCACTTCCTGGAATGGTGGGAACCCTACTGAAATCCAAGCTCTTAGACACCAGCCAAGGTCCAGCCTTGAAAACTGGTTTTTTTAAGGACAGCGGTATCAGGCTTGCTGTGTAATTCTTTTCTGCATACTTATATTCAGGGCTTTGCTGATTGCATGCTAGGTGGTAAATAGGTTACTGTCTTCTGTTTCTTGTAAACCAGTAGTTAGATCTATAGGCTTACAGAAGCTCAATTCCTTTCTTTCCCTTCTTTCCTCCTTCCCACCCTTCCTTCTTTTTGGTAAGAAGATTTCATTGATGGTGTTGTATACTTTTAATTGCATCTTATCAGGAGGAATATAACATCTTGTTGCTCTTTTTTTATTTTTGTGAGTGTGTTGGGAAGTTTGATTTATAGTTTCAGGTATTATCACCCTGATCTAGGCATTATAAAGTCCCTGTCTTCAGATTACCTAATGAATTTTAGCACTTGTTGGCGATCATTGCCAAGAATTCATCATGCCATTCAGATTTGTAATATCTAACTTTTTCATTTATTAGCTGGAACATTTCTGTAAATAAGAACTTGCTCTCATCAACTATTTATTTACTCTGAAGTACAGTTAATAAAGAAAAGATAGGGAACACGCATGATTCTTTCCTTTTACTTCAGAACTCCTTTTACTTCCAGTATTCAAGATGATACGTTGCTTCCCTAGCATATTCTGAAAACAATTATGAGCTCACAGTTTTTTCATTGTTATGAACATTTTAAACATTTAATATTTTAGTACTTTGAAATTGAAATCTTTTCCCTAAAACTGTTTGCCATCTCAAGTTAGCTACTGAGCATTTTGACACAATACCATTAGCCTTTAATTCCTTGTTTACTGGCAAAGCAAGATAGTTTAAGTTATTCTTGTATTTTTCCTGCCCCAATTGGGAACCAGCTGTTTTTCTATGTAATCCTACCTCTTTTTAGGACAAAAATGATATGTAGAGACCACAATCTGACATATGAACTGTTCAATGCTTAGCATTTGTCATTGTTTCTAGCTTTTTTTCAGTGGAAATATAAACAGCTAGGAAATACGAACTTTAAAAAAACTTGTTCAATTACAGTTTTCCCAATTTTTCCCCCATTGCTTTCCCCTGCCCCTCCTCCCTGCCCCCATCAGTCCCCGCCCTGCTGTCCAGTACCAGGAGTCTTTTATACATGTTTCTTGTTTAGACCTTTCTCCTTCTTTCCCGCATTATCCCCCTCCACCCTCCCCTCTGGTCACTGTCAGTTTGTTCCTTATTTCCATGTCTCTGGTTCTATTTTGCTTGTTTGTTTTGTTCATTAGATTCCACTTATCGATGAGTTTATCCTGATATTTTCTATTCAAATCTGAGATTATGGGGTTTTTATTTAACTTCTTTTGGTTTTGTTATTGTGTTTTTTTCTGTTATGCTGAAATACTGGTTCCTAGTGACATTAATACAATTATTTGTTCTCTGTATATTAGTATCAGTGTAACAGCACCAATACCATTACTAATAATATGGTTACTGAAATTGTTTAAAATTTCTTTGCAGTTCTTTTGGTCCTTGTTGTATATCCCACTAAAGATTTACAATTAAATTGCTCTCTTTTGAAGTCACTTGAAATAATTACTCCCTGTATTTTTAAGCCATCGACTTGATACATAGATTTGTTTGTTTCATTTTACTTTCACTTTTTAGGAATGGCTTTTTAAATTCTTGATTCAATTTTGTTTTATAATTATGTTAGATATTTACATTATTTCAAAGTCATATCTAGAAAATAAGATAAATTTGGAGAAGTCTAGTTTCCATTATTTTCTCTTCTACCCTCTACTCTCCTTCCCACAGGCAGTAATTTAATTAGTTTGACTTATCTCTCCATTGTGTTTTTTTAAAATGGAACCAAATATGTGAGCTTATATTTTTATTTTCTTTCTTAAACACATGCATACTATTCACATTGTTCTTCACCCAGCTTTTTACATTTAGCAATATTTTCTGGAGATGATACCATAATAGTATATAAAAATTCCTTATTAGGTTCTGTTTTTAAATCTGATATGGGATTACCATACCATACATGTAATGTAAATTTAGACCCCAAACCTATCTTCAGGTTTTAGTCATTCATGAGAAACTTTTTTCCTACCTAAAGCTTTTGACAGAGAACCAGCTTTCTTGCTGCTCTTCTGAGTTGTGAGCAGAGATTTTGTTTTTATTTTTAACATTTCCTTTTATGTCATAAGCAATCTTTTGATTACCTGAAATTTTTACTCCAGTATCTCAGTTATTTCATTCTAACTCTCCTACTTGTATGGGTCCCAAACGATATATTCTGTCCCTACAAATGGACATTAACACCTCAGCTACCAGTTCTTAGATCTTGTTTCTACTCTGGGGAGTTTCTTAAATTGTCATGCTGTCAGCTTATACTCTTGTTACTCTGGGTTTGAGTTCTCTGTTTCTGAAGGCTAGGTATTTCTAAGCTATGTATTAGAATTTTCGTTTGTATTTTACCCAGCATTTCTTTGTGTTTAAAGCACGAACAGTTCACTTTGTCATGTTGCCAGAAGAAGATCAACAGCATTTATTTCTGTCACCCATGTTTGTCATTCCTTTCCTATAATTAACTGGTTGAAGGAACACACATGCATTCACATATATGAAACAATTTTATAAGATATATCTTGCAACTAAAATTATGACATTTTCTACCAAACCTTTCCCCTTTTCTTTCACTTGAAAAGATTATTTAGCTTTTGTAATAGTTATTTTGAGGTGCTTTTCAGTACATTCTCTTCCTTTTTCTCCTCTCTGTCTTTCTTATTTTCTTCTTTCTCATAATCAAAGAAAAATTATGTAGGGAACCCAGGTCAACTAACCTTAGTGTTTATTTCAAAAGGGCAATATATAATGTCACAAGGCTTTTAGACAACAACACTATAGTGAATATAGTCTTTTTAGTAAAATACAAAAATTACCCAAGTATAATTTGTGGACAATAGTGCTTTTGGTTTAGGGTGTTTTTTAAGTCTTTTTTTAAAAAAAATATTGTTCAGTACAGTTGTCCCCCTTTTTCTCCATTGCTCACCCCTACCCTGTGCTCCCTCTACCCTCACAGTCAACCCCCACCCATTTTCCGTGCCCATGAGTTCTCTATTCGTGTTCCTTTGCTTGTCTCTTCCATTTCTTTCACCTGTTATCCCCCTCCTCCCTCCCTTCTGGTCACTGTCAATTTTTCTTTATCGTCTCTTTTTTAAAAAAAGATTTTATTTATTTATTTTTAGAGAAAAGGGGAAGGAAGGATAGAGGGAGAGAAACATCAATGTGCCTTCCACATGTTCCCAACCACAGAACCTGGCTTGCAACCCAGGCATGTGCCCTGATTGGGACTCAAACCAGTGACCTCCACATGATGCCCAACCCACTAAGCCACACCAGCCAGGGGTATTTTTTTGAGTCTTTGAAGAGCCTTTATCCAATGACATTCATTCCTGTATGATTTTATATCTTTATTTCACTTATGCTGCCGTCTAACTTTTAGCTTCCTTATTGCTTTCTTTTGTACCCCTCTTTGTGCAGCGCAGGTGTTGCATTTAAACTGTATCTGCTTTTGGCATGCAACTGATAGGAGCTTTTGTAGTTCATATATTTTAGGAAGATCTTTTGCTGTGCATTGTTTTTGCAAATTAAAATATAGAGGCAATATTAAAATATAGTGAATAGCTTGGAAATGTACAAGTCATAGTTAAATCTTCAGATTCCTTAAAGAGATCTGTAGCTTTTGGAAAAATCTCATTTGGGGATAATAGACTTATTTGTAGCTTTGAGCAGCAGTAAGAATTTTGAAAAAGTATGAGAAAAATTGTTTATTTTGATAAAAATAATAGTAATTTCATTCATTCCTGTTTTTGTTAGCCTTTAACTCATATGTGTGATATTTTAAGAATGAGTATTAAATCTTTCTTTAGACCACATTAAGTGGCTCCAAGGGAACTTAATTTTCAGGCTACCCCAAAAGGTATTATTATCATTTTCTTTTTTGCTATAAGAGTTATCTTAAAAGAAACTTTAAAGCATACTTATTTAGTTATTTTTAAAAAGAGCACTTAGCAAATATAAGTGAAAAAAAATGGCATACATTCTATTGAAACCTGTGCATTGTTCAGCAAACTTAAAAGTGAAATGTTTTCTAACTGACCCTTGATTCAAATTATGAGAGATCATGCAGTGTAGACATTTACTGGCATGTGTAGTGAAAACACAAGGAATGTGATAAAGCTAATGAGAATCTTAATGTGGAATTTTTCTGATATTTTAAGCATTTGCCATCATTTTCTTCACACACTTATGATATCATTTCTATCAAAGTTACATCAACTTAGATTTATAAATATGTGTCACATTAAGTGTACTTGATTATGTATATACATTTAAATATAGACCAGCAACACTGAAAGGAAAAGAAACCAACAGAGACAAGAGGGAAGAAGGGAGTGGTGGGCGGGGGAAAAGGAAGGGAAGGGGCAAGTCAAGGAACATATAGTAAATACTCATGGACAAAACCAAAGTAGGGAAGGATTGAGGGAGGGGGTAAGGGGAGGGGGCGGGGAAAGTGGTGGGGGGAAGGCAGAGACAAATGTGTTTTGAAAAATAAATAAATTAATTTAAAAAATACTGAAAAAAATGTAAGTTTATAGGTGGAGACAATAAAACATACATCAATTATTAAGTAAAAACAGCATTTGACAGGATTACAATCTAAGGTCCTCTAGTTGTCACTGCTTCACAGTGATGTAGAACGAACAGAGGAAACTCAGTTTTTCGTCTAACTGAATTTGCCAAAGCAGGATCTTTCATCCGCATGTTTAAAGTAGAAACATGTCTTTTCTCAGACCCTGTAAACCAACCAGTTGAAAGATTGACAGGTGGGTGAAGAGAATACAACCTTATATTTGGTTCCAGGCCGCCAGAGTTTTAATCACAGCTCTGGTGATGAGGGAAGTGAGAAGGTTTACCTTTCACAGAGCAACTTAAAACAAACACAGCATAATATCTCCAATGCTATCCAAGTCATTTCCTGCTTCATCATTCTTCATGCACATCCTATACTTTTCATTAATAGAAACTCAACCAGAAAGCTGGCTTTGAGTTATTTGGTATCCATCACAGTCTGTGGGAATAACTAGATAAAGTTACTACTAATCACTGAAGTACGTGTAAGAATTACATGAGTTATAGTTTTAAAAATTACCCTACTGAATATATTGCAAACAATTTAAGAAAGGACTACATTTTAGAAGTCCACACACTTGGACAGAGTATTTCAGAGTCATTGGTTTTTTTTTTTCTCATGTAGTATGTAAGCTACCTTATTGAAAGTTTGTACCATTTGATTCAGATATGTGATTTTACAGTTAAGAGGCAGCTAACTAAAGCAAACACTTAGAAAGTGACCTATGTACCTGAACATAATGTATCTTTCTATTGCTGGCAAAAAAGTGACTGTCCCTTCATCATGCACTCAGGGATATTTAATCAGAATTAGAATTAGAAAAGGATCAAATTAGAAAAACAGTTACTGTCCTTTGAGATACCAAAGATGAATATTCAATTAACAAGAACAAGAGAAAAATATCACAAAAGTCAAGATTGTAAATTAATAATGCCTGGGAGTAATTACTTGATATGGCAAAGCCAGAGAGATGATCTATCATCTATCGTCTATCTATCTGTCTGTCTGTCTATCTATCTATCTATCTATCTATCTATCTATCTATCTATCTATCTATCTATCATCTATCTATCTATCATCTATCTGTTTCAGGAGGACTTTCAAAAACACCTGTATTTCTTCGTTTTTAGCCTATCCACAAATGTAGAAAATGTGTTCATCTGTTTAGCAGAGCATAGAGTTTCCATTATGCATATATTAAAAGAAGATGCTTGTTTCAGAATACTCAAGGTAGGGAGACATGGTAGGAGAGAAGGGAATAATAGCCAAAGTACATAAAAGCAATTCTGACAAAGAGGGGTGTTCCTTCTAAAGGGCCAAGCCATGCCATGTCCCCAATTCTGATTTCTTTTTTCTGGTTTTGATAACTTAAAGATTTTTCTCTTATTGAATTCATTGGGGGTAACATTGTTTTCATTTTGCTGTTGTTTTCTTTAGCCATGCAGAAGCTTCTTATTTTGATGAGGTCCCACTTGTTTATTCTTTCCTTTATGTCCCTTGCTTTAGGAGACATATCAGTGAAAACATTGCTGCGTGGGATATCTGAGAGTTTCCTGCCAATGTTCTCCTCTAGGACTTTGATGGTGTTGCGACTTATATTTAAGTCTTTTATCCATCTTGAGTTTATTTTTGTGTATGGTGTCAGCTGATGATCCAATTTCAATTTTTTGCATGTCGCCGTCCAGCTCTCCCAACACCATTTGTTGAAGAGGCTGTTATTGCTCCATTTTATGCTTCTGCCCCCTTTGTCAAATAGTAGATGCCCATAGAGACCTGGGCTTATTTCTGGGCTTTCTATTCTGTTCCACTGGTCTATGGGTCTGTTCTTGTGCCAGTACCAGATCGTGAGTATAGTGGCTTTGTAGTAGAGTTTGATGTCCAGTATTGTGATCCCTCCTACTTTGTTTTTCTTTCTCAAAATTGCTGAGAAAGAAAGAAATCGGGGCCGTTTATGGTTCCATATAAATTTTTGAAATGTCTGTTCTATTTCTGTGAAATACATCATTGGTATCTTAATAGGGATTGCGTTGAATCTATAAATTGTTTTGGGTAGTATGGACATTTTGAGGATATTAATTCTTCCAATCCATGAGCACGGTATATGCTTCCATTTATTTGTGTCTTCCTTAATTTCTTTCTTCAATGTTGTATAGTTTTCTGCATACAGGTCCTTTACGTCTTTGGTTAAATTTATGCCTAGGTACGTTATTTTTCTTGTTGCTATATCGAATGGTATTTTTTTTTTATTTCTTCTTCTTCTATTGCATTGCTGGTGTACAAAAATGCCTTTGATTTCTGAATGTTGACTTTGTATCCTGCTGTTTTGCCAAATTCACTTATTAGGTTGAGGAATTTTTTGGTAGAGTCTACAGGGTTCTCTATGTACACTATCCTGTCATCTGCAAACAATGATAGCTTTACTTCCTCCTTTCCTATTTGGATGACTTTTATCTCTTTCTCTTGTCTGACCGCTGTGGCTAGGACTTCCAATACGATGTTGAAAAGAAGCGGTGAGAGCGGACATCCTTGTCGTGTTCCCGATCTTAGTGGGAAAGCTTTCAGTTTTTGCCCGTTGAGTATGATGGTGGCTGTAGGTTTTTCATAGATGGCCTTTATTACGTTGAGAAATGCCCCATTTATTCCCATTTTGCTGAGTGTTTTCATCATAAATGAGTGCTGTACCTTATCGAATGCTTTTTCTGCATCTATCGAGATGATCATGTGGTTTTCGTCTTTTCTTTTATTTATGTGATGTATCACGTTTACTGATTTGCATATATTGAACCATCCCTGCATGCCTGGGATGAATCCCACTTGATCGTGGTGGGTAATCTTTTTAATGTATTGCTGGATGCTGTTTGCCAATATTTTGTTGAGGATTTTAGCATCTATGTTCATCAGCGAAATTGGTCTGTAGTTTTCTTTCTTTGTAGGGTCTTTATCTGGTTTTGGGATCAGGGCGATGCTGGCCTCATAGAAAGAGTCTGGGAGTCTTCCATCCTCTTGGATTTTTTGGAATAATCTGAGAAGGACAGGGGTTAGCTCTTCTTTAAATGTTTTGTAAAATTCTCTTGTGAAACTGTCTGGCCCAGGGCTTTTGTGTGCTGGGAGTTTCTTGATGACTGCTTCAATTTCCCCAGCTGTTATCGGTCTGTTCAAGCTCTCTGTTTCTTCCTCCTTCAGTGCTGGAAGATTATACTTTTCTAGAAATTTGTCCATTTCATCAAGGTTTTCAAAATTCTTGGCATATAATTGTTCATAGTAGTTTCTGACAATCCTTTGTATTTCTGTGGTATCAGTTGTTATTTCTCCTCTTTCCTTTCTGATATATTTATTTGGGTCCTCTCCCTTTTTGTCTTGATGAGTCTGCTTAATGGCTTGTCAATTTTATTTATCTTTTCAAAGAACCAACTCCTGGATTGGTTGATCTTCTGAATTGTTCTTTTTGTCTCTATGTCATTCAGTTCTGCTCTAATCTTGACTGTTTACTTCCTTCTACTTGCTCTGGGGTTAATTTTTTGTTGTTTCTCTAGTTCTTGAGGTTGTAGTGTTAGGTTTTTTATTTGAAATATTTCTGTCTTTTTTAGGTAAGCCTGTACTGCTATGAACTTCCCTCTCAGGACCGCCTTTGCTGTCTCCCATAGGTTTTGGACTGTTGTCTGTTGATTTTCATTTGTTTTCAGAAACTTTTTGATTTCTTCTCTTATCTCATTACCGACCCATTCATTGTTTAATAGTCTACTGTTCAGTCTCCATGAGTTTGCAAGTGTTTGAGGTTTCTCTTCGAGGTTGATTTCCAGTTTCAAGCCCTTGCGGTCCAAGAAAAAGCTTGGTATTATTTCTATTTTCCTGAATTTGCTGAGGCTTGCTTTGTGTCCTATCATGTGGTCTATCTTTGAAAAAGTTCCATGTGTATTTGAAAAGAATGTGTATTTTGCTTCTTTGGGATGTAAAATTCTGTATGTCAGTTAAGTCTATTTGATTCAGTGCGTCATTCAGCTCCACAATATCCTTGTTGATGTTTTGTTTGGAAGATCTGTCCATTTTTGACAGTGATGTGTTAAAATCTCCTCCTATCAGCGTGTTGCTGTCTTTATCTTTTGTTGAAGTCATCCAAGATTTTCCTTATATATTTGGGTGCTCCTATGTTGGGTGCATATCAGTTTACAATATTTATGTCTTCTTGATAGAGTCTTCCTTTGAGTATTATAAAGTGTCCCTCTGGATCTCTTTTTATGGCCTTTGTTTTGAAATCTATTTTGTCTGATATAAGTAATGCTACCCCTGCTGTTTTTTCCTGTCATTTGCTTGGAACATTTTTCTCCATCCCTTTACTTTCAATCTGTGTAGGTCTCTTGCTCTGAGGTGGGTCTCTTGTAGGCAGCATATGTGTGGGTCATGTTTTCTTATCCATGCAGCTACCCTATGACTTTTGATTGGAGCATTTAATCCATTTACATTTAAAGTTATTATTGATAGTTATTCACTTTTTTCCCTCTTTGTACCTGTGTTCTTCTCTTTTTCACTCTTTTCCTTCATCTTTTTAAAGCAGTTCCTTTAGCATATTTTGCAGTGCTGGTTGGTGGAGGTGTACTCTTTTAGCCTTCCTTTATCTAGAAAACTACTTATTTCACTTTTCATTTTAATTGAGAGTCTTGCTGTGTAGACCAGTCTTGGTGGCAGGCCTTTGCTTTTCATTACTTGGAATATTTCTTGCCATTCCCTTCTGGCTTGCAGTGTTTCTCTGGAGATGTCAGCTGCTAGCTGTATCAGGATTCCCTTGTATGTTACTACCTGTTTCTCCCTTGCTGCCTTTAGGATTCTGTTTGTCTTTGATATTTGCCATTTTAATGATGATGTATCTTGGGGTGGGCCTCATTGGGTTCCTCTTGAATGGGACCCTCTATGCTGCCTGGAATTGTGTGACTTTTTCTCTCCTCCAATTAGGGAAGTTTTCCATCATGACTTTTTCATACAGGTTCTCTATCCCTTGCTCCTCTTCTTCTCCTTCTGGTATCCGTATTATATGGATATTATTACATTTCAGGTTCTCCTGCATTCCTCTAAATACCTCTTCATTATTTTTGAGTCTTTTTAAATTTTCTGGCTTTCTGGGAGTCTTTTTTCTGCTTGTCCTCCAGGTCACTGATTCAATCCTTGCTTCATGTAGTCTGTTTTTGAATCCTTCTACTGCATTATTCAATTCAGAAACTGTATTCTTCATTTCCTCTTGTCTCTTATTGATAGTTTTTATGTCCTTTTTCATGCTGATGTGGTTTGCAGTAAGTTCCTCGTAGTTTCCCTGTAGTTTTTGGTAATTCTCTTTCAACTCACTGAGCTCACTGACCTTCCTTAGAACCATTGTTTGGAACTCAATATCTGACAGTTTACTTGCCTCTATTTCATTTAGTTCTCTTTGTGGGAATTCCTCCTTTCCCTTTGACTGGGAGGTGTTTCTTTGTTTTCCCATTATTTGTGAGACTTCTCTTTTGCTTCTGATTCTTAAGTTGATCTGTCTTGATTTCCTGACTTTGTGGTGTGAACTTCTATGGTTGGAGACTGCTGTTTTTACTTACTGGATATGCCTTTGATGATGTCAGTTGTTGACCCTGTCTGACCTTAGGCAACCTGTTCAAGACTTCCAGGAATCTATTGTCCGTGGCTTTCTCCTTCAGTTGTTAATCTAGTCACTCTGCACTCAACAGTCAGGCTTAGACACAACAGGTAGGGGCAGTGTCCCTTCTGGGGGTGGGGTTATTGTGTCCTTTCACACTGCTGCCACTCGGGGAGAGTGGTCTGCCTGAGCAAGATGGCTGCTGCCCTGTGGGGGAGGAGTTAGCATAGAGACCCTGCCAGCTTATCTCTCAGTTCTCTCCCCTTAGACCCATTCCCCAGTCTCTCCTCAGGCATCTCCAGCCCACTCTGCCCCTGCATTTGCCAGAGCCCAAGGTTAGTGGCATTTAGGTTGTGCCTACATTTAGGTTAGCTGTTTCCTCTGTTTGAGGTTATAAGGCTCTTTTCTTTCTATTGTTCAGTTGTTTGTTCCAAGTGATTTCTCCACAATTTAGTTGTAATTCCTCCACAAGTTAGTTGTAATTCCAGACTGGTCCTGGTGGGGGGGGGGGTCAGTGTGACTTCTATTCACTTCTCCGCCATCTTGATGTCCTCTGCAACAGACTTTTGTGTGATGATCTTGTACCCTGCAACTTTAGTGAATTCACTTTTTAATTCTAGTAGCTTTTTTGTGAATTCTGTAGAATTTCGTGTATATAGAATTATGTCATCTGGAAATACAGTTTTACTTCTTCCTACTTCTAAATGTCATAATAAATTTGGGTACATTTTATCTTTTTCTTGACTAATTGCTAGAACTTCCTACAGTGTTGAGTATCAGATGTCAAAGCAGACATCCTTGTCTTGTTCCTGATCTTAGGGAAAGTTTTCATTCTTTCACTATTGAGTATGGTGCCACCTGTGGGTTTTACATAAATGCCCTTTTTCATGTTTTGGAAGTTCTCTTCTATCCTAGTTTGTGAGTGTTTTTATAAAAAGAATGTGTAGAAGTTTGTCAAATGCTTCTTCTGCATGTATTGACATAATCATATAGTTCTTTCCATAATTCTCTTAATGTGGTGTGTACTATGTTGATTGATTTTCATATGTTGCATCTCCATTGCATTCCTGAGTTAAATCCCTCCTGGTCATGGTGTACAATTTTTTTTTGTGCTGTAGGATTTGGTTTGGTATTTTGTTGAGGATTTTTATGTATATATTCATGAGAGACATTGGAATGTAGTTTTCCTGTCATATCTGTCCAGGTTTCATATCAGGTTAATAATGGTGAACTCATAAAATGCATTATAAAGTGTTCCATCTCTGTTTTTTTGGAAGAGTTTCAGAAGAAATGGTGTAAATTCTTCTTTAAATGTTTGATAGAATTCATCACTGAAGATATATGGTCCTTATTTGTTTTTTGGTTGGAAGATTTTTATTAACTCATTCAAACCCTTGTTATGGGTCTGTTAAGATTTTTCTACTTTTTCTTTAGTCAGTTTTGCTAATTTGTGTATTCCTAGAAACTTGTCCATTTCATCTAGGTTGTTCAATTTGTGGGTGTCAATTTTTCATAGTATTTTTATAACTCTTGATTTCTGTATGATCAGTAGGATTGTCCCTGCTTTCATCTTTTAATTTAGTTATGTTTATGTTCTCTCTTTTTTCCCCTCAGTCTAGCTAGAGGTTTGTTATTTTTGTTGATTTTTATCAAAGACTAACTTTTGGTTTCATTAGTTATTCTATGCTTTTCTCTTTTCTATTTTGTTTATCTTTCCTATGATCTTTATTATTTTCTTCCTTCTGTTGACTTTGGGTTCAGTTTGCTCTTCATCTTTTAGTTCCTTACGATGTGAAGTAGGGTTGTTGATCTGAGATCTTTTTTAACGTAGGTGTTTACAAGTATAAATTTCTCTCAGAGCTGCTGCTGCATGTTATACATTTTGGTATGTTGTATCTTTATTTGTATTTATTTCCAAATATTTTCTAACGTCCCTTGTGATTTCTTCCTTGGTCTATTGATGGCTTCAGATTGTGCTATTTAATATCTGCATATTTGAGAGTTTTTCAGTTTTTCTTTTGTTATTGATTTCTAGCTCCATTCCATTGTGGTCAGAGAAGATACTTTGTATAATTTAGATATTTTTAAATTTGGGAATAAATTTCAATCCTTCAAATTTTTCCTCTATATTTTCTGATGAGAAATAGGCTGTAAATTTTTTAGAGGATGACTTATTTGTGATGAATGCTGTCACACACTGCTTACAAGAATTGCTCTGTCTTTATATTTAAACAGGTTGAAAATAATATGTTGTTGTGTGGGGTTCTTTGAGTTTGTTCTATTTGAAGTTTTTTTTGGTATTCTAGGATGTATGTATTGGTGTATTTTATCAAATTTGGGAAGTTTCTGAAGAATATTTCTTCAACAATTTTTTTTTTGCCTCTTTTCCACTCTCTTCTGAAATACCTAAAATATTTTTATTGGTATGTTTGATCATTTTTCGTAGGTCTCTTAGGCTCTGTTTATTTTCTTTGTTTGTTTTGTTTCTGTCCCTCAGACAAAACAGTTACAATTGCCCGGAGACAGGCAGCAGGAGATGCAAAGAGCCTTCTAAAGAGCCAACACAAAATTTTTATTTGCAGCCACTTACCCTGGTCTCCGGCAAAAGCAGGAGCAGAGTGGGCTAGAGACGCCTGAAGAGACTGGGGAAGGAGGCTTTGGGGAGAGAACTGAGAGTAGCCGGCGGGATCTCGTGCTGACTCACCCCCCATGTGGCAGCAGCCATCTTGCTCAGGCAGAGACCACTCCCTCTGAGTGGCACCACATCAAAGGACCCAATTGTCCTGCCCCCAGGTGGGATTCCACCCTGCCCTGTGCTGTCTAAGCTGTCTGCTGAGTGCAGAGTGGCAGTCACAGGCAGTAGATCCCTGGCTAAAGGGGGTGCAGAGAGGTCTGGCAACACTTGAGGAGGGACTGGGGACGGAGGCTTTGGGGAGAGAATGGAGAGTAGCTGGCGGGATCCCAGTGTTGACTCCTCCCTCATACAGCAGCAGCGTGAAACGACCCAATAACTCTGCCTCTAGGAGGGACTCCACTCCACCCTGAGTGTCTAAGGCACCCTGTTGAGTGCAGAGTGACTAAATTAACAGCTGAAGGAGAGAGCCACAAACAGTAGATTACTGGAAGTCTCAAACAGGTTGCCTAAGGTCAGACAGGGTCAACAACTGACATCATCAAAGGCATATCCAGTAAGTAAAAACAGCAGTCTCCAACCATAGAAGTTCACACCACAAAGTCAGGAAATCAAGACAGATCAACTTAAGAATCAGAAGCAAAAGAGAAGTCTCACAAATAATGGGAAAACAAAGAAACACCTCCCAGTCAAAGGGAAAGGAGGAATTCCCACAAAGAGAACTAAATGAAATAGAGGCAAGTAAACTGTCAGATATTGAGTTCCAAACAATGGTTCTAAGGAAGGTCAGTGAGCTCAGTGAGCTGAAAGAGAATTACCAAAAACTACAGGGAAACTACAAGGAACTTACTGCAAACTATATCATCATGAAAAATTAAAAACTATCAATAAGAGAATAGAGGAAATGAAGAATACAATTTCTGAATTGAAGAACACAGTAGAAGGAATCCAAAGCAGGTTAGAGGAAGCTGAGGACCAAATCAGCGAGCTGGAGGACAAGGTAGACAAAAGCTCCTAGAGGAGAAAAGATGGCGGAGGAGTGAAAGGGAGTCACGCTGACCTCCTCCCAAAACCAAACTGGAACTGCAACTAAATAATGGAGTAATCACCTGGAAAGCAGTGAAGCGATAGTGGGAGAGGAGCTTTGGTGCTGCGGACAGTGGATTCTACTCTCAACATCCCAACGGGTGAGAATTACGGTGGAGGCTCAAGAGGGTAGGCTGGGTGCGCACGGGCACTGGCACTAGAGGGACATTGAAACGGCCAGTTAGCGTCCCCCGAGAAGAACGGGGTCTGAATCATAAACAGGAACCCCTAAACTACAGCAGCTAAAGCCGAGAAAATACAGACAAAACGCAACTCCAAAAGTTTAGGGGTGCTCTCTGCCAGAGACAGGTGGCTGGGGATGCAAAAAGACATTTAAAGGGCAAACGCAAAAGTTGCAGCGGCAGCCACCCTCCTTGATCGCTGGGTAGAGGCGGCAGCAGGGTGGGCTGGTGCCTGAGAAAAGACTGGTGAGGAAAACTTTGTGAAGAGAACTGAAAAGGCGGCCAGTGGAGACCGGGTGATAACGCACTTCCCACTCTGCAGCTACCATCTCGCTCAGGCATACGGGAATCAATTAACCTGCCTTTTGTGTGCTCCGCACACAGCTTGTACGCGTGTGAGCTACGGGGTTGAGTGCAGACTGGCTGGGAGAGCCTTGAGGAGAGACTGGAGACAGAGGCGTTGGGGAAAGAACGGGAGGAGGAACCGGGGAGTCCCGACTCCCTCCCTGTTCGGTAGTCTACATTGTGGGCTGCAAAGGCGCGAACCCAAAGAGGCAGAAGCGGGGCGCGCAGGAACCAGACTGCCTGCGATTGAAACGCAGTCCGCACAGGGGTTGGATCCCTGGCCGAAGGGGTCACAGAACTGCCCAGAGGCCCCTGAGGGGAGACTAGAAACGGAGGCATTGGGGAAAGAACAGGAGGAGGAACAGGGGAGTCCCGACTCCTTCTCCTTGCCGTAGTCTCCATTGCACGGGAAGAGGCCACACCCCCAAAGAGCCAAAAGCTGAAAAGCAAACATAGACACCCCCAAAACACCCAGAGCAGGCGCGCACACTTGCGCCGAGTGACCGGCGAGGGTTGGCGAGCGTGTGTGTGACCCACGCGGGCTGACGAACACTTGCACCACCGGCAAGACCTCACACAGACTGGCACCCATACGGCCTGCGAGGGAGTGCACAGAGGGGCAAGGGCAGGCATAAATTGACCTACCCGCCGCGATTGCGGAGCAGGCCACAAAATAAGTAGAGCTGCCCAGAGTCCCTGGAGGAGAGACCAGAAACAGGATTAACCGGAGAGTCCTAGAGCTGATTTCCTCCCATTTCCGTAGTCCCCATTTGGCGAGGGCAAGCAACGGCCCCAAAGAGCCAAAAGCGGGGAAAACACACAATAGAAGACCCTAAACTGACCAGTGCCGCGAAGCTCGGGTGCCAGGGAGGCCAGATGAGTACGGGAGGTCGCGAATAAGCCCCCTGGTCTGGGGCAAGCACATGCGAGCTGAGGCAGGTGGGGGACCCTGCCGCGCTGGGAACGCGCTCAAGGAGCCCGCGTGAGAGCGCAGAGAGATCCCAAAAAATAGCTCATCTCTGACCGAAGGGGTCACAGAGCTGCCCCAAGCAGGAGTCAGACACAGGCATTAGACTCCTGAAAGACTCAAACAAACAACCCAAGGCCCTATAGGGTCAACAACTGACATCATCAGAGGCAAGCCCAGAAAGAAAAGTAAAGGACAAAAATACTTAACAGACTCTCACAAAAATGGGAAGAAAAAGAAGTTCCCCTCAAATGAGTGGAAAAGGGGACTCCCCACAGAGAGAGCTCAATGAAATAGAGGCAAGGGAATTATCAGATATGGAATTCAAAACAATGGTTCTAGGAAGCTCAATGAGCTCAGCCAGCTCAAAGAGAACTATGAGAAACTGCAGAGAATCTATCAGGATCTCACAGCAAACTATATCAGCCTGGAAAAGGACATAGAAACTATCAAGAAGACACAAGAGGATATGAAGAATACCATTTCTGAATTGAAGAACACAGTAGAAGGAATCCAAAGCAGGCTGGATGAAGCTGAGGAGCGAATCAGTGAGATGGAGGACAAGGTAGAAAAAAGCTCCCAGAAAGAACAAGAAATGGAAAAACGACTCAAAAAGAATGAAGAAGCATTTAGGGAAATGCAGGACAACCTGAAACGCAATAATATCCGTATAATAGGGATACCAGAAGGAGAAGAAGAGGAGCGAGGGATAGAGAACCTCCTCGAAAAAGTAATGATGGAAAATTTCCCTAATTTGAGGAGAGAAAGGCTCTCATGGATCCAGGAGGCACAGAGGACCCCACTCAAGAGGGACTCAAGGAGGTCCACTCCAAGACACATCATCATTAAAATGGCAAATGTCAAAGACAAAGAGAGAATCCTCAAGGCAGCAAGGGAGAAGGAGAAAGTAACATACAAGGGGGCCCCGATACGCCTAGGAGCTGACTTCTCAACAGAAACACTACAAGCCAGAAGGGAATGGCAACAAATATTCCAAGCCATGAAAAGCAAGGGCCTACAGCCAAGGCTGCTCTACCCAGCTAGGCTCTCCATTAAAATAGAAGGAGAAATACGGAGTTTCTCAGACAAAAGAAAGCTAAAAGAATACATCTCTACCAAACCAGCACTCCAAGATATGCTAAGGGGACTGGTTTAAGCAGATGAAGGAAAAGAATGAGAGAGAGAGGAACACAAGTACAAAGAGAAAAGATGAGTAAGTTTCTATCAGTAATATCTCTCAATGTGAATGGACTAAATGCCCCAATCAAAAGACACAGGGTAGCTGAATGGATAAGAAAACATGACCCACACATATGCTGTCTACAAGAGACCCACCTCAGAGCAAAAGACCTACACAGATTGAAAGTAAAGGGATGGAAAATAATATTCCAAGCAAATGGGCATGAGAAAAAGGCTGGGGTTGCCATACTTGTATCAGACAAAGTAGATTTCAAAGCAAAGGCCATAAAGAGAGACCCAGAGGGGCACTTTATCATACTTAAAGGAAGAATCTATCAAGAAGACATCAACATTGTAAACTTATATGCGCCCAATATAGGAGCCCCCAAGTTTATAAGGAAATTGTTGGATGACTTCCAAAAAGATATAGACAGCAACACACTGATAGTAGGGGATTTCAACACCCCACTGTCAAAAATGGACAGATCTTCCAAACAAAACATTAATAAACATATCGTGGCGCTGAATGACACACTGAATCAAAGAGACTTAACTGACATATATAGAACCTTACATCCCAAAGAAGAAAACTACACATTCTTTTCAAATGCTCATGGCAGTTTTTCAAAGATAGACCACATGATAGGACACAAAGCAAGCCTCAGCAAATTCAGGAAAATTGAAATAATACCAAACTTTTTCTCAGACCACAAGGCCTTGAAACTCGAAATCAACCTCAAAGAGAAACTTCAAAAACTTGCAAACTCATGGAGACTGAACAGTACACTATTAAACAATGAATGGGTCAATGATGAGATAAGAGAAGAAATCAAAAAATTACTGGAAACAAATGAAAATGAACAGACAACAGTCCAAAACCTATGGGAGACAGCAAAGGCGGTCCTGAGAGGGAAGTTCATAGCAATACAGGCTTACCTTAAAAAGATAGAAACATTTCAAATAAAAGACCTAACCCTACAACTTCAAGAACTGGAGAAACAACAGCAAATAAATCCCAGAGCAAGTAGAAGGAAGGAAATAGTCAAGATTAGAGCAGAACTGAATGACATAGAGACAAAAAGAACAATTCAGAAGATCAACCAATCCAGAAGCTGGTTCTTTGAAAAGATTAATAAAATTGACAAGCCATTAAGCAGACTCATCAAGACAAAAAGGGAGAGGACCCAAATTAATAATATCAGAAATGAAAGAGGAGAAATAACAACTGATACCACAGAAATACAAATGATCATCAGAAACTATTATGAACAATTATATGCCAAGAAATTTGAGAATCTTGATGAAATGGACAATTTTTAGAAAAGTATAATCTTCCAGCACTGAAGGAGGAAGAAACAGAGAGCTTGAACAGACCGATAACACCTGGGGAAATTGAAGCAGTCATCAAGAACTCCCAGCACACAAAAGCCCAGTGCCAGACGGTTTCCCAGGAGAATTTTACAAAACATTTAAGGAAGAGCTAACCCCTGTCCTTCTCAGACTATTCCAAAAAATCCAAGAGGAGGGAAGACTCCCAGACTCCTTCTATGAGGCCAGCATCACCCTGATCCCAAAACCAGATAAAGACCCTACGAAGAAATAAAACTACAGGCCAATTTCGCTGATGAACATAGATGCTAAAATCCTCAACAAAATATTGGCAAACCGCATCCAGCAATACATTAAAAAGATTATCCACCACGATCAAGTGGGATTCATCCCAGGCATGCAGGGATGGTTCAATATACGCAAATCAGTAAACGTGATACAGCACATCAATAAAAGACAAGACAAAAACCACATCATCATCTAAATAGATGCAGAAAAAGCATTTGACAAGGTACAGCACCCATTTATGATCAAAACACTCAGCAAAATGGGAATAAATGGGGCATTCCTCAATGTAATAAAGGCCATCTATGAAAAACCTACAGCCACCATCATACTCAACGGGCCAAAACTGAAAGCTTTCCCACTAAGATCGGGAACACAACAAGGATGTCTGCTCTCACTGCTTCTTTTCAACATCGTATTGGAAGTCCTAGCCACAGTGGTCAGACAAGAGAAAGAGATAAAAGTCATCCAAATAGGAAAGGAGGAAGTAAAGCTATCATTGTTTGCAGATGACAGGATAGTGTACATAGAGAACCCTGTAGACTCTACCAAAAAATTCCTCAACCTAATAAGTGAATTTGGCAAAACAGCAGGATACAAAGTCAACATTCAGAAATCAAAGGCATTTTTGTACACCAGCAATGCAATAGAAGAAGAAGAAATAAAAAAAAATACCATTCGATATAGCAACAAGAAAAATAACGTACCTAGGCATAAATTTAACCAAAGACGTAAAGGACCTGTATGCAGAAAACTATACAACATTGAAGAAAGAAATTAAGGAAGACACAAATAAATGGAAGCATATACCGTGCTCATGGATTGGAAGAATTAATATCCTCAAAATGTCCATACTACCCAAAACAATTTATAGATTCAACGCAATCCCTATTAAGATACCAATGATGTATTTCACAGAAATAGAACAGACATTTCAAAAATTTATATGGAACCATAAACGGCCCCGATTTCTTTCTTTCTCAGAAATTTTGAGAAAGAAAAACAAAGTAGGAGGGATCACAATACTGGACATCAAACTCTACTACAAAGCCACTATACTCAAAACGATCTGGTACTGGCACAAGAACAGACCCATAGACCAGTGGAACAGAATAGAAAGCCCAGAAATAAGCCCAGGTCTCTATGGGCATCTACTATTTGACAAAGGGGGCAGAAGCATAAAATGGAGCAATAACAGCCTCTTCAACAAATGGTGTTGGGAGAGCTGGACGGCGACATGAAAAAAATTGAAATTGGATCATCAGCTGACACCATACACAAAAATAAACTCAAGATGGATAAAAGACTTAAATATAAGTCGCAACCCCATCAAAGTCCTTGAGGAGAACATTGGCAGGAAACTCTCAGATATCCCACGCTGCAATGTTTTCACTGATATGTCTCCTAAAGCAAGGGACATAAAGGAAAGAATAAACAAGTGGGACCTCATCAAAATAAGAAGCTTCTGCATGGCCAAAGAAAACATCAGCAAAATGAAAAGGGAGCCAACCGTATGGGAAAATATATTTGCTAATGATACATCAGATAGAGGTTTGATCTCCAAGATATATAAAGAACTCACTCGACTTGACTCCAAGAAGACAAACGATCCAATCAAAAAATGGGCAAAGGACCTGGGCAGATGCTTTTCCAAGGAGGAGATACAGAGGGCCCAGAGGCATTTGGAAGGATGCTCTGCATCACTAGCCATCAGAGAAATGCAGATCAAAATCACCATGAGGTACCACCTCACACCGGTCAGAATGGCCATCATAAACAGATCCACAAACAACAGGTGCTGGCGAGGCTGTGGAGAAAAGGGAACCCTAGTCCACTGTTGGTGGGAATGCAGACTGGTGCAGCCACTCTGGAAAGCAGTGTGAAATTTCCTCAAAAAGCTGAAAATGGAACTGCCTTTTGATCCAGCGATTCCCCTGCTGGGAATATACCCTGAGAACACCAAAACGCCAATACAAAAGAACCTATGCACCCCAATGTTCATAGCAGCACAATTTACAACAGCCAAGTGTTGGAAGCAACCTAAATGCCCATCAGTAGATGATTGGATCAAAAAGTGATGGTACATATACACAATGGAGTACTACGCAGCAGAAAGAAAAAAAGAAGTACTAAACTTTGCAACAGCATGGGTGGAACTGGAGAGCATCATGCTAAGCGAAATAAGCCAGGGGGCGAAAGACAAATACCATATGATCTCACCCATAAGCGGAACCTAACCAACAATGCAAAGATGCAAGGAAAATATGACCAGCAACACTGAAAGGAAAAGAAATCAACAGAGACAAGAGGGAAGCGGGGGGCAGGGAAAGGGAAGGGAAGGGGCAAGTCAAG